>NC_134356.1:168046489-168421489 GCF_048569485.1 Anomaloglossus baeobatrachus
CCTCACCCGCCTCTGTGGGGTACGATCTTTTGCCCCGAGTGTGATGACCCCAGTCACACACCAGTGCCCCCCCCAACCACCTCTGTGGGGTACGATCTTTTGCCCCGGAGTGTGATGCCTCCAGTCACACAGCAGTGCCCCACACCCACTCTGTGGGGTACGATCTTTTCCAAGCCCCGAGTGTGATGCCCTCAGTCACACAGCAGTGCCCCTCACCCACCTCTGTGGGGTACGATCTTTTGCCCCCGAGTGTGATGCCCCCAGTCACACAGCAGTGCCCCCACACCCACCTCTGTGGGGTACGATCTTTTCCAAGCCCCCGAGTGTGATGCCCTCAGTCACACAGCAGTGCCCCTCACCCACCTCTGTGGGGTACGATCTTTTGCCCCCGATTGTGATGCCCCCCAGTCACACAGCAGTGCCCCTCACCCACCTCTGTGGGGTACGATCTTTTCCAAGCCCCCGAGTGTGATGCCCCCAGTCACACAGCAGTGCCCCCCACCCACCTCTGTGGGGTACGATCTTTTCCAAGCCCCCGAGTGTGATGCCCCCAGTCACACAGCAGTGCCCCCCACCCACCTCTGTGGGGTACGATCTTTTCCAAGCCCCCGAGTGTGATGCCCCCAGTCACACAGCAGTGCCCCCCACCCACCTCTGTGGGGTACGATCTTTTCCAAGCCCCCGAGTGTGATGCCCCCAGTCACACAGCAGTGCCCCCACCCACCTCTGTGGGGTACGATCTTTTCCAAGCCCCCGAGTGTGATGCCCCCCAGTCACACAGCAGTGCCCCCCACCCACCTCTGTGGGGTACGATCTTTTCCAAGCCCCCGAGTGTGATGCCCCCAGTCACACAGCAGTGCCCCCCACCCACCTCTGTGGGGTACGATCTTTTCCAAGCCCCCGAGTGTGATGCCCCCAGTCACACAGCAGTGCCCCCCACCCACCTCTGTGAGGTACGATCTTTTCCAAGCCCCCGAGTGTGATGTCCCCAGTCACACAGCAGTGCCTCTTTGGGGTACGATCTTTTGCCCCCGAGTGTGATGCCTCCAGTCACACAGCAGTGCCCCCACACCCACCTCTGTGGGTACGATCTTTTCCAAGCCCCCGAGTGTGATGCCCTCAGTCACACAGCAGTGCCCCTCACCCACCTCTGTGGGGTACGATCTTTTGCCCCCGAGTGTGATGCCTCCAGTCACACAGCAGTGCCCCACACCCACCTCTGTGGGGTACGATCTTTTCCAAGCCCCCGAGTGTGATGCCCTCAGTCACACAGCAGTGCCCCTCACCCACCTCTGTGGGGTACGATCTTTTCCAAGCTCCCGAGTGTGATGTCCCCAGTCACACAGCAGTGCCCCCCACCCGCCTCTGTGGGGTACGATCTTTTCCAAGCCCCCGAGTGTGATGCCCCCAGTCACACAGCAGTGTCCCCCACCCGCCTCTGTGGGGTACGATCTTTTCCAAGCCCCCGAGTGTGATGCCCCCAGTCACACAGCAGTGCCCCTCACCCACCTCTGTGGGGTACGATCTTTTGCCCCGAGTGTGATGCCCTCAGTCACACAGCAGTGCCCCTCACCCACCTCTGTGGGGTACGATCTTTTCCAAGCCCCGAGTGTGATGCCCTCAGTCACACAGCAGTGCCCCTCACCCGCCTCTGGGGTACGATCTTTTGCCCGAGTGTGATGACCCCAGTCACACCAGTGCCCCCCCAACCACCTCTGTGGGTACGATCTTTTGCCCCGGAGTGTGATGCCTCCAGTCACACAGCAGTGCCCCCACACCCACCTCTGTGGGGTACGATCTTTTCCAAGCCCCCGAGTGTGATGCCCTCAGTCACACAGCAGTGCCCTCACCCACCTCTGTGGGGTACGATCTTTTGCCCCCGAGTGTGATGCCTCCAGTCACACAGCAGTGCCCCCACACCCACCTCTGTGGGGTACGATCTTTTGCCCCCGAGTGTGATGCCCCCAGTCACACAGCAGTGCCCCCCCAACCACCTCTGTGGGGTACGATCTTTTCCAAGCCCCGAGTGTGATGCCCTCAGTCACACAGCAGTGCCCCTCACCCGCCTCTGTGGGGTACGATCTTTTCCAAGCCCCCGAGTGTGATGCCCTCAGTCACACAGCAGTGCCCCTCACCCGCCTCTGTGGGGTACGATCTTTTCCAAGCCCCCGAGTGTGATGCCCCCAGTCACACAGCAGTGCCCCCCACCCACCTCTGTGGGGTACGATCTTTTCAAGCCCCCGAGTGTGATGCCCCCAGTCACACAGCAGTGCCCCCCACCCACCTCTGTGGGGTACGATCTTTTCCAAGCCCCCGAGTGTGATGCCCCCAGTCACACAGCAGTGCCTCTGTGGGGTACGATCTTTTGCCCCCGAGTGTGATGCCTCCAGTCACACAGCAGTGCCCCCACACCAACCTCTGTGGGGTACGATCTTTTCCAAGCCCCCGAGTGTGATGCCCTCAGTCACACTGCAGTGCCCCTCACCCACCTCTGTGGGGTACGATCTTTTCCAAGCTCCCGAGTGTGATGTCCCCAGTCACACAGCAGTGCCCCCCACCCGCCTCTGTGGGGTGCGATCTTTTGCCCCCGAGTGTGATGCCCCCAGTCACACAGCAGTGCCCCCCCCACCCACCTCTGTGGGGTACGATCTTTTCCAAGCCCCCGAGTGTGATGCCTCCAGTCACACAGCAGTGCCCCTCACCCACCTCTGTGGGGTACGATCTTTTCCAAGCTCCCGAGTGTGATGCCTCCAGTCACACAGCAGTGCCCCTCACCCACCTCTGTGGGGTACGATCTTTTGCCCCGAGTGTGATGACCCCAGTCACACAGCAGTGCCCCTCACCCACCTCTGTGGGGTACGAGCTTTTGCCCCCGAGTGTGATGCCCCCAGTCACACAGCAGTGCCCCCCACCCGCCTCTGTGGGGTATGATCTTTTCCAAGCCCCCGAGTGTGATGCCCCCAGTCACACAGCAGTGCCCCCCACCCGCCTCTGTGGGGTACGATCTTTTCCAAGCCCCCGAGTGTGATGCCCCCAGTCACACAGCAGTGTCCCCCACCCGCCTCTGTGGGGTACGATCTTTTCCAAGCCCCCGAGTGTGATGCCCCCAGTCACACAGCAGTGTCCCCCACCCGCCTCTGTGGGTACGATCTTTTCCAAGCCCCGAGTGTGATGCCCCCAGTCACACAGCAGTGCCCCTCACCCACCTCTCTGGGGTACGATCTTTTGCCCCCGAGTGTGATGCCCCAGTCACACAGCAGCGCCCCCCACCCGCCTCTGTGGGGTACGATCTTTTCCAAGCCCCCGAGTGTGATGCCCCCAGTCACACAGCAGTGCCCCCCACCCGCCTCTGTGGGGTACGATCTTTTCCAAGCCCCCGAGTGTGATGCCCCCAGTCACACAGCAGTGTCCCCCACCCGCCTTTGTGGGGTACGATCTTTTCCAAGCCCCCGAGTGTGATGCCCCCAGTCACACAGCAGTGCCCTCACCCACCTCTGTGGGGTACGATCTTTTGCCCCCAAGTGTGATGACCCCAGTCACACACCAGTGCCCCCCCAACCACCTCTGTGGGGTACCATCTTTTGCCCCGGAGTGTGATGCCTCCAGTCACACAGCAGTGCCCCCACACCCACCTCTGTGGGGTACGATCTTTTCCAAGCCCCCGAGTGTGATGCCCTCAGTCACACAGCAGTGCCCCTCACCCACCTCTGTGGGGTACGATCTTTTGCCCCCGAGTGTGATGCCTCCAGTCA
This sequence comes from Anomaloglossus baeobatrachus, assembly GCF_048569485.1. Classification (NCBI taxonomy): domain Eukaryota; kingdom Metazoa; phylum Chordata; class Amphibia; order Anura; family Aromobatidae; genus Anomaloglossus; species Anomaloglossus baeobatrachus. The sequence continues at coordinate 168,050,242 of NC_134356.1, forward strand.
CACAGCAGTGCCCCCCACACCCACCTCTGTGGGGTACGATCTTTTCCAAGCCCCCGAGTGTGATGCCCTCAGTCACACAGCAGTGCCCCTCACCCACCTCTGTGGGGTACGATCTTTTCGAAGCTCCCGAGTGTGATGTCCCCAGTCACACAGCAGTGCCCCCCACCCGCCTCTGTGGGGTACGATCTTTTGCCCCCGAGTGTGATGCCCCAGTCACACAGCAGTGCCCCCCCAACCACCTCTGTGGGGTACGATCTTTTCCAAGCCCCCGAGTGTGATGCCCCCAGTCACACAGCAGTGCCCCCACCCACCTCTGTGGGGTACGATCTTTTCCAAGCCCCCGAGTGTGATGCCCCCAGTCACACAGCAGTGCCCCCCACCCACCTCTGTGGGGTACGATCTTTTCCAAGCCCCCGAGTGTGATGCCCCAGTCACACAGCAGTGCCCCCCACCCACCTCTGTGGGGTACGATCTTTTCCAAGCCCCCGAGTGTGATGCCCCCAGTCACACAGCAGTGCCCCCCACCCACCTCTGTGGGGTACGATCTTTTCCAAGCCCCGAGTGTGATGCCCCCAGTCACACAGCAGTGCCCCCCACCCACCTCTGTGGGGTACGATCTTTCCAAGCCCCCGAGTGTGATGCCCCCAGTCACACAGCAGTGCCCCCCACCCACCTCTGTGGGGTACGATCTTTTCCAAGCCCCCGAGTGTGATGCCCCCAGTCACACAGCAGTGCCCCTTACCCACCTCTGTGGGGTACGATCTTTTCCAAGCTCCCGAGTGTGATGTCCCCAGTCACACAGCAGTGCCTCTGTGGGGTACGATCTTTTGCCCCGAGTGTGATGCCTCCAGTCACACAGCAGTGCCCCCACACCCACCTCTGTGGGGTACGATCTTTTCCAAGCTCCCGAGTGTGATGCCCTCAGTCACACTGCAGTGCCCCTCACCCACCTCTGTGGGGTACGATCTTTTCCAAGCTCCCGAGTGTGATGTCCCCAGTCACACAGCAGTGCCCGCCACCCGCCTCTGTGGGGTGTGATGCCCCCAGTCACACAGCAGTGCCCCCCCAACCACCTCTGTGGGTACGATCTTTTCCAAGCCCCCGAGTGTGCCCCCCCCCCCACCCACCTCTGTGGGGTACGATCTTTTCCAAGCCCCCGAGTGTGATGCCTCCAGTCACACAGCAGTGCCCCTCACCCACCTCTGTGGGGTACGATCTTTTCCAAGCTCCCGAGTGTGATGCCTCCAGTCACACAGCAGTGCCCCTCACCCACCTCTGTGGGGTACGATCTTTTGCCCGAGTGTGATGACCCCAGTCACACACCAGTGCCCCCCCCAACCACCTCTGTGGGGTACGATCTTTTGCCCCCGAGTGTGATGCTCCCAGTCACACAGCAGTGCCCCCCACCCGCCTCTGTGGGGTACGATCTTTCCAAGCCCCCGAGTGTGATGCCCTCAGTCACACAGCAGTGCCCCTCCCACCCGCCTCTGTGGGGTACGATCTTTTGCCCCCGAGTGTGATGCCTCCAGTCACACAGCAGTGCCCCCACACCCACTCTGTGGGGTACGATCTTTTCCAAGCCCCCGAGTGTGATGCCCTCAGTCACACAGCAGTGCCCCTCACCCACCTCTGTGGGGTACGATCTTTTCCAAGCTCCCAAGTGTGATGTCCCCAGTCACACAGCAGTGCCCCCCACCCGCCTGTGGGGTACGATCTTTTGCCCCCGAGTGTGATGCCCCCAGTCACACAGCAGTTCCCCCCCAACCACCTCTGTGGGGTACGATCTTTTCCAAGCCCCCGAGTGTGATGCCCTCAGTCACACAGCAGTGCCCCTCACCCGCCTCTGTGGGGTGCGATCTTTTCCAAGCTCCCGAGTGTGATGTCCCCAGTCACACAGCAGTGCCCCCCCACCCGCCTCTGTGGGGTACGATCTTTTCCAAGCCCCGAGTGTGATGCCCCCAGTCACACAGCAGTGCCCCTCACCCACCTCTGTGGGGTACGATCTTTTCCAAGCTCCCGAGTGTAATGTCCCCAGTCACACAGCAGTCCCTCTGTGGGGTACGATCTTATGCCCCCGAGTGTGATGCCTCCAGTCACACAGCAGTGCCCCCACACCCACCTCTGTGGGGTACGATCTTTTCCAAGCCCCTGAGTGTGATGCCCCCAGTCACACAGCAGTGCCCCCCCAACCACCTCTGTGGGGTACGATCTTTTCCAAGCCCCCGAGTGTGCCCCCCCCACCCACCTCTGTGGGGTACGATCTTTTGCCCCCGAGTGTGATGCCTCCAGTCACACAGCAGTGCCCCCACACCCACCTCTGTGGGGTACGATCTTTTCCAAGCCCCGAGTGTGATGCCCTCAGTCACACAGCAGTTCCCCTCACCCACCTCTGTGGGGTACGATCTTTTCTTCATCGTTCCTTATGGGAGACCCAGACCATGGGTGTATAGCTTCTGCCTCCGGAGGACACACAAAGTACTACACTAAAAGTGTAGCTCCTCCCTCCGAGCATATACACCCCCTGGATGACAAATCTAACCAGTTCAATGCTTTGTGTTCAGGAGGTCACACACACACACATGCATTCTCTGAATTTTGATTTTTGATTTCAAAGATTTGGAAGAAAATCGGTCCAGTCTGGACTCCCGGCATGTCCCTTCTCACCCCACTGTGTCGGCGGTGCTGTTAAGGTTGATTTTCCAAGGCTTCACATGCTGCGCTCCTTCACCATCCCCTGAGGCTCTGGCTTGAAGTGGGAGCCATCACGGTTCTCACTGCTTTGCAGGAGACCGGTCTCCATCCGCAGCCCTGTCAGGATCCTGCCGGACGGAGCGTTTAACCACCCCCCCCAGGGACCTGGCCCTGCGTTTCACAAGCTAAGTACTGAGACGTTATTACCACAGAAGGTGGTCTTTCCAGGGGTCCCTTGTACTTTATATATTGGGGAGAGTGTGTTATATGACTGTGTTAACATTTCGGCCGGTTCTCCAGTTTTCACTGGCGAACCGCGCCGATGGTGCCTGCACGCTGGCCGCATGTTTAAATCTAGGCCCCGGCTTCGCCTGAGGCCTAGTTTCGGTTTCACTGCCCCTGCATGTCAGTCATGCAGAGGGACAGTGCGGCTCTGCCCAGCGGCTGTTCAGCACAGGGAACGGACACTCCTCACTGAGAAAGATTCCCTCCCTGTATACCTCATTTGCCCTCCGGATCCCGCTCTGAGTAGGCCCCGCCCCCTCTCCTCGCTCCGGCGCCATTTTATCAGCGTTCTCAATGTCTGCATAACCACATTGTGACAAATGGGGGCCTGGGCTGGGGGATCTGGAGGGCATAGAGATGTCTCTATGTTAAACGGTCTGGCAAGCCACAACCTCCGGTTGTGCTGCTGCTTATATACTCTGTTTATATACTCTGCTGGGGGTCATTCTAGACAGAGCCCCCACTTCTGCAGCATGTCTCACATCAGAGCAAGGCTGCAAGGCTGTTCTTAATATGCTCTGCATGTAGACTCGGACTGCCTGTACCGAGCACATAACCACATTGTGATGCTTGCTCTAACACAGTGGTCCCTCAGCCTGGAAGCTCATCAGTGGTCCCTCCGGCTGCTCCGGCTCCGGTGGCTGAACCCCCGGTTTGGGTAGAATCCCTCTCTCCAGGGGACAGCTGTCCCGGACTCTGCTGAGCATGCATCAGCCCCCTTCTCAGGGCGCTTCTGCTGCTACGGCTCGCTCAGCGAAGCTCACAGAGGGCTCTTCATCTGGTCTCAGACCCCGTCCTCCTAAAATGGAGACGCAGGGTCCCCTGTCCTTCCCCGTCCCGCAGCTCTGATTCACGAGCTGACTCGCAGGACGAGGAGGATGTCTTTACTAGGGGCTCGGACGCTTCTTCATGTACCATTGATCTGTCCGAAGGTGACGCAGATGCTAATGATTTGATTGCGTCCATTATATTTGTACTGGACCTCAATCCGCCTGTATCAGGGGAGCATCCCCCTCTGGCAGAAAGGAATCAGTATACCTTAAGAGAACAAGGAGTGTGTTTCTTAACCACTCCAGTTTTTCAGCCCACTGTGACCAAGCCCAGAGCCTGTCCTGACAGACGCTCCCAAAGCGTGGTTCTGATGACTGTTTCCTCCTTCCACCAGAGGTGGTCAAGGAGTGGGCTCATTCACCAAGGGTGGACCCTCCGGTGTCTAGACTTTCAGCCCGGATAGTTGTATCAGTGGCTGATGGCACCTCTCTAAGGATCCCACTGTCCGCCAGGTTGACCTTCTGGCCAAATCTATATATGAGGCGGCAGGGGCCTCGTTCTCCCCATCTTTTGCAGCAGTGCGGGCCCTCAAAGCCATCTCTGCTTCTGTGGAGGAGATGCATTCCCTCACCAGGGACTTTATGCCCGAAATGGTTGCCCTAACTTCCAGGCTTCAGTCTTTTCATCCTATGCCATGTCTGCCATGCTGGAGACTGCCACCGCACTGCGGTGGCCTCGGCTAATTCCCTCGCTATCCGCAGGCTCCTGCGGCTTCGAGAGTGGAAGGCAGATGCTTCTTAAGAAGTTCCTTGCTGGGCTCCCTTTTGCTGGGACCAGTCTATTCGGTGAACAACTGGATGAAATTATTAAGGAAGCTTTTGGCAGGAAGAGTACTTCCATGCCACAAACCCTGGAATCCTGTCCAGGGCAGGAACCAGTCGAGGTTTCGTTCCTTTCATTCCTCTAACTGGTCGTCCTCTAAGCCCTCGGCCTCGTCCACTAACTCAGCCAAGGTTCGTAAACCAACTGGCGCATGAAGCCGCGTCCTCAGAAGTCCGCAGGAGCTGCTGCCACCAAGGCAGCCTCCTCTTGATTATCTGGCCGCGCCAGCAACGTCCTTGGTCGGTGGCAGGCTCTCCCACTTGGGCGACGTGTGGTTTCAACACGTCTTCGATCAGTGGGTGTGGGTTACCATCTCCCACGGCTGCAGAATAGAATTCTTTCCAGCCCGCCAAACAGAAGGCCGTGGCATTCTTGCAGGCCAGAGGAGTAATTGTACCAATTCCCGACTGGGAACGGTCCTGAGATTTCTACTTAAATCTCTTCCTAGTCCCCGAAAAGGACGGTGCCTTCCGACCTGGATCTCAAGCTTCTCAACAAGCATGTTCAGGTGCGGCATTTTTGCATGGAATCTCTGCGATCAGTCAATGACCCAAGAAGATTTCTTAGCATCCATTGACATCAGAGATGTCTATCTGCATGTGCCAATCGCAGTTTCACACCAGTGTTGGCTACGTTTTGTAATCGGAAAGGAGCATTTCCAATTCGTGGCTCTCCCCTTCGGGTTAGCCATGGCCCTTTGTGTATTCACCAAGGTCATGGCAGCAGTGGTTGCGGTTCTGCACCTCCAGGGGTTGGCAGTGATTCCTTACCTGGACGACCTTCTAGTCAAGGCTTCATCCAGTGCAGACTGTCAGCGAAGTGTCTCGCTCACTCTCGCCACGCTTGCAAGTCCACTCTGACCCCGACCCAGGAACTTACGTACCTAGGGATGCAATTCAAGACTCTGCTGGCACTTGTGAAGCTGCCCTTAGTCAAACAGCAGTCCCTTCATCTGGCGGTTCGCTCTCTGCTGAGGCTCCGCCGTCATTCCATCAGGCACCTCATGCAGGTGCTGGGTCAGATGGTGGCGTCAATGGAAGCGGTTCCCTTTGCCAGTTCCATCTGCGTCCCCTGCAGCTGGACAGTCTCCGCTGTTGGGACAAGCGGACCTCTTCCTTGCACTGGCTGGTGGCTTTGTCGCCACAGACAGGAGCTCTCTTTAGTGGTGGCTTCGGCCCCTCTCTCTCTGTCCCAGGGACGCTCTTTTCTGGCCCCGTCATGGGTGTTTCTCACCACGGATGCCAGTCTATCCGGCTGGGGAGCAGTGTTTCTCCACCACCGAGCACAGGGCACTTAAACTCCGTCCGAATCAGCCCTCTCGATCAATGTGCTGGAAATCAGAGCTGTGCTCCTAGCTCTCGTAGCTTTTCACCACCTGTCGGCGGGCAAGCACATTCGAGTCCAGTCAGACAACGCAACAGCAGTTGCCTACATCAATCACCAGGGCGGGACTTGCAGCCGCCTAGCCCTGTTGGAAATTCAACGCATCCTTCAGTGGACGGAAGACTCCAAGTCCACCATATCCGCATTCCACATCCCAGGCGTAGAAAACTGGGAGGCAGATTATCTCAGCCGTCAAACCGTGGACAGCGGCGAGTGGGCCCTGCATCCGGCAGTGTTGCGGTCAATCTGCCGCAGGTGGGGCACGCCGGAAGTGGATCTAATGGCATCCCGGCACAACAATAAGGTCCCGGTTTACGTGGCTCGCTCCCACGATCCTCAGGCCTTGGCGGCGGACATGCTGGTTCAGGATTGGTCCCAGTTCCGTCTGCCCGACGTGTTTCCCTCTCTAGCTCTCTTGCCCAGAGTCCTGCGCAAGATCAGAATGGAGGTCCGTCGGGTCGTACTCCTCGTCCCAGACTGGCCCAGGCGAGCTTGGTTCCCAGACCTGCTCCGTCTGTCCGTAGAGGTGCCGTGGCATCTCCCGGACCGCCCAGACCTTCTCTCACAGGGTCCGTTTTCCGCCAGAATTCTGCGGCTCTCAGATTGACGGCGTGGCTCTTGAGCCTTGGATCCTTACGGCTTCAGGCATTCCTTCCGAGGTCATCTCCACTATGACTCAGGCTCGGAAGTCTTCCTCGGCCAGGATTTACCACAGGACTTGGAGAATTTTCCTGTCCTGGTGTCGCTCTTCCGGCCATGCTCCTTGGCCGTTTTCCTTGCCGACCATCCTGTCCTTTCTACAGTCCGGTCTGCAGCTAGGACTGTCCCTCAATTCCCTCAAGGGACAGGTCTCGGCTCTGTCAGTGTTGTCCCAGCGGCGTATCGCCCGACTGGCCCAGGTGCGCACCTTCATGCAGGGCGCATCTCACATCATTCCGCCTTACCGGCGGCCTCTGGATCCCTGGGACCTTAATCTGGTCCTCACGGCCTTACAGAAACCCCCCTTTGAGCCTCTTAGGGAGGTTTCGTTGTTTTGTCTTTCACAGAAAGTGGTCTTTCTGGTGGCCATAACTTCTCTCAGGAGAGTCTCTGATTTGACTGTGCTCTCTTCGGAGTCACCCTTTTTGGTATATTCACCAAGACAAGGTGGTTCTCCGTCCGACTCCGGACTTTCTCCCTAAGGTGGTGTCTCCTTTCCACCTTAACCAGGACATTTCATTGCCTTCCCTTTGTCCGGCCCCTGTGCATCGCTTTGAGAAAGCGTTGCATACTTTGGATTTGGTGCAGGCGCTCCGGATCTATGTGTCACGCACCGCCGCTCTTAGGCGGTGCACCTCTCCTTTTGTGCTAACCACGGGGTCAGCGCAAGGGTCTCTCGGCTTCTAAACCGACCCTAGCTCGTTGGATTAGGTCGACCATATCCGATGCCTACCAATGTTCTCAGGTGCCCCCACCGCAAGGGATTAAGGCGCACTCGACCAGAGCTGTCTGTGCCTCCTGGGCTTTCAGGCACCAGGCTACGGCTCAGTAGGTTTGTCAGGCTGCCACTTGGTCTAGTCTGCACACCTTTTCGAAGCACTACCAAGTGCATGCTCATGCTTCGGCAGATGCGAGCTTGGGCAGACGCATCCTTCAGGCGGCTGTCACCCATTTGTGAAGTTAGGTTTTACCTACTTCTCAGTTCTGTTTATTTCCCACCCATGGACTGCTTTGAGACGTCCCATGGTCTGGGTCTCCCATAAGGAACGATGAAGAAAAAGAGAATTTTGTTACTTACCGTAAATTCTTTTTCTTTTAGTTCCGACATGGGAGACCCAGCACCCTCCCTGTTGCCTGTTGGCAGTTTCTTGTTCCGTGTGTTTTCACCGGCTGTTGTTGTAGACAGAGGTTCCGGTTATTCCGGGTTTTACTCTATCTCTACTTATGAGTGGATGTCCTCCTTCAGCTTTTGCACTAAACTGGTTAGATTTGTCATCCAGGGGGTGTATATGCTCGGAGGGAGGAGCTACACTTTTAGTGTAGTACTTTGTGTGTCCTCCGGAGGCAGAAGCTATACACCCATGGTCTGGGTCTCCCATGTCGGAACTATAAGAAAAAGAATTTACGGTAAGTAACAAAATTCTCTTTTTCCAAGCTTCCGAGTGTGATGTCCCCAGTCACACAGCAGTGCCCCCCACCCGCCTCAGTGGGGTACGATCTTTTGCCCCCGAGTGTGATGCCCCCAGTCACACAGCAGTGCCCCCCCAACCACCTCTGTGGGGTACGATCTTTTCCAAGCCCCCGAGTGTGATGCCCTCAGTCACACAGCAGTGCCCCTCACCCGCGTCTGTGGGGTACCATCTTTTCCAAGCCCCCGAGTGTGATGCCCCCAGTTACACAGCAGTGCCCCCCACCCACCTCTGTGGGGTACGATCTTTTCCAAGCTCCCGAGTGTGATGCCCCCAGTCACACAGCAGTGCCCCCCACCCACCTCTGTGGGGTACGATCTTTTCCAAGCCCCCGAGTGTGATGCCCCCAGTCACACAGCAGTGCCCCCCACCCACCTCTGTGGGGTACGATTTTTTTTCCAAGCCCCCGAGTGTGATGCCCTCAGTCACACAGCAGTGCCCCTCACCCGCCTCTGTGGGATACGATCTTTTCCAAGCCCCCGAGTGTGATGCCCCAAGTCACACAGCAGTGCCCCCCACCCGCCTCTGTGGAGTATGATCTTTTCCAAGCCCCCGAGTGTGATGCCCCCAGTCACACAGCAGTGCCCCTCACCCGCCTCTGTGGGGTACGATCTTTTCCAAGCTCCCGAGTGTGATGTCCCCAGTCACACAGCAGTGCCTCTGTGGGGTACGATCTTTTGCCCCCGAGTGGGATGCCTCCAGTCACACAGCAGTGTCCCCACACCACCTCTGTGGGGTACGATCTTTTCCAAGCCCCCGAGTGTGATGTCCCCAGTCACACAGCAGTGCCCCCCCAACCACCTCTGTGGGGTACGATCTTTTCCAAGCCCCCGAGTGTGATGCCCTCAGTCACACAGCAGTGCCCCCCCACCCACCTCTGTGGGGTACGATCTTTTCCAAGCCCCCGAGTGTGATGCCCTCAGTCACACAGCAGTGCCCCTCACCCACCTCTGTCAGGTACTTCCATGTGGCACATACAGTAAAATACTCAGCAGATATTGGTACATACGATAAGGATTTCACCATATCCATTGCAGAAGTCCACAGATCCGGCCCACACTGTGCACACTTGGTAATACTTCATACACTGCTGTAATATGCTGTGTATTTTCTACTCACAAAGTTAGGTTGTACAGTGATGAGGATCATGGGCTGAAGACCCCTATTCTAGTGGTGGGCGGGGCTGCTCACAATTATACACTTATCACTTGTCCTGTGGACATCTCCATGATCAGAAAGTCCCTTTATAAAGTACATAAGTGCCTCAGGAGACCTGTATTATTGCCAGTTATGTCCCAATATTAGCTTTTATTGCAGTTCATCATCTCAGTCAGTGCAAGGTCTTGGCTTTACCTGCCTGTGTCTTCAGGATGTGGATAGATAAGTCTACAGATCAGATATAGGTCCAAAATCTAACGTCAAGCAGATCATTCATCTTCTGTGATCCTAGGGTAGCACGATGGCATCCAGCTATGAATAGACATCCATGTTCAGCCCAGTGCTGTCTCCCCTTCATCCGACAACACTGTGACACATGTTTCGTCATGTTTGCTATATACTTCATTGGTGTTCTTCACTGTCTTTCAGGCAGTACATCATGGGGCTGCACTTCGGAGACTTAGCCAAGGTCCGGCATATCATCACTTTCACATTATCTCCATTTGAACAGAGAGCGTTTGCCAACATCCTCTCCAAAGGGATCCCAAATACGTGGAGGAGGTTCTCATCCAACTTTCTTACCATAGCGCCACGTAAGTTTACTGCCTGTATTTAGTCATACATATGAATCACCTTGCCATTGATTGTATTCTCTTTTTTTAGGGGTAGTGCCAACCAGCCTAAACTAAACCAGTGTAGCTTTTAATTGACATAATAATTAAATACAGTAACAGTCCAGGGTTTAATACCTTGCTAAATAATTTCAGCAGAGTAAAAGTACCCTTCCTTGCACAAAAATGGAGTTTGTCAGTACACAGTGATGCATCCTTGGGTGGGCTACGCAGTGCACTTTCCCACCTACTTGTTTTTCATCTAACTCTGCCGTTCTGTGTCTCCTGCAAAGATTGCAGAGATACAGTAGATGAGAAATAAGTAGGCGGGAAGGTGGACACAACTATTTGGCCAGGCTAAGGGTTTAGCTGAGCAGTGGTAGATGAGTATATTATTACTCACTATATCACATGCACATATACACACATTTAATCAATAAAAATGTTAGTGGGAGTGCTTCTTTAACCCCTTAGCGACCCATGACGTACTGGGTACGTCATGGATCGTGTGAGGTTAATCCCCGCCTTCTGCCGTGGGCAGGCCGCAGCGATCCTCACACATATCAGCTGCTTTCAACAGCTGACGTGTGTGCCTGCTAGTCGCCAGTGGAATCGTGTTCGTCCCGCAACTATTAACCCCTTACATCTCGCTGCCAAAATCTGTCAGGGAGATGTACAGTATATGCACGCCACCATTATGATAACTTACCCCGCCCCCATCAGAAGTCAAGACTTCCGATGGTTGCGATGTTAGCATAGGGTCGTGTGATGTTGCCTGTAGCTAATATGAGTCACTTTCTCTTAATGCCGCCATAGTGCCGGCATTGAAAGTAAAGCACCATATCTGCAGATTTGAGCTCTGTAGCTATGATCTGGAGATATGGAAGAGCGATCTGATAGCTGATACATATAGCCCCCTAAGGGACCTAGTAAAATAAAAAAAATAAAAAAAAAAAAGTTATTAAAAAACCCCACAAACCTAAGAGTTCAAATCACCCCCCTTTCGCCCCATTGAAAATTTAAAGGGTTAAAAAGATATACACATATTTGGTATTGCCGAAATGCCCGATATATCAAAATATAAAATCAATGAATCTGATCAGTAAACTGCGTAGCGGCAAAAAAAATTCCAAACGCCAAAATTACGTTTTTTGGTCGCCGCAAAATGCAATAAGAGGCGATCAAAACGTAGCATCTGCGCAAAAATGGTACCATTAAAAACGTCAGGTCGAGACGCAAAAAATAAGCAATCACTGAGCCTCAGATCCCGAAAAATGAGAACGCTACGGGTTTTGGAAAATGGCGCAAAACGTGCGCCACTTTTTTTGGACAAGCTTGTGAATTTTTTTAACCCCTTAGATACAAGTAAACCTATACATGTTTGGTGTCTACAAACTCGCACTGACCTGAGGAATCACATAGATACCTCCAGTTTTACCATATAGTGAACACAGTGAATAAAATATCCCAAAAACTATTGTACGATCACACTTTTTTTTGCAATTTTTCCGCACTTGGAATTTTTTTGCCGTTTTCCAGTACACTGTATGGTAAAACGTATGGTTTCATTTAAAGGTACAACTCGTCCTGCAAAAAACAAGCCCTTATATGGCAAAATTGATGGAAAAATAAAAAAGTTACGCCTCTCGGAAGAAGGGGAGCAAAAAACAAAAACGGAAAAATGAGAATTCTACGGGTTTTGAAAAATGGCGCAAAACTTGCACCACTTTTTTTGGACGAACTTGTGATATTTTTTTTTTTTTTTTAACCCATTAGATACAAGTAAACCTATTCATGTTTGGTGTCTCCAAACTCGCACCGACCTCAGGCATCATACCACACATCAGTTTTACCATATAGTGAACACCGTGAATAAATCATCCCAAAAACTATTGTGCAATCGCACTTATTTTTTGCAGTTTTTCCAGTACACATTATGGTAAAACTTATGGTTTCATTTAAAACTACAACTCGTCCTGCAAAAAACAAGCCCTCATATGGCAAGATTGATGAAAAAATAAAAGTTACGGCTCTCAGGAAAAAAAAACACGAGAAAACGCCCGGGGGCTTAAGGGGTTAAGCATGAGTAGCTGCTGTAGAAGTAATATGTAGACATTTTTTAATAAAGGCTATTTGTAAAGTTGCTTTTTTTTTAAACTCTTCAAGCACTTGAGCAATGAGACAGTAGAATTGCAGGGTAACTGCCTGTAAAGCTAAAGGGCTCTGTCCACACACTGACTGTATAAAGGGTATGTCCGGCCTAAGGCTGTGTGCACACGTTGCGTTTTTTACCGCGGAAACGCTGCGTTTAGAACCGCAGCGTTTCAGTGGCAAATTGCATGCGTTCAGCTTTCCCAGCAAAGTGTATGAGAAAGCCGAAAAATCAGTGCACACGCTGCGTTTCTAAACGCAGCGTTTTGGATGCCAAAAATCGGTGCAGAAAGAAAAGCAGCATGTCACTTCTTTTGTGCGTTGTAGCTGCGTTCTCCCCCCATTGAAATCAATGATGCGGGTCAGAACGTAGCTACAACGCAGTGAGCTGCTTTTTTGTTGCGGTCCGCGGGCTTTGTCGGCATGCCAGAACGCAGGCATTTACCTAGAAGTGAGGTCAAGAGGTTTCCTGTTGACCTCACTTCCTGGCAAAGTTCAGGAAAGCCCCCGGTGTCGCCAAAGTGCCCGCCCCGACCCCCCCTCCCGAAAATTTAACATGGCCGCGCGCACAGCAGCGCACCGGCCGCCCTACTCCTCTGTTTCTGTCGCATGTGCAATAATACATGCGACAGAAAACTGCTCCCCAGGCCCTGCCAGGTCACCCCCTTTTCCCCCCAGTGATCCCCCGGTAACCCCCGTACCTGTCACAGCGCTGATTCCCTACCCCCCCGCGGCCCCCTCCTCCTTCACAGTGCACGCCGGTCAAATGTGCCGAGCAGCTGACTGTTTCCTGTGTTCAGTGTGAGCTGCGCTGGCTGCTGCTGCTCGGCACTGTGCAGCTGTGACCCGAGGAGAGTGGGTGCAGATTCTTTGCACCCACTCTCCTCAAATGGAGGGTCTGCACTACTAGAAAATGGGGGACACGTTCCCTGAGCATGCCCCCCCCCATATTCTAGAAGGTCCCGAGGCGACGTGGGACGTCAAAAATGGATACTGCGGACCCAATTTTTTTTTCTTTCCAATAAATTGGTGAAAGAGGAAAGGTTTTGGGGAGTGTTTTTTCAAATAAATTTTTTTTTGGTTGTCAATTTTTTTTGCTATTACTGTCAATTAGTTATGTCTGGTATCAAATAGACGCTGTGACATCACTAATTGCTGGGCTTGATGCCAGGTGACATTACACATCTGGTATCAACCCCATTTATTACCCCGTTTGCCACCGCACCAGGGCGCGGGATGAGTTGGGGCGAAGCGCCAGTATTGGCGCATCTAATGGATGCGCCACTTCTGGGGCGGCTGTGGCCTGCTATTTTTAGGCTGCGAAGAGTCCAATAACCATGGCTCTTCCCATCCTGAGAATACCAGACCCCAGCTGTCAGCTTCACCTTGGCTGATGATTTTATTTGGGGGGGACTCGACGTTTTTTTGTTTTTTGTTTTTTTTAATTATAAATAAAAAAAACAGCTTGGGGAGCCCTCCAAATTTATCACCAGCCAAGATGAAGCTGTCAGCTGTGGTTTGCAGGCTACAGATGTCTGCTTTACTCTGACTGGCTATCAAAAAATAGGGGGGACCCCACGTCATTTATTTTAATTTTTTTTTTGGGCTAAATACAAGGCTAGGCACCATTTAGTGCCACATGAAAGGCACTAAAGGGCGCCAGCTTAGAATATGCAGGGGGGGTGGGACGTTATATATATGTTTGACATCCATTCACACATTTTAGGCTGTGTGCCCACGATCAGGGTTTGCAGCGTTATGGGCGCAGAGTGTTTTCCCTGCGTCCATAACGCTGCGTTGTGCAGTAGAAGCACAGTTGAAGGAATTTTAGAAGCGCTGCGTTCTAATATGCCACGTGCGCACGGCCCCTGCACAATCTCCATAGATTATGCAGGGGACGCAGGACGCATGCAGTGACGCTGCGCTACAAAGCGCAGCGTAACTGCATGAATTACGCACACGTGCGCACATAGCCTAAGTCTGCAGTCTTGTGATTCCTCACATCGTATGCCTTGTGAGGAGTCTCCAGTGCTGGGAGCAGGTAAGTGACCGCAGGTTTGTAATTTGCATACATGTGGTCATGTGCCAACTAGAGGGACGCAGCCTCACTAAGTGCAAGCATATCCAGCAACACCGTCTAGTCGGATTTTGGCCGGAAGAATGCAAATTGCATTATTCCAGTCAGATGACCGTCTGCCACTGGAGAACCCTGAGAGCACGCAGTGTGCGCAATGTGAGGATTCATACAAAATTAGTTTTTAACCTCTGCCATTACTTTACTACAAGTGCAGCTTTTTACCATGGGGTGAGAGGGGAGAACTCATTGTCCAGAGTGGGCAGGATATTCAAACAGCTATGCTACTCATCTGCAAACCTTTTACTATGGAGTGTAAAGAGACTTCATAGTAAGGTGCACCTTCTTGTTTTCCATCTATCTTTGTCCTTCTCTAGCTCTATGAATCCAGAGCTGGTAGAGGAAAGAAGCAGATGGGAAGGTGCACTTAAATGTATGTCCCCGCCATGATGCACGAGCGCCTGTACTTGGTGTGGAGTCATTCTGTGCTGACGGAGTCCCTTCACACTCCATAACAGGTTTGCAGATGAGCAGCATAGCTGTTTGGATATCCTGCCCACTCTCTGCAGCCTCTATACAATGTGTGTAGGACAGTATAGAGAACAAGACGTTGACAATGAGTCCTCCCTCACACCCCATAGTAAAAAGCTGCACTTGTAATAAAGTAATGGCAGACTTTAAAAGCTGATATTGTAGATGCTGGCATCCTATTTTTACTGTTAATTATTTTTTTATGTGACAGCTTATGACCTTAATATTTGGTCACAAAACACAAGTTTAGTAATGGGCATTACAGCAAACAAATGTTTCTTAAATCTGTGCTCATCCCTGTAAGCCTGCCAGATCAAGTGCAGACCAGTGAGAACTAGTGCCCCTGGCACTGAGAGAGCCAAGCTGTAAGGGTTGATTCTTATGCCAAATGCAGCCGGTTACAAAGCTGTACACTAAATGGCTGTGGTCTTGCAATGACGTTTTTGGTTGCACAGATTCTACTGCTGATGCAAATAACAACCTATGTTCCAAAAGCTGTGAAACCAACAGTTTGCTCTGGAGCCACAAATTGATAGCAGAGTTCCCATCTGTGCCATAGGGAAACGGACACAAATGCCTCTGCCTACTTTAGGGCCGGCTCTAGGTTTTCGTGGGCCCTGGTCGAAAGAGTCTCAGTGGGCTCCATCCACACACACACGCAAATACAGATACTACACATAAAGGCATACATATACATATGTAAAGAGAAATCAGAAAAATACATATAAACATACAAATCCCTACAGTCATATACACTGACATACATAGATACACATCACACACATTAGAGATATTATTAATATGGGGAAGCCAGCAGCAGCCTCAGTCACCTCCCCCACTTGTCTCCCGTCCAGCTCCTCCAGGGCGTGTGTCTGTGCTGTGCTGATTGGTGGCCGTCACTAACAGACATGGCCGCACACAGAGCACACTGCTGTATATACATCACAGGAGAGGCTGGGGACATAAACATTACTGGGGGGCATACACATTACTGAGGAGGGGGATCATTCAGCTCTGAGGGGTATACAGCACTGTGGTGGAGGGGACATACAGCTCTGGAGGGTATAGAAGTACCCACATTCCTCCATATAACATAATGCAGCCTCATATTACTCCATATAATGCACCAGCATATTCCCCCATAGTATTATGCAGCCCCCATAGTCCTCCATATAGAATAATGCACCAAATATTCCTCCATATAATATAATGCACCCCAGATTGCTCCACATTATAATGTAGTTTATATTCCTCCATATAGTATTATGCAACCCCCATGTGGCAGCACCATGCGGCAGCCCCCATGCGGCTTAATACAGCCCCATAGTCGTCTGGCCACCGTGATCAATACATAATCCCTTCCTCCTCGTTCCCCCCCGCTGCTCCGGTCTCCTCAGCGCGTCCACTGCTCTGCCGCTCTGACAGCTAAGGACACAGGCGCGCACAGTAATGACGTAATCGCGCTCCTCTGTACAGCGCTGTCAGGCAGAGCGCAGAGACACTACAGCAGAATGATGAGAGAGGAAGCACGCCACTCCCTCTATCATCATTGCTTTCAATTGTATTGTCATCTGCAATACCGATACAATTGAAAGTGCTATCCTCAGCGGGGGGAGGGGGGCCTGCTGCCAGCACTGGCACCCGGCCTCTCTGACTCATGGACTCCATTTAGCGGTTGTGTGTCCTGCCGTCATTGGCGGTACGCCACCCTGCCGTCTGCGAGTGGGCCCCCTCAGCGGTCGAGGGCCCCGGCACTTGCCTAGGTGTGCTGGGTGCTGATGTCTTCCCTGGCTTACTTCATTGGGTCGCTACTTCAGGTGCAATCCAAACCGTCCGTCACACAGGAACTGAGACCTTTTTAAAGAAAAAAAAATCAGTCAAATGTTTTGTATTCCAAGCATGGAATGTGATACAGGATAAGAAAAATATGTTCTGGCTTTAAAAATATTTATCATTTCTCTTTTGCAGCCTTCACTTTGGCATTTTTGATCTACAATTGGGGAACTCATGAACATCAAAGACTCAAGAGGAAGGATCCATCCCTGTATGAGAATGACCAGTAAAGCAGTCCTCCCTAACCTCTGTATAAGACTATCGATGCTGCGTTATGTGAGGATTATTTATCGCAGCTCTTCACAATAAAGTTCTTTACTGTTCTAACTAGTATTGTTATCTTTTCTTTGTTTAGTCTGTTCTTCACTTTATACCTTATCTAATGTGTGATGCTTATATGCACCCATTTAGAACCAGTCACAAAAATAAGTTTACCAGCTATCCAACTAATATTATTCACTATTTCGATGCTATTCGTGTAAGGGTTATTCCCACAAAATCAGTTATTTACAAGAACAGCTGTAAAAAAAAAAAATATATAGCACCACAGAGTAGTAATGTACAACTAGCGATCCCGTTAAACTAAGTAAATGGAGGTTTTTATCTCGTGAAAGTCACAACTGTAATAGGTAGAATATAGGAGTAACCAGAAGCAAGTGTCTTCTCTGGAGCTGCCAACAGATCAGAAGTCCTTGCATTGTATCATCTAGTATAGAATATAAAATCTTCACAGAGCTGGTGGTCCTTTTCTTATCTGCGAAAACTACAATACCAGCAGCACACTGCTTTTCCTGAGTGCTGCAGAACCCTCCCTCTGCTGTGTGTTTACTGATACTGAGATCCTCTTCATACAACAATTTTTATTTATATGGATGAAATTGGTGATTGTGTTTAAATATAGTAACCGTGACCCTTTTGTGCCCAATATTCACAAACTTTACATTTCATTGGCGATACATGGGGATCTTCAGAGCATGATTATGCTTTCTTCTGTATGCACAGCTGAGCTGGGCATGAAATAGCTGAGCTGTGCTACTACATGATTGTTAGGACATCTAGGGTGTAGGGAGAGTATCGAGGGTCTATGTTATTAGACAGGGCCATAGACACATCTCTTTTTCATGAACTCGAGTCACTAGTTGGAAATGCAGCTGCCACCAGTGGAATGTTCAACCCCACATAGCTGAACTGCTACAATCTGCCTGTCACTTGTTTTATTAGACCGGTCACACTGGTGAAAAGCATCCGACGATTCCCTTATACGAGAGAATGGGATTTGTTATGCTAATGACACTCGGCTGAAATTCTGCTGTGAGCATGCGCTGAGTGTAATTCTACTGAGCTCCGATTCCCTCACATGCGACAATCTGATCATAGGTGTAGAGAAGATGAAGAACTTAATTTCTCCATCTTCTCTCTTATTCGTCTTAGCGTATATTGGATGACATCCGAGTGCCGTCCCATGTATTGCATTCATCCGTTGATTTGTATGGGTGCGCACCGTCTAAGATATGCTGCCATTTGTATCGTGATTTGTTTTCTTATGCCAATTCAGCATGATAAAACAAAGTTTGCAGATCTGCACTGCCCCATAGTATAACATTGTGCCTAGTACTATCCAATAAAACCTCAGATTGCACTCGGCCATGTTACATGCCAGTGTGACCGACCCCCTTAGAAAGGGTCTGTAGGTGCATCTGAGCTTGCTCCACTGTCATTAGAACTACTGGAGGACGGATCCTGTAGCAACGGAGGGAAAAGGAACCCATGGGGGGGGTGTCATCATTAGGGATAGGAGGGGGGTGATAAATGCAACACAGATTTAAAAATAGATTGGCACAAATTATGTACAGTAAAAGGACCACTATTATTTGGGGAATAACTCTTTAATCTTCTACATTGCAGATTACTTGCAACAGCAAAAATGATTTCTTCCAATGATATGTTTCCAATTTCAATTGTGTCACACCTATTGAATGTCACTGGGATACATTGGAGCCCCCCCTTATTTCCCAGCACTCTTGATTTTTGTTTGCACATCACATGCAATGCAGATATCGCACCTGCCAAATCTCAGCTGTAAAATGGTCACGTGACGACAAGTTACATAAATGGTTTATGTCCTATGACTTGCACAAATTGACCAAAGGCTACAGTGAGACGTTTTGTTGCACTGCTGAATAATTTGTAACCATTGAGCTGCATCTGCAAAACAGGGGAAGTTCTATTAACACCAAACTACCAACCATTTCAGCAGTTTTATAATTGTCAAAAAGTAGGAAACCTGACGAAATGGCCCTAAATTTGGAATATTTTTGGTGGTTTTATTTCTTTATATAATTTGACAAAGGCAAATAATTTTGTTTTTCTTTTCTATCCACAACCTACGTTTCTAAATATTTTTTTTTTCAGCTAATCTGGAGAACTGAATTGGAAAGCAGGGGTCGAGATAAGAGCCTAATCCTGTGACAGCAGGCACAGCTATAGCATTGTCCACGATTGATAGAAATGGCTGTTTTTCCCTCACCCTATGACGGCACCACGAGAGAAGATCCGCCCATCCAGGACAGGAAACCTTCAGGTTAAAAAGGGGCGGTCCTCTCGCCGCCTCAGTTTGGTTTCCTGTCCTCGACGGATACCTCAGGATGCGGCCCTGGAGGGCCGTGGATCTACTAGCAAGCTTACCCGGTCCCGTCGGGCGGTTCTGGCGGCGGCACGGGTCCTGCCTCGTCCCGTTCGGGTGCCTGAAGGCGCCATGGCGGACCCCCGGGGGTTGCGTCCATGAGCGGGAGCTGCGCATCGAGCGGCATGTAAGTGCAGCAGCCTGCCGGTCCTTCCTGGGCGGCGGGGCTGCTCGCGGCCGCGTGTGCTGCACGCCGCCATCTTGGAGGCGTGTCGAGTGCGGGCGTTGCACATGCGCGGCGGCCGCACCGACCATGCGCGGATGACGTCAGAATCCGGAAGTGGGTCCGGAGGCGTGGGGGGGCACATGCTCCAGTGCTCCAGCGCTGGGTTTAAAACCGGAGCTCTGAGCTGGGGGACCGTTCTCCAGTCCTCCTACATTACGGAGGTGTTTTTGGCCATTGTAATAGGGCCTTAGGAATATGGATAAGGAGGGGCACCGTGAGGAGGACAGACACTCGGTGCGTGAGTCCTCCTCCCCTCCTGCTAGAAAGAAGGTGAAACCACCGGAGCGTCGCAGGAGCGACTCTGGCTCTGATGCCAGCTTATCCAGCAAGCGTGGCACCCGGGCCGCTAAACAGACCCGGGATGCATCTGACGGCAAAGGCGCCTCCAGAGGGAAGACTTTGATGAAAGCTCCTTCCCCAGAACCGGTACCGACCCTTCATCTCCTTGTGGGTGAGTGATCTTCGGGCATGTGTACCTGTGGTTCATTATTTTTCCTGGTGTTGTGTCTCCCCTCCGTCCCTGTCATGCGTAGGTTACAAAACCGCAGAAGTGTACTGCCAAGACAAATAACAGGGAATGCGCCCTCTGTACCCGGCAACTGACTCCGTCCTGGTCCAACCGGCTCTGCAATGACTGTATCCAGCAGACCATTTCTGATGAGACTCCTGGGTTTGCTAGTGATCTTCGTGCCATAATCCGGTCCGAAGTCCAGAGTTCTCTGCAGTCCCTGAAAGAGCCTCCCCGTAAGCGGCATAGACATGCCTCCCTGGCCTCACTATCCAGTCGATCCGAGGGAGTGTGTGGGTCTTCTGGTTCTGCATCCTCTTCCTCTGACAGTGAGGCTGACGTCCACCATTGTTTCCCTGTAAAGGGCTCGAGCAAATTGATTAAGGCTGTCAGGGACACTATGGGCATTACTGAAGAGAAATTGCAGCCTTCAGTCCAGGATGTCATGTTTTAAGGGTCTGGAGCATAGAAAGCACAGGACCTTCCCGGTGGTAGACAAGATACAGGCATTGATCTCCAGGGAATGGAAGAAGCCGGATAAGCGGGGTTCTCTTCCAGGCGGCTTCAAGCGCAAGTATCCCTTTGAGGACGCTACCTGTTCCCACTGGGATAGGGCACCCAAATTGGATGTGGCAGTGGCTAAGGCATCAAAGAAGTTTTCCATTCCCTTCAAGGATATGGGATCCTTAAAGGACCCTATGGATCGGAAAGAGGATATCTTCCTTAAAACCGCATGGGAGTCCTCTGCTGGTGCTCTCCGACCAGCCATTGCAGCTACTTGTACGGCACGATCTCTGGCGATGTGGTTGTCCGAATTGGAGGAGAAGCTGAGGGACAAGGTTCCTCGGAATGAGATTATTTCTTCTCTGCCCAGGCTGCAGGGAGCAGCGGCTTTCATCTCAGATGCATCGGCGGATTCCACTCGACTGGCTGCTAAGACTGCAGCCCTTTCTAATGCAGCTCGTCGAGCCTTATGGTTGAAATGTTGCCTGGGGGATCTTCAGGTTAAGTCTAAGCTGTGTTCCATTCCCTGTCAGGGCGAGTTCCTTTTCGGTTTGGTTCTGGACGATGTTCCTGAGAAGGCTGGGGACAGAAAAAGGAACTTTCCGACCCCGTCCTTTCCCTCCTTCAAGCGATCCTTTCGTAAGAAGCAGTTCGCCCGTAAATTCACCCCCAGGAATAGGAGTGCCTGGTCGGATCGCAAGAAGGAAGATAAGGGTTTCTTGTTCAAGGGCCCTTCCCAATCCAAGAAGTCTTCCCAATGACTCCCTTCCCCAGGTGGGGGGGGGAGATTGACCTACTTTCTTCCAGCCTGGGAACGTATTTCTTCGAGTCCATGGATTCTCAATATCATCCGATCAGGTCTGACGTTTCCATTCCTGTGTTCCTCCCAGGCCCTTTCTCCAGACATCGCCGAGGACGTCTCTGAGTGAACAACATGCCTTGGAGGGGGAAGTGAAGTCCCTATTGCGCCGGGCAGTCCTGACAGACGTCCCATTGGCGGAAAGGGGAGAGGGGTTCTACTCCCCTCTTTTTCTGGTCGGGAAACCGGACGGCTCCTTTCGGTTCATCATAAACCTCAAGGGTCTGAACAGCCACCTGCAAATCTTGTCCTTCAAGATGGAATCGATAAAGTCCACGATCAAGTCTCTCTACCCGAATTGTCATATGGCTGTCCTGGATCTGAAGAACGCGTATTATCATGTTCCCATTGCTCCTCCCTTCCAGAGATATCTCAGGGTGGCGGTGATGGTCGACGGGTCGGTGCGACATCTGCAGTTCAGGGCCTTACCATTCGGCCTGGCAATTGCGCCCCGAATCTTCACGAAGCTCATCCTGGAAATCACTGCCCACCTGCGGGAAGACAGAATTCTCATTATCCCGTATCTCGACGACTTCCTTGTGGTGGGGGATTCGGCGAACCATTGTACTGCCTTCCTTCAGACTGTCTGCTCAAAGCTGGAAGGCCTTGGCTGGATTTTGAACAGGGAGAAATCAAGGTTGCTTCCAGCCTCGGTGCCAGTCTTTTTGGGACTTACTTTGGACTCTCTCCTACAGGAATGTCGTCTCCCTCCTTCCAAAGTGGAGAAGATTCGCACTCTGGTGCAGCAGGCGGTGGCGGTTCCGCACATGTCTCTACGGCGGGCTATGTCTCTTCTGGGCTCCCTGACCTCTACTCTCCTCGCAGTTTTATGGGCTCAAGGACATACCAGGGCCCTCCAGTGGGACATTCTGGAGCATCAGTCATTTCTGGGGGACAACCTGAACAATTGGATTACACTAAGCTCCAGCTCCATCGCCTCCCTGCACTGGTGGCTGGTTCCTGCGCACCTCCAACGGGGAGTCCCGTGGTCTGTCCCGGTGTCCCGAATTGTGACTACGGATGCCAGTGTGTCCGGATGGGGGGCTCACCTGCTGGGCCGTCCGATTCAGGGTCTCTGGTCGCCCAGGGAGGCAGCTTCCTCCTCCAATATCAGAGAGCTGTTGGCCGTGGAACGGGCACTGACTGGATTCCTCCCTTCACTGACCGGTCACCATACCCGGGTGTTGTCGGACAATCAGGTGACTGTGGCTTACCTGAACCATCAGGGGGGCACAAGGTCCAGGTCCCTTATGTTGATAGCCGACAGGATTCTGTCCCTAGCGGAAACTCACCTTCTGTCCCTCACTGCTGTTCACATCAGGGGGAAAGACAACCTCGAGGCGGATTTTCAGAGTCGCACTCGTCTGCGCGAGGGGGAGTGGGCACTCAACCTGTCAGTCTTCGCCCTCATCACGGCCAGGTGGGGGGTTCCAGTCATCGACCTTTTTTCCACCAAACGGAACAGGAAGGTTCCTCAGTTCTGCTCTCTCAATCCGAAGGAACTTCCGTATGCTGTGGACGCCCTGTCAATCCCCTGGGACTTTCCTCTGGCGTATGCGTTCCCCCCCGCTGGTACTTCTCCCCTCGGTCCTGAAGAAAATCAGGGACGATGGGGCCAGGGTGATTCTGATTGCTCCCTTCTGGCCAAAGCGACCGTGGTTTTTTTGGCTGGTTCGGATGTCCCTGACCGACCCGTGGGTCCTCCCAGAACTTCCGAATCTCCTGTCCCAGGGACCTGTGTGCCATCCTCCGACTGTCAAGTTGCACCTGACGGCATGGAATTTGAGAGGGCGTTACTGATCAGTAAGGGGGTTTCCCCCAATTTGGTCTCCACACTGTTAGGTTGTAGAAAGCCTGTGACAACCAAGATCTACTGTAGGACTTGGAAAAAGTTCTTATCTTCCTCGGGTGCTAGTGTGACTGGGGAGGTTCCCATCGGTCCCATCCTGGAGTTCCTGCAGTGTGGGTTGGACAAGGGGTTGGCGATTAGCACACTCAAGGTCCAGATCTCCACGTTGGCAGCACTCTACAATTATGATGTCGCGGGGAACCCTTGGGTGGCTCGGTTTGTCAGGGGTAGTTCGCTCCAGCGTCCTAGACGGGTAGTCTCTCTCCCCCCTTGGGACCTTAACCTGGTTTTGGGGGCCCAGACGGGTCCTCCGTTCGAGCCCCTTGACTCCATATCTGTTAAATGTCTTTCCCTTAAGACGGTCCTCCTGGTAGCCCTGACCTCGGCCCGTAGGATTAGCGACATTCAGGCCCTTTCTATTGACCCGCCTTACACTCAAATACTGGACGATAAGGTAGTTTTGCGCCCTGACCCTGCATACCTCCCCAAGGTTGTTTCTCGGTTTCATACGTCCCAGGAGATTGTATTGCCATCCTTTTGCACTAACCCGACGCATGCGGAGGAAAGACGTTGGCATTGTCTGGATGTCCGTCGTTGTCTCATCCAGCATCTTCTTGTCACCAGTTCCTGGAGGAGGGACAAATCTCTGTTTGTCTCATTCCAGGGGCCTCAAAAGGGGGTTAAGTGTTCCAAATCCACGCTGGCCAGGTGGATTAGGGACGCCATTGAGTTAGCTTACATGGCTAGGGGTGCTGCTGTTCCGGTGGGTCTTATGGCACATTCCACGCGGGCTGTAGCATCTTCTTGGGCAGAACGGGCGGATGTTTCCATTGCTCAAATTTGTAAAGCTGCCACATGGTCTTCACCCTCGACCTTTTATAAGCATTATAGGTTGGATCTTTCCTTCTCCGACCTCACCTTTTGGGAGACGTGTTCTACAGGCTGTGGTCCCTCCCTAATTTTTTCTTCGCTGTAATTCTCTCGTGGTGCCATCATAGGGTGAGGGAAAAATACGTAATTACTTACCGGTAATGTGTTTTTTCCGAACCCATGACAGCACCCTTATTTCCCACCCTGCACTGGGGATTGTTGGTTGTTTCACCTTCCTTTCTTCCTTCTTCCACACTTTTTTTCTGGTGGTGGCCTTATACTAACCTATTGTTTTTTCGGAGGTCCTCTCATGCTCTGTAATCAAACTGAGGCGGCGAGAGGACCGCCCCTTTTTAACCTGAAGGTTTCCTGTCCTGGATGGGCGGATCCTCTCTCGTAGTGCCGTCATGGGTTCGGGAAAAACACATTACCGGTAAGTAATTACGTATTTCTCCTAGAAACAATGCCAAACCTGTGTATGGCTAGTGTATGTTATTGCGGCTCGCACCTATATACTTATGCAACACCACACACCTGAGAGAAAGGTGTGGAGCTCTTTTGGATGGCATGATCTTTCAAATCCTGTACTGCCTTGTTAAGGCTTTTGTCTTGTACTCTCTACTAAGGCTCCATAACACCCACCAGTGCCACATATGGTGCAACAAGGAATGGCTCTACCATGTGCCTGAGGCCTAGGGTGGTCTGTATTCACACAATGTTTAATGGCAACTTACTCTGAATTATCAATGCCACTTTAAGGAGCCCAGGTTTTCCAGACAAAATATGTTAATAACCACGGGGAGGGGAGTCATTTCAACTCATCTAGCTTACAGCTGTGTATGAAAGACCTAGAGGTCCTCGATGTGCATGGCTGCTTCTGATGCAATTTTACTTGAAAGTGGTGTGATAAATTGATTTCCCATAAAAAAGGTTGAGTCCCCTTTGACTTCCATTATACTCAGGTACTTCAGTGGCGCCCATCCAAGCATCCAACTGCTTGTTACGAGCATCAGAGCATGAGTATAGCCCAGGCCTGTTTGAATTTCGCCAAATACCATCTGGATGATCCAGAGGATACATAGGAGAAGGTCATGTGGTCAGACTAGATAAAAATAGAACTTTTTGGTATAAACTCTACTTGCTGTAATTGGAGGAAGAAGGATGAGCAGGCCCGGACTGGCCATAGGGCAATTCTGGCAAATGCGAGAAGTGCCGCTCCTTGTAGTGGGCCGGTGCCTGTAGTGGGCCTCTCAATCTGCAGTCACCACCACTCTCCTCAGCAGTGTGCAGGCCGTGCAGCATTATTTACCTTGCGCACACTAGCCGAAAGTTGCAGGATCAGGAGGCAGCACGCTGTGCTGTGCCGGTCCTGCTGTGTGAGCGTGTGCCCGGCATGCACACACTGCTGAGGAGCACAGCAGTGTCGGTGACCTCAACTCCCTCCTTCCTAATCAAATGTATTTGCATCTCTCAGACGTAAATACATTTAAAAACAGTGTAACGCCGGGACTGGACCCGCCCCCAACATGCAGCAACATGATGACATCTTGCTGACCATCACACAGCTGCAGGCGCCACAGAGATGCATCAGGCAGAGGTAAGCGCTCCATGGAGGAGCCGAAGATGAAAGGTTTAATTAATGGGAATGAGTGGGAAGGGGCAGAGGGCACATAATGGGGGAACATTTGTGAAAGGAACACAGCTGGGGGAGTGCATTGTGGTGTGTGTGTGTGTGTGTGTTTGTGTGTGTGTGATGGGGGGTTTATTGTATTTCTGTGTGTGTGTGTGTAGGGGGTGATGGGGGATGCATTGTATTGTGTGTAGGAGGGGGTGATGGGGGTACATTTGTGTGTGTGTGTGAGGGGGTATTGGGGGGGTGCATTGTGGGGGAAATGGGTGTATTTTGTGTGTAGTGGGTGATGGGGGGTGCATTGTATTTGTGTGTGTGTGGGGAGGAGTAATGGGGGGTGCATTGTATTTGTGTGTGTGTGTGTGTGTGTGTGTGTGTGTGTGTGTGTGTGTGTGTGTGTGTGTGTGTGTGTGTGTGGGGAGGGGTGATGGGGATGCATTGTATTGTGTGTATGTGTGTGGGGGTTACAAAAGAGCAGTTTGGGGGGAATATTTTGGAGATGACGGAGTGCATTGTATTGTGTGTAGGGGGTGATGGGTGCATTGCATTGTGTGTGGGGAGGGGGTAATGGGGGGTGCATTGTATTGTGTGTGTGTGTGGGGAGGAGTAATGGGGGGTGCATTATATTGTGTGTGTGGGGAGAGGAGATGGGGGATGTATTGTGTGTATGTGTGGGGGTTACAAAAGAGCAGTTTGGGGGAATATTTTGGAGAGGGGCAATATGGGGGATGTTATGGAGAGAGGCAAGGTGCTGGTATATTATAAAGAGAGCAGTGTGGAGAGGATATTATGGAGAGAAGCTGTGTATGGGGACATTATGGAAAGAGGCAGCGTCAGGGTATATTAAGAAGAGAGGCAGTGTGGGAAGTATTTTGGATAAGGACAGTGTGGGGGGATATTTTGTGAAGGAAACAGCAACTATTTACTCAGGGGCACAGGATGGGAGATATTTATGGGGCACTAAATGATACTTTTATTTTTAAAGGTGCTGTGTGGGGAAGTGCTGCTGAAGAATAAAGAGGGAAATCTTCAGAGATAAGCAGTGGGGACAAAACCTCATCATGATGTCTGTACTGCATGGAGACAAAAGGGATTGAAACAAAGATGTTATCTATAAGGTACCTGGATGTAAATTATTTGTGATACTGCCTGCATCTTATCAGTATTGTGGTTCCTGTATGGTCCGCAGTATGATAACAACAACTCCCAGCATCTCCTCACCATTGTTAAGGACAAGCTGGGAGTTGTAGATTCCGGGCATCTTCCGAACCTTCCCATTGATTTGCATTGTAAAATACAGAGCGTTTTCCGAGTGGAAAACACCAGAAGAATGGAGTGATCACTTCTTTTAATCACTTGGTGGTTTTAGAAACCTGAAGTTGGTAAAAGATGCTCAAAAGACTGAACCTGTGCACAGTGAGGAAATGCAGATGGTCATTCGAGTATTTTTCATAGTGGTTTCCATGGTGGCATCTACCGCCAAAATATGTCATTGCACATTCCCTGAGTGGTATTCACCAAAAATTATTACCAGTGAAAACCACAGCTTCCCTGATTACCTATCTGTAGAATAGGTCATCAATATTAGTTCAGGGGGATCTTATATTAGTTCAGGGGGATCTTATTTTGTATCCTTGCCCATCAGCTACATGACGACACCACAGCACTATGGGGAGCAGCATCCTCTTCGTTATCTGCGAGGCCCAGCTCTGTAGGGAAAATAGCGGCTTCACCAGGTACTGCCCCTAAGAGCAATACATAGGACTGAGTAGTAATACTGTATGCAGCCATGACTACATGTTATATAGTCGTGTTAGACAACCTACAAGTGTACTAAGATATTACACATTCACCACGCGAAAAAGTGGGCCTGTGCACCCAAAAACCAAGGCCAGGGCTGAATTTTAATCAAAAAAAGAACTCCGGCACACCACAATAAAGTTATAGAGAAGTCCAAAATGATGCTTGAAAATAATGGTTTATTCAGTGTTTGAAAATCTAGTCCGTCCAACGTTTCGATCCAAAGGGGGATCTTTCAGAAGGACCATGAGACTAATGACATAGAAATAAAAATAAAAAAATATAATGTTACAATAAAGAAAAAACAATAAATCAATAAGATGATTTCTACAAAGCATGTAGCTTGACATGAGAAACACTTTAAACATATGAGAGTGTAATTTCAACCATATGTACAGTACAGACCAAATGTTGGACACACCTCATTCAAAGAGTTTTCTTTATTTTCATGACTCTAAAAATTGTAGATTCACATTGAAGGCATCAAAACTATGAACATGTGAAATAAAATACTTAACCCCTTCAGCCCCCGGGCACTTTCCGTTTTTGCGTTTTTGTTTTTTGCTCCTTTTCTTCCAAGAGCTGTAACTTTTTTATTATTCCGTCAATCTTGCCATATGAGGGCTTGTTTTTTGCGGGACGAGTTGTACTTTTAAATGAAATCATAAGTTTTACCATATAGTGTACTGGAAAACGGCAAAAAAATTCCAAGTGCGGAAAAATTGCAAAAAAAGTGGGATCGTACAATAGTTTTTGGGATATTTTATTCACGGTGTTCACTATATGGTAAAACTGATGTATCCATGTGATGCCTCAGGTCGGTGCGAGTTTGTAGACACCAAACATGTATAGGTTTACTTGTATCTAAGGGGTTAAAAAAAATTCACAAGTTTGTCCAATAAAAGTGGCGCACGTTTTGCGCCATTTTCCGAAACACGTAGAGTTCTTATTTTTTGGGATCTATGGCTCAGTGATGGCTTATTTTTTGCGTCTCGAGCTGACGTTTATAATGGTACCATTTTTGCGCAGATGCTACGTTTTGATCGCCTGTTATTGCATTTTGCGCAAAACTTGCGGCGACCAAAAAACGTAATTTTGGCGTTTGGAATTTTTTTGCCACTACGCCGTTTACCAATCGGAATAATTGATTTTATATTTTGATAGATCGGGCATTTCTGAACGCGGCGATACCAAATATGTGTATATTTATTTATTTTTTAACCCTTTAATTTTCAATGGGGGGAAAGGGGGGTGATTTGAACTTTTAGGTTTTTTGTTTTTTTTTTAATTTTTTAAAACTTTTTTTTACTTTTTTTATTTTATTTTACTAGTCCCCCTAGGGGGCTATAGCAATCAGCAATCCGATTGCTGATCGCTATCTGCTGATCACAGCTATACCGCTGTAATCAGCAGATTCAGTCACTTTCTTTCTTCCTCTGCTCCGTGCCGAGGAAGAATGAAAGTGAAACTTCGTAGCACCAGGCGTCATCACATGACCCTGTGCTACGATGGCAACCACCGAACGTCACGTGATCACTCACGTGACGTCCGGAGGGGGCGGCGGTAAGTAAAAAAGATGGCCGCGCGCATGTAGATCTCGCTGCCAGACTTTGGCAGCGAGATCTAAGGGGTTAATGTTCCGGGTGGAATGCGATTCCACTCGGAACATGTAGGCACACATGTCAGCTGTTGAAAACAGCTGATATGTGTGCCGATCCACGCCGCCTGCCCGCGGCAGGGGGCGGGGCTTAACGGGACACGATCCTGGACGGATAGATCCGTCCAAGGTCGTGAAGGGGTTAAAGTCTGAAACAACTGAAAATATTTCTTATATTCTAGTTTCTTCAAAGTAGCCACCTTTTGCTTTGATTACTGCTTTGCACACTCTTGGCATTCTCGATGAGCTTCAAGAGGTAGTCACCGGAAATGTTTTTCCAACAGTCTTGAAGGAGTTCCCAGAAATGCTTAGCACTTGTTGGTCCTTTTGCCTTCACTCTGCGGTCCAGCTCGCCCCAAACCATCTCGATTGGGTTCAGGTATGGTGACTGCGGAGACCAGGTCATCTGGCGTATCACCCCATCACTCTCATTCTTAGTCAAATAGCCCTTACACAGCCTGGAGGTGTGTTTGGGGTCATTGTCCTGTTGAAAAATAAATGATGGTCTAACTAAATGCAAACCGGATGGAATAACACGCCGCTGCAAGATGCTGTGGTAGGCATGCTGGTTCTGTATGGCACTTTTTCCTATTCTACCTCCCCCTCATGAAGCTGAGGCGAGACGCGTAGGGGCACACGAGTCGGTATTTTAACAGCGCAGTCTAACATATGGGTAAGTCTGATTGATTGATTGTATTCTTTGAAATGCGGGTGAATTCTCCTTGATTGAGCTATTAACATACAATGGAGATTTCATTTATCTAAATGAAATGTAATCTACTGGTTACTTTCATTTTAATCAATCAATCCTTCTTGCCTTGCTAGTCCCATGGTTTATTACCCCATATATTTTCCATCACTACCTCTCATGGGTTAGCTTACTTTTTGCCTGTTACATCTTATACGCTTAGGTATTGTGCTGCTTTTTTCTGTCCTCATTTTTCACTGAGATCACTAATCTATTATATTTAAGTATTCTACATACCATGTAAATCCAACCTGTTTTTACACTGTTTGTAATAAAATTAATTTTTATATGCAGTAACTGAGGTTGTGGTTTCAATTTATTTATGATGATCTTGTTCTCTTGCACGTTAAGTCCTTTTTCTCTTCCTGTATCAAATTGTATATTAAGAACGTGCTATAGCGGTCAATTGATAACCGCATATGTTAATCCACGGTTGCGGATATCTTTGTTTATGCTGGTTCTGTATGCCTTCAATTTTGAATAAATCCCAACAGTGTCACCAGCAAAGCACCCCCACACCATCACACCTCCTCCTCCATGCTTCACGGTGGGAACCAGGCATGTAGAGTCCATCCGTTCACCTTTTCTACAAAGACACGGTGGTTGGATCCAAAGATCTCAAATTTGGACTCATCAGACCAAAGAACAGATTTTCACTGGTCTAATGTCCATTCCTTGTATTCTTTAGCCCAAACAAGTCTCTTCTGCTTGTTGCCAGTCCTTAGCAGTGGTTTCCTAGCAGCTATTTTACCATGAAGGCCTGCTGCACAAAGTCTCCTCTTTATAGTTGTTCTAGAGATGAGAAGATGTGTCCAAACTTTTGGTCTGTACTGTATAATTAACAATGACGTGATATTTACAAAAATAACACACATTAAGCATCCAGTGTAATAAACATAGGAATCTCATTAGTATTTTTGTACGATCTGTTGAGACAATTAATGAATGTGACTACTCAAGAGAGTAATGTAAAGTAATGTAAGTACTATCAAAAATATCGTCAATTTGCACCAAGAAGAATTATAAGCAAACGTCTTTATCTGGAGTCTTCTGCTCAGATAAAGACGTCTGTTTATAATTCTTCTTGGTGCGAATTGTCTTTTTTGATTATTTGGACTTTATTACTCCAGAGCACCCTATTTCATAGTTGAGCCAGGTTTGTTCTACAATTACTTAGGGCTGAATTTTAGTCCCAGTCCGGTCCTGAGGATGAGTATAACCTGCAAAACACGGTCCCAACTGTGAAGCATGGTGGTGGAAACATCATACTTTGGGGGTGCTTTTCTGCAAAGGGAGCAGGATGACTGCACCATATTGAAGGGATGGCTGGGGTCATGTATTTCAAGATTTTGCCAATAACCTCCTTTCCTCAGTAAGTGCATTGAAGATGGGTTGTGACTGGGTCTTCCAGAATAACAATAACCCAAAACACACAGCCGGGGCGGCTCTGTAAGATGCATTTCAAGTTTCTGGAGTAGCCTAGTTAGTCTGCATACCTAAACCCATTAGAAAATCTTTGGAGGGATCTGAAACTCAATGTTGCCAGCGACAGCCCCGAAACCTGAAAGATCTGGAGAAGAGCTGTATGGAGGAGTGGGCCAAAATCCCTACTGCAGTGTGAGCAAACTTGGTCAAGAACTACAGGAAACATCTGACCTCTGTAATTGCAAACAAAGGTTTCTGCCAAATATTAAGTTATGTTTTTCTATTGTTTCAAGCACTTATTTCATGCAATAAAAAAAAATATGCAAATTAGGTATTTAAAATTCATACAATGTAATTTTCTGGATTTTTTTTTATTTTGTCTCTCCCAGTTGAAGTGTACCTACCATAAAAACTATAGACCTTTCCATTCTTTGTAGTGGGAAACTTGCAAAATTGGCAGTGTATCAAATACTTATTTTCCCCACTGTCTCTCTTTTTTTTTTTTATTTTATGGACACACAGTCCACAAAAAAGAGACATGTATGTGAACAGCTGCATAGAAGATGTACATGAAAAATGGTCATTTGAATGAGGGCTTAAAGGTCCTCTGTTTTCAAAAGAAGTTCATCCCAACGGCCTTAGGCTATGTGCACACAGTGCGTTTTTCGCGGCGTTTTTGCGCGTTTTTCGGGTGCGTTTTTGGCCTCAAAACTGCATGACTTTGCTTCCCCAGCAAAGTCTATGAGTTTTCATTTTTGCTGTCCCCACACATCTGTTTTTTTTCAGCTGCGTTTTTGTGATGCCACAAAAACGCAGCATGTCAATTATTCCCGCGTTTTTCACTGCGCTTTTCATCCATTGAGTTCAATGGGATGTTGAAAGACGCAATGAGAAACGCAAATAGCTGCGTTTTGGTGCGTTTCTAAGACCAAAAACGCAGCTATAAACGCAGGAGGTGGGTAGTAAAGTGACGTGTACAGGAAGAGGATTCCTTTTGTCAGTATATACAGAAGCGTGAATCCTCCCTGTACCGTCACCGCCGCTTCCACCTCCCGTCCTGTGCATGTATGCTGCCGTGCGGCGCCATGTTCGGGCGGGAGGTGGAAGCGGCTGCTAAAACAAAAGTGAACAGTAGAAAAAAAAAAAAAAAAAAAGTTATACTCACCTGTCTGCAGACTCCCAGTGCCATGCCCGCTCCCAGATTCTGTCACGGTATCGCCGCTCCGGCAGTGTGCAGTCTCCCCGGGTACGTATGCCTGCAGGATGCAGGACCTGGCGATGGATCACCTGATGCAGTCACCTGACGCATCAGGTGATCGTAAGTATCGCGGTGACGCGGGCGCCCGGCCGGCTTCATCTATCAGCGGATGCTGTCAGGAGACTTCATCCCTGATTACCGGCAGCTGCTGCAGCGATCGGACGGGATCAGACTCCCGCCCCATCGCTGCAGGAGCTGCCGGTAATCAGCACATAAGTGAGTATTATTTTTTTTTTATTTTTTTTTTGCACCGATGCATCAGCTGATTGTATAACTGGCTTTTATACAATCAGCTGATGTGTGATGTGATTCAGGCACTTGATCCTGACACATCATCTGATCGCTTTGCCTTCCAGCAAACCGATCAGATGATATTGGATCCTGATTGGACGGCGCGGGACCCTAACCCAGGATTACTGCGGAGGGGGGGTTCTTTATTTCAATAAAGATGGAGTCACTAATTGTGTTGTGTTTTATTTCTAATAAAAATATTTTTCTGTGTGTTGTGTTTTTTTTTTATCTTTACTAGAAATTCATGGTGGCCATGTCAAATATTGGCGTGACACCATGAATTTCGGGCTAGCTGATAATATACAGCTAGCCCTAACTCCATTATTACCTAGCTAGCCACCCGGCATCAGGGCAGCTAGAAGAGTTGGATACAGCGCCAGAAGATGGCGCTTCTATGAAAGCGCCATTTTCTGGGGTGGCTGCGGGACTGCAATTCACAGCGGGGGTGCCCAGAAAGCATGGGCACCCTGCACTGTGGATTCCAATCCCCAGCTGCCTAGTTGTACCCGGCTGGACTCAAAAATTGGGCGAAGCTCACGTCATTTTTTTTTTAAATTATTTCATGAAATTCATGAAATAATTTAAAAAAAAAAAGGGCTTCCCTATATTTTTGGTTCCCAGCCGGGTACAAATAGGCAGCTGGGGGTTGGGGGCAGCCCGTACCTGCCTGCTGTACCCGGCTAGCATACAAAAATATGGCGAAGCCCACGTCATTTTTTTTGTTTGGGGGGGCAAAGAAATCCTGCATACAGTCCTGGAAGGAGGATGCTGAGCCTTGTAGTTCGACAGCTGCTGTCTGCTCTCCTGCATACACTATTGGATGGAGGATGCTGAGCCTTGTAGTTCTGCAGCTGTCTGCTCTTCTGTATACACTAGTGGAGAATGAAGAACACATTGAAGAAGGAAATGACATCAGACCTTTTTTTTTTTGTTCACTGATAAAAAACGCATAAGGACGCAGTGAGCAAAAACGCAGCAAAACGCAGCAAAAAAACGCACCAAATCGCGGCCAAACGCGTGCGTTTTTTGCCGCGTTTTTTCGACGCAGGTGCGTTTTTGTGCGTTTTTAGCGGCCAAAAACGCACAAAAACGCAGCGTCAAAAAAACGCAGTGTGTGCACATAGCCATACCCTGTGTCCTCCCAGCGCCTTCACCTTTGCCTCACATCTGACGTGTATCTGCCTACAAGCGCAGCGCTCGTCATCCACTGGTAGAATGTAGTATACAGCAACATAATTGTCAAGCTGCAGTGTTCTCTTATCAGCTGGTAACCAAGTGACACCATTTTTTTGCCATTTTAGCTCATAGAATATTATAATGAAATATCAACTGCACTGTCACTAAAAAAGCAGCAGATTATGGTGACAGATCTGTTTTAATTGTAAAATATTTGTACACCTAAAAGTTACAAAGATGGAGTCTGTATCTGAGATGAAGCAATTTCAGGTCATTGCATTAATCTTTTGGCATGTGTTATTGAGGTGTGTTATCTCCTGTACTTTATCTCACCAGTGCAGTCTGGATGTCCAGATGTTACGGAGGTCATAGAATTGCCTTTAGTTATTGACTTCATGTGTACGTCCTGTTATAGAGCAATATATTGATCCCATGACTATACTTAGCTAGTTTAGGAACTAAATGTTTGTCTACAGCATAAAATAAGACATAAAAGACCTATTAGCAAATTAGAACAATATGTGTCCCATCGGATGGGCATATGTCCTATTTGTGCAGCCACTTTTACTGCTATGATTGGGGATGTCACCAGATGTTACGGCATACATTGTTAAATAGACCTGATGAGTCCGTTATGCTTCATTTGAAATGTAAAAATTGTTGTATAATCTTTTTTGTAAATGTTCCCAGCATTGTTATTTTCAATATTAGGCAAGGAAACTTCAAAGTGATATAGACAATATAGAATGAATTTTCAAAGCACACTGAAGCCTGATGAGGTCCAAGAGATCATTTTAGTATTGGAGTTAGCTTGTTTTGGGACATCTGATGTCAGATTCATGTGAATGGAGAGGCTTTGATTTGGTGGTCGCTTGACTCTTCTTCATCTGTGTAGAACCAGCCTTCTCTAAAATGATAAAAAAAAAGATAGAACACCAGACCCGAAGAATAAACATCAAACTTTATTTTATATAGTATTTGTTATTTACTGCTTTAGTTCAACATCTGCAATGCAAACTGTAATAATAATGTCGTGCGTCCTGGCCTTCATCATAATATTGTCCCCATCCTCTTCTCCAACACCTTAAAGGAAGAAATACATGATGTCTAGTGTGATGCCCCTGGATTAGTCAGGTCATCACAGAGTACTGCACGCCCTTTATCTTCTAGTGCAGGACTCAACCCCCATAGTTCTGGGTCGCCATCTTGCAGTACTGCCTCCACCAGCATCTACAAATCCTAGTCACACCTCGCACCACACCCTGTCAGGCACACCAGTGGGCTGCTAAGCTGGAATAGGGCCGCCCACCTAGGGGTCAGGCAGGGAGGAGGGAGGTGACAAGTCAGTTGGCTCTAGGGGAACAAAGAGAACAGTGGTAGCCCTCGAGCTGTGAGGAGCTCAAGAAAGCTGGGAGTTGGAGCTCCCAGGGAAGAAGCAGACTAGGTCGTAGACGGTGGTCTGGACCTGTAGGAGTCGGTGACCCGGTTGCGGGAGATTGGGACAGGGTGTCTGGCTAGTCTTGGAGTATAGCCAGCAGCCACAGTTCAATAGCCGGGCTGGGATTGAAGGCACGTCAGGGTACATGGACCCTAGGTCAAGGAGAAGCTTCAAGCAACCCGGCAATTAACCTGCGGAGGACAGGGCCTATATGGACTGTTCCCACGAAGCTCAGAGATCAAGGGCACTAGCGCAAAGAGGGGGATAGGGCTTTCCAAGCAAAACAGCCCACTGAAATCCCAAGCGTGATCTCCTGAGAGCAAGCTCCTCTGCTACTCTTAGTATGAAGCGGGGCCCGGAAAGCTCCAAGCTGACGGGCCACCTGCACACTCAAAAAATACTGTGCCCGGAGGCAGGCCACAGACCACCAGGCAGTGCTGCAGGGGACAGGACCCGGACGAGCTCCCTAAGAGGGCAGCGGTACCCAGAGACTTGGTTTACCACGTTGTCAGCGTCTGCTTTCCTTCTGAGAATACCTATTTTTCAGTGCGTTATTGGTGCGTTTTTTGAACGCAAGTGCGCTAATCTTTCAGACTCAAGAAATTTCTTAAGAAAAATCTTTTTTTTCTAGTGCACACAGGACCTTAAAGCAGTTCTGGGTGCATATTGCTAATCCCTGCCTAACCGCCCCTGTATACACTAGCATAGATAAAGAGATCTATAGAAAATATATTTCTAAAGATCTTTTATCGTATGCTAATGAGCGCAGGGACTAGTCCCATGGGCGTTAGTTCCTCTGGCTAGTTAGCCCCATTAGCATGTTAGTACGCCCTGTGGGTGTGCTAAATTGCTAATGAATTCTCAACGTCAGAGGATGATCTCACTCACCTCTGCGCCGCCATCGCGTCCAACGGGGGATTTCGGGACAGTGTGCATGACCCCGGAGGTTCGGTCATGCGCACTACTTTAGTTTGAAGCCAGGATGCGTACACCCGGCTTCATAGTGCGCATGACCGAATCTTCTGGGTCATACGCAATGAACCGAAATCCCCCGTCGCACGCGATGGCGGCGAAGAGGTGAGTGAGATCATCCTGTGATGCTGCACATTCATTAGCATGTTAGCACGCCCACAGGGACGTACTTGCATGCTAATGGAGCTGACTAGCCGGGGAACTAACAACCAGGGGACTAGTCCCCGCACTCATTAGCATACTATAAAAGATCTTTAGAAATACTTTTTATAAAGATCCTTTTATCTATGCTAGTGTATACAGGGACATTTAGGCAGTGATCAGCTATATGCACCCAGAACTGCTCGTGGTTCTGGGTGCATATTGGACCTGACAGGTTCCCTTTAAGGCAATGATTTATCACAGCAATTTCACCACTATTCTTGCCTAAATTGCTTTAAAAGATTTCACAATTTTTATGCAACTCATAGTTGTGCAAAACGCTTTCAACTTTTGGCATTTTCAGATCAGTTTCTCAAAGCTCAGTCAAATGGGTGGAACTGGGGTGGGACTTAAGCACGGCGGGAGCATGGCCCCAGAGCTCATCTAATTCATGAGGAACTGTGGCGTTCTTTACTCCAGAAATGTTAAGAGCTGTGAGCCTCTTAATAAGATAGGACATCTCCCTTCTAAATGCCCTTTGATCAAAACTAGAGATTA
Source organism: Anomaloglossus baeobatrachus (assembly GCF_048569485.1). Taxonomy (NCBI): domain Eukaryota; kingdom Metazoa; phylum Chordata; class Amphibia; order Anura; family Aromobatidae; genus Anomaloglossus; species Anomaloglossus baeobatrachus. The sequence continues at coordinate 168,087,373 of NC_134356.1, forward strand.
AATTGCTTGTCTTTATGAATCAGGACCGAAGAGTATGTGCATACTGTGTCCTTTAGATGCCAAAGTGTCCGTATAGTTTTTGAAAAAGAAGACGCTTCAGGAAAACCTAAGCATTGTTTTTGCTGAAGCGTCGTCTTTATAGTCACTTTTGCTTCGGCTTTGCTATTGGCGTTTTTTTTACTTTACATATAAAATATTACCTGAAAAAGACGCTGTGTGCACATACCTTTAGGTATAACTTTACCATGTGCAGTGTTTGGATTGGTCACAGGAGCCATGTTGAGTACAGGATAGCTGGCAGGAGGCTGGACTAAATACAAGAAGAAGAAGAAGTACAAGAGGCACGGGCATAGCAACTGCAGTCGCAGAGGTCACAACCAGGTCCAGTGGTCAGGGGGTCCATAGACCCCAGCAACTACCAAGGAATCAAATCTAGCTGAAATGCATTGCTGTGCAGCGACCCATCAGGTCATTGAGGACATATTAAGTGTGTCCATCCATATCCTGTCCATCGCCATTAACTAGAGAACGGCAGCAGCTATAGGTATAGAAGTAGTGTCTAGGTATAGTAAAGTAGCCATGGGCTACGCAATGAAACCACCTATTGCGCCACCTGAGGAAAAACAACGGAGTTAGCATTTTTATTTCGAAAACGGAACAACATAGAGAAAAAAAGTGAACTACAAAGTTGTAAGGCATCATCAATTCAATACAAATCGACACCTTGCATACAGAAATGCTATGATTAGAATGTGTAAAACTCACAAGGCTGCGAACATGAAGCGATACTTCATGGAGTCCTTCCTACAAGTCATTGGGTATGATGGCTGCGTGTAGTGGCCTCCACGCTCACCTGACCTGACCCCATTGGACTTCTTTCTGTGAGGTCACATCAAACAGCAGGTGTATGTGACCTCTCCACCAACATTTCAGGACCTACCACGACGTATCACAGATGCTTGGGCAAACATGTCACATACCATATTGCACAACGTGCAGCTAGATACAGTATGCTGTTCAGAGTCCAGATGTGCATTGCAGTTGATGGTGGCCACTTTGAGCATCAAAGTTAAATGAGCGTCATATGCGTGACCAGCATTCAATGTTTTGGGAGGTCATGGGTTTCATATCATAGCATTTCTGTATGTAAAGTGTCGATTCGTATTGAATTGATGATGCCCTACAATTTTTTAATTCACTTTTTTCTCATTCCGTTTTCAAGATAAAAATGCTAACTCCGTTGTTTTCCACCAGGTGGTGCAATAGGTGGTGTTATGATCCGGAACCATGGAAGACCACCACAAATCATTGGCAAAAGGTGACAAGAGCATTGGCAACTAATCTGGCCGCCATCCCCTTACTAACCATCACAACTAGAAGTAGCCGAGGGGTGAACTAACATCCTGTGCACCGTGAACCCAGCCGGAGAACTAACTATCCTAAAGGTAGGAAAGATGAATAACTCTCTGCCTCAGGAAATAGACAAGAATAGCTAGCCCCCCACATTCAAAGACTGCGGTGATATAGGAAAAACACAATACACAGGTAGATGACAGGATTAGCAAAAGGTGAGGCCCCCGCTGACTAAAATAGGAAAGGACAGCAAAGGGGCTGATGGTGGCCAGAGAAAAACCCTGCAAAATACCAACTTCCTGAGAGTACAAAAAGGCCCTCAGATCGCACGATCTGAACTCCGTCCTATACCAGGTGCCCTTGTCATACCAATGAACAGAAAACAAGAATCATAACAAAGTCAACAAGCCACAAACACATGGACCCAAAGGAGCTATACTCCACACAGAACTGCAGGGAGTTCCTCAACAATCCACTAAGGGGGAAAATCCCTGCAAGCAAATAAACTGAAACCTACCACAGCAAATGACAAACCCAGATAAACAAAAGAACCAGACAATAAATAAAGAGCAAGCACTTATCTGGGGAAGATGTGGTGTAGAGCAGGATTAAGCAGGCTGGAGATACAAAGAACAACTGACATCCGGCAACAGCCTGCAATCAGACCAGGATTTAAATAAGCAGAGAGTTAGCAAACTACACAACTGCACAACACACCTGGTCCAAGTCCAAACCATTCCTGGCCACCAGAGGGAGCCTCCCAGCAGCCAAAACATAACTAACATTCACAACAAGGTGGTTTGATTGCGTAGCGCATGGCTACTTTACTATACCTAGACACCACTTCTATGCCTATAGCTGCCGCCGTTCTCAAGTTAATGGCGGTGGATGGGATATGGGTGGACACACTGGTAAGTAAATATATGCCAGAATGGGAGATATATTTACCAGGATGGGAGACAGATATACCAGGATGGGGGATATATTTAATGGGAATAGGCCAAGAATAGGCAACATATAGAACAGGATAGGGGACATATTTACCGGGAAGGGGCCCAGGATAAGTCAGATATGCTAGGATGGGAGACATATTTAATGGGAAGGGCCAAGAATGAGCAAAATATAGACCAGGATGTGGGACATATTTACCTGAAAGTGGCTCAGAATGGGAAACATATAGACCAGGATGAGGGACATATTTACCAGGAAGGTGTCTGGAATGGGAGACATATGGACCAGGATTAGGGACCTGTTTACCAGGAAGGGGCCTGGAATAGGAGACATATAGAGCAGGATGGGGGACAGATTTACCTGGAAGGGTCCCAGGATGGGTAAAAGTATTTCAGGAAGTGGGTCATTACTACACAATGAAGGGGGGGCGGGCAACAGTTATGTCTTTATTAGGTTTAGAACTCAACAAGGTCCCATACATGTGTGTGAGGGGGGCACAGGTCCAAATTTTGCAATGGGGCCCATCGGACTCTAGTTAAGTCACTGACAGGAGGACACCACATCTACACATACCTGCCAGGATATTTGCACGATCAGCAAGTATTATGCATGTGTCGTGTTTAAATTATTTGGACACGTCTGATGTGGAAGTGAGCAACGCTGGATAACCCATTAAAATATGACTAGAGATCCTTCTCAAGTTTGTATGCACATCAGTGAAATTCTACATAACAATTGCAACTAGAATTGAGTGGAACTGCAGAAGTTTGGGTTCTTTGAGTTCAACCGAACTTTAGATAAAGTTCTATTTTGGACCCGGACTTGACTCGAATTTCATTGGAAGTCACTGACAGGACAGTTTGGCTCTCCACCCACATGCAGCCAGCCATAAACAGAACACTTCCTGGGGAGGGAGGGCAGGGTTTTATTTTTTTTGTACACACTACATCCAATAACGCCAATTTTATGACCAGTGCAAGCCATTCAAACAGTGCAAGTGAGCCCGAGCGTACCCGAGCACAGAGATGCTCGATCGAATGATTTGCAGCAATGGTAAAGCACTTGAACTCCAAACTTGAACACTGAATTTTTTTTGTAAAGTCTGTGTTCGGGTAAAGTTAGGGTTCGCTCATCTCTAATTGCAACATTTTAAAAAAAGTTAGTAAACATGTCTGAATTGTACACAAGCAGAAAGCAATGCGCATTTTTCACTCCAGTTTTATAGTTAAACAACTATCAAATTTAATATAAAACACTTTTGTTTTGTTTGTGTATGCTGAAGTAATATGGATCCGTTTAATATTATCGGTTTGTTTAACAGATTGAAGTGTCTAATATGGGGTATATTCAAGCTGCGTTTTTTTTTATGGATTTTGGAGCCCAGATTCTGCTTCAAAATCCACATCAAAAACCTCTTCAAATACTCCTTTAGGCCATGTGAGCACTAGAAATTGACTTTTTCTCAAGAAAAATCCGGACCCTCTTAAAGAATTCCACATCTGAGGAAAAAAACGCACTAAAACCCGCAATGAAATCCGCATGCGGTTTTGCCACGGTTTGGTGTGGATTTGCAGCGTTTTTTCCGCAGGTTAGTCCCTGCGGATTTTTACCATTATCTATGGCAAAAACCGCAGGTACCTGCAGAAAAGTAGTGACATGCACATAAATTCCGCAGCGGATATTCGGCGGGTAAATCCGCAGGTATAAAAAGCGCAGTCTGCGCACAGCATTTTTTTATACCCATAGGTTTTGCTGGGGAATGATTGCAGAAAGACACATTTTCTGCAGCAAAGACATGGTAAAATCCGTGGTAAATCCGCAGCGTGCGCACATGGCCTTAGGCCTCCTTCACACGTCTGTCTTTAAAGATGTATATGAAAAAATGGACCCGGTGCCATCAGTGTTTTGGATCATTGTGTCATCCATGTGTCCGTTTTTACCATCAGGGTGTTAGATGGATAAATAAATTACAAAGCTTCTCATATCCCTTACAATGTTAAGTATGTGGAGCACACGGATGGCTCCCTGATGCCATCCATGTGCTATACGTGTTTTTCACAGACCCATAGACTTGTATTGGCCCTTTTCATCTGTGCTGCTGGGATAAAAAAGGACATTTCTCCATGAGTTCTGCATGGACACACAGTTCGTGAAAAAATATGGACATTTGAATAATAGCATAGATTAAAATGGCTATGGACTGGGACTGTGAAAAAAATTGGTATAACACATGCGTGCAAAATGGATGTCTAAATGAAACTTTAACCTCTTGAGGACACATGACGTACTGGGTACATCATGGATCGTGTCAGGTTAATCCCAGCCAGCAGCGATCCCTGCACATGTCAGCTGATTTGAACAGCTGACATGTGCGGCTATCAGGCACGAGGGGGTCCCGGACCCACTCGTGCCTGTTAACCCCTTGCATCTCGCTGGCAAAATGTGACAGTGAGATGAAACAGCGTGCTGTGGTAAGCATTCACTTACCCGGCGCCATCAGAAGTCACGTAACATGGTCACATGGATCTGATGGTTGTCATGGTAGTACAGGGTCATGTGATGACTCCTGCAGCTATCATGAGTCAGTGCCTCTTAGACCCGGCAGAACGCCGTGTGTGAAAGTAAAGCAGCTTTTCTTCAGATCTCAGCTGTGCAGCTGTGATCTACAGAAAGGAACAAGCAAACAGACTGCTGATCCTTATAGTCCCCTAGGTGGACTAGTAAAATAAAGAAAAGTAAAAAAAAAGTTTTAAAAAGTTAAAAAAAAACCTAAAAGTTCAAATAACCCCCCATTCACCTCACTGAAAATTAAAGGGTTAAAAAAATTAAAAAATATACGCACATTTGATCTCGCCGCATTCAGAAATGCCCGATCTATCAAAATATAAACTCAATTAATCTGATCAGTAAACGGCATAGCGGGAAATAAATTCCAAATGCCAAACTGCCGTTTTTTGGTCGCCGCATATTTTGCGCAAGATGTGATAACAGGTGATCAAAAGGTAACATCTATGCAAAAATGGTACCAATAAAAACATCAGCTTGAGACGCAAAAAATAAGCCATTACTGAGCAATAGATCCTGAAAAATGAGAATGCTATGGATTGCGAAAAATGGCACAAAAAGTGCGCTTTTTTTGGGACAAAATTGTGATATCTTTTTTTAATTCCTTAGTTAAAAGTAAACCCATAAATGTTTGGTGTCTACGAACTCGTCCCAATCTGTGGCATCATATCAACACATTCGTTTTAGCATATAGTGAATACAGTGAATAAAATATCCCAAAAACAATTGGGCAATTGCACTTTTTTGCAATTTTTTCACACTTGGAATTTTTTTTTGCAGTCTTCCAGTACACTATATGGTAAAACTCATGGTCTCATTCAAAAGCACAACTCGTCTTGCAAAAAAATAAGCCCAAATATTACAAGATTGACAGAAAAATAAAAAAATTACATCTCTCGAAAGAAGGGGAAGAAAAAAAATTTGGAAAAATGGAAAATCGCCAGGGGGTGAAGGGGTTAATAAGCTTCTTATGAATCTCAAAGTGAAAATATTCCTATGGTGTATGAGGTGCGTTTTTTCTCTGTGTGTTTTTTTCTATGTGATAAAAAAAAAACAGGATCAATTTTGACTTCTGAACCAATTGAAGAAAAGCAACTCATTTCTAAATAGTGTTTAAAAAAAAGACAAAAAAAATTACATTAATTTTTTAGCCAGAAAAATCCACATCAAAAGACTGTGTGAATATACCCTAAAAATATTTTTCAAAGTCCCCCATAAATGTCAATGGTTATAGCATCTAGAAGCTCAATGGAGAGAATTCGATGACACCAACAACATTCCTGAAGACATTGAGTAATGCTGGCGGTGCTAATAGAGCGTGCTGCTAGTCATTAACTTATTAAATGTAACTATTGCACTTTAGTCTTTTAGGTTATAAATGACGCAATCTGTTCCGACCTTTGTCTATAAAATATTAGGCAGGAAGCAATATCCTTCCTCAGTGCAGCACTTGGCTCTTCAGGATCGTCTAGCCATGAGTCGACAGCTTGGGAAGTGGACAGCTATCTTTGTGCTTTGTATCTTATTGATACTCCAGGTGAGCCCAGGTTGTCTGGAATGTAGATATCAACAGTTGCTTCACATTCCTTTTTACAGAAAACTGCAGCTGAATGGTATAGGACAACCCAAGGTTGTAAGTCTGCTTCATAAATGCAGTTATACTATTAACCAGATGCGTGTTTTACACTAAAATTGATAACTTTTTGCTTTTACTTTGTTTTCAACTTCATTCCGATTGCTTTATAAGCAACAGTCTTATCAACCCAAGGCCTTTTACTAAGACTTTTTGCTGAGTTTGTAGAGCAGAAACATTCCAAAATCCTTCTCAAAACCGAAAAACGCCTCAAAAATTTGGAGTTCCCACTACAAAGACTCAACAAAATGCCTAAGTGTATGTGCACAGAACTGGCACACCCGCATCATGTTTGAAACACAAAATGCTGGCGGTGTTTTCCCTTAAGCATCTTTATGGGTGGCTTTTACGACATTATTTTTTAATTAAATTCCATATTTAACTTAGTGGTGGCTTGCAAGCAGAAGCCATCTGAAGAATGGTCATGTCACCTTTTTTAGGTGCTTCACAGCTTTTGACGCCTGATGTGGTTAAAATAAGCTCAAAAAGACTGAACACATGCACAACAATTAGTTTTGACATTGCTGTGCACTGTTTATTCTTTCAGACATTTTTTATTAGCGGTTTTATGGGCAGTATATGCATATACCCTAAATGCCTTCATGTACTAATAACTGCTAATATGTTACTACTCAAGTCATATCAGACATAAGCTAATCATTTTATTATTAATGATGAGAAATCACCTAATCCTGCAATACTTATTAAAATTTGACATATAAATGGTTATTTCTATGTCTCAAATCTCATGGTGGACCCTTTGAGTGGTGATCCACCATGGTGTATTATGATTGTTGACATCATATCCATTTTATTTTGTTGTATTTATTCCAAGGCTACAAATTGCCCAGTCCTCCCCAACTGGGAAGTAAATACAATTTTATACAGAACAAGCCATTGTTTCCCAGACAAAATTGCCCAGAAACATGGTTTTCCATGATCATGGGGTCTCCAGAACATAGCAACAAGACCTGTAACACGGGGAAAGTAAACTTGATGTCAGCCCGCTCAAAGATGCCTTCCATAGGAATAAACAGGATGATCTATGCCTGCATCGTCACAGGTTATCTGTGCTAGGAAAAGTTCCCCTCTGTACTTGGCATTTCACAGATAAACTGCCGACTGTGTGCATCCCATAGTCCTCACAGTAATGCTCTCCCTCCCCCTCCATACCCCTTTGGTAGCTTCTGCTGCCTACAGCCTTTTTATGCCTCTTTTTAATCACTCCTGTTTCACACATGCCTTCCCACCATGAGGAACAGGCCATTCATGGGGTTATATTCCTGATATAGATTGACCCAGGCTAGGGAGCCACGTGTGGAGTGGGGCTGATAACAGCAGCACATACAGGCTGCAGGGAGTATGACGGGAGGGAGAGCAGTGGGAAAAGACTATGGAAGGCTACGAGCAGTGGGAAAAGACTATGGAAGGCTACGAGCAGTGGGAAAAGACTATGGAAGGCTACAGCTTTACATGCTTATCTGTGAAATGCCAAAGAGCATGGAGGGAAGTGATGACTGCCCCAGATAAGCTGTGAAATAGCAGGCATAGATCAGGCACAGAGCACATGAGCTGCGTCTCCATCACAGTGAATAGTTCTCAACAGCACATAGTGTGACAATTAAAAATACTACTAAAGATGTGAGCCTTTATTGTTTTTAAGTGATAGTGATGTGAATACTTTATTTCCTCCAAGTACCCCTTTAAAGTTTTACCATGGACTACCAATCACTATAAGAAATTAAAGGCGTTTCTGGGATTTTGCAATAGTTGTAAAAAAGTAGGGAGTGTAGAATAAAGAATGACCGTTATTTATCCCTGGAATCCTGGGTTCCACCCTTTGGTGGTTCCACAGTACTGGAAGTGGTGATGTCCTGTCCAGCAGTCACTTGACCACTGCAGCCAATCACTAGCCTTACAAAGACATTCCATATACAGGATATGGCTGGTGAAGACAATTATTAGCTACAGTAGTGCATTGACTGATGGCAGAAACCATCAATGTGACAATACTGGAGCTGTAGAGAATTCAGCAGGGGGTTAGGTTTATTTCTTTATGTTTTTTAACTTTCCCATTGCAAGTTTTAAAAATCTGTGAGAACCTGTTTTAATGTTTGGTTGTACTTAAATATAAATGTTTTCTATAATTCTATACCTTATTATCTCCTCAGCTACAAGCCGCTCCGCTAGATAATGACTGCCCCAAATCAGTGGTGAGGGCAAAGAGAATGACGCCTTTCTGGAGAATAATGTCCATGCGGCCTGTTGGTGCATCTTGCAGAGATGATACTGAATGCCTTACTAGACTTTGCAGGTAATGTGCTATATCTGTGCTGGTCATTCCTGCAGCAGGGGCATTGTTCTGGCCGAGATGGCTCAGCCTAGTGCCCAATTATTACCACCAATTATTCCTGTTACCCAGAGGCAAATTAAACTGTATCAATATGGCCTCATTCAGATATCAGTTTTGTTTGTTTTTCCCCTCCAAAAAATAATGTCTACTTTATGTTTCAGGAACCAAAGATGCTGCTTAAAGACGTATGCAGATTAATGGAAGATTCAGCAGCTTGTCTGCAGTAATAGGAAACGTACAAGACCTCGTGAATGCAGATAAAGGAGATCTTTCTAACACTTGTATTTATTTGCCTCTGAGTTTATTTGTGTAAAACTTGCACTCATGTTTTGTATATTTATTTCATAAATAATAGTATTTTTTAAGCATCAGTTCTTCATTGATGATTATTTTTAATTTTTAGGACAAACTAGTTGCTTATATGAATTTAAACAGCATTGCATCCAAGGGTATGTTCACACAGATTACTTTTAGGTGGATTTTGAAGCAAATTTGATTGCAAAATTCATATAAATCGATTCAATTGATAAACTGTTTGATGTGGATTTTGACACTGATCTGTTTCATAATCCATGTAAAAAAATCCAATGTGCATGTAGAGGCTGTCCCATGAACAAAGTACATTTAAATCAGTGGTTAAAAATAAGTTCTGCAATTGGATATCTTAAAAAAAAAAAAATCACAGCCTGCTTTCTGTGAGGTAAAACATTTCCCTTCCTATTTAAAAACAATGAAAGAATCAGCTGTGCTCCCTGATTCTGTATACTCTCTTCTGTATTCTCCCCTGGCCAAGAGATGTGGTTTAAGACTAATTCCCTACATGGACAGACACAACCATTACACAGTACATAGCGGGGGCATATTTATAAGATTATCTCCGCACAGGAACATATTTTAACACTTTATTATTTCATGATCAACATTTTAGGCTAATCTTTGGACAATTTAATGTTTTCCATAGTATAGGTACATTCATAGAAATATATTTATGGTCTATGTGGAAACAAACCACACGCGCACCCAATGTTAGTGTATTTGATAGTTCACATGGGCTTGTTTTTTAGACATAAAAAACTTGGCAGCATGCGATAGTCTGATTTTATTTACAGTCAAGATTGGGCAATGAAATAACTGGTAGTTCTTGCACTTCTGCGAATGGGCACATAAAGCCAATCACATCTGTAATTTACGAGTCCTCGAAAGCAGACCTAGCGTTTAAAACGATTACCTCCTTCCCTCCGTTCTCATCGGGTGAATTGTTAGGTTGCCTGAAGCTACTCCCTGACCTAGGGTCCACGTACCCCATCGTGCCCTGGTCCCAGCCCAGTGATGGTACAAGGTCGCCAACTGTCCTCCACGACAATACTGTGCCCCTTGTCACGATCCCCTGCGACCGGGGTTCCAGCTCCTACTAGGCCCAGACCATCGTCTGTCACCTAGTTACTTCCAAGGAGCCCAGCTCCTGACCTCCTCTCCCCTTCACTTGCAACACTACACTGGCCTACCTCCTTCCCTCCTCTATCCTAAATCTGATTAAACAGTTTTGGAATTTATAGTCACTATATCTAATGGCCTCCACACTGCTACCACTTCGTCCATGATCTGTGCCCCATTTGCCTTCAAGAGCCACTGCAGAGGTATTGGGAGGGCTGGGGATAGCCTGAACAACACCTCTCTGACTTACTATTGGTGGGACATAGACCAGCGCCTAAGACAATGGTCCTGTGTCCACCCCTGGGCAGATAACAGGCTGGAGAGGTGTGATTCAGACTTTCCACATCACTTCTCATACTTCTGCAGCAGCCATGTTGGGTATGAACAGAACAGGGCACCCATCACAGATAAAGGATCAGTGATGGGGTGGAGGTCAATATGTATAGTCACTATACATTAGAAATCAATAGTCACATTTACTATAGAGGGAAGAGGGTCACTTGAAGGAGGTTAATACCTATTTAAATGACAATGTATCCGGAGTTCTAATACATTCAGGAGGGGCACACTCCAGTTTAGCGCTTATTTCTTACATTTTATCTCACAGTGCTTTTGATACTATTCAATGACTGCATATATAGCTTTTCACCACAGTTAAGGGTCCTCATTTATCATAAGGGATTAGTGCCCCCAGTTGGTACAGGCTAAGCAGGCCTCAGCTAGCACCGGTCATGGTCTCTTAACAGTTTAGATTCTGCTGTGGCAACAACAGCTATATCACTCCCATCAGCGCTCCCCAGTCCTCAGCTCTGGGCATACCAGTTGTTTCAATGGCAACCCAAGGCCAAATAATGACTTTAGGGTCTGTCAGTTACGGTGGCCTTTTATTTTCCTGTCATCAACAAGGTCTAACAGGCCATGTGTCAATCTCACACGGCCAAATCTGCTATAAGTGGCAGTGTGCCGCCCCACGTCAGCAGCCGAGCTGCTCGGATCCGGATCCGCGGTGGCTCGAGGGGCGTCAGGACCCGGGGGTCGTGCGGCCACTCAAATTAAGGGGGGTATTTACAGGGGATAGTGTATTTACAGTTAGTGACGCCACCCATGGTGTGTGGTAAGGTTGGAGTACCACCGCTGCCATTGGGGAGTACCCGGGGTGATGACAGGGTGCAGCCAGGTGTTGCGATCCTCCATGGGTAGGGGGATGCCCCGGGCCTCGGTTGTGGAGTTGGGGAGTGCCATTGGGGGTGAAAGGGTCAATGGCGTACTCACTCAGTCAGTCCATAAAGCTGACACCGACAACTTGGTAAACCAGAGTTCTGGACACCGCTGCCGCTGAGGGCAGCACGTTTGGATCCCGTCCCTGGTGGTGTTGACTGATGATCTGTGACCTTTTCCCTGGCACTTAGGCTGCTTCTTAGTTGGCCCCGATAGCTTGAAACTAGTCGGGTCCCGCTCCCCAGTATGGCTAACTGAGGGAGCTTGCTCTCAGGGTTCACGCTTGGGATTTCCTTGACCGTTTTAGTGGAAAGTCCTATCCCCCTCATTGCACTAGTACCCCGATTTTGGAGCGGGTGGAGAGCGGATCTTGAAGGCTCCGTTCTCATCGGGTGAATTGTTAGGTTGCCTGAAGCTACTCCCTGACCTAGGGTCCACGTACCCCATCGTGCCCTGGTCCCAGCCCAGTGATGGTACAAGGTCGCCAACTGTCCTCCACGACAATACTGTGCCCCTTGTCACGATCCCCTGCGACCGGGGTTCCAGCTCCTACTAGGCCCAGACCATCGTCTGTCACCTAGTTACTTCCAAGGAGCCCAGCTCCTGACCTCCTCTCCCCTTCACTTGCAACACTACAGTGGCCTACTCCTGACACTCCTGACCTCCCGTTACCAACCCCCAAAGTGGGCGACCGTATTCCACTCAGGCCGTCCACTGGTGTGTCTGGTGGGTGTGGTGCAGAGTGTTCCTAGGATTTTGATTAGCTGGTTTTGGCAACACCAAAAGTTAGGGACCCCTAACCAAGGAGGAGATGGATATTGCACAGAAGGGCAGATTGCACAATACCCTGTGACGACCTGACAGGCCAGGGCGTCACAGCAGTAACCTTGCAGCACAATGAAAGTGATAGGAGGAAAGTTGCTACCATGAGGGCACAAAAAAATCTCACGAGATTGGCCTTTTTTTGGCTTGCTGCTTGCAGTACCGTTTGAGGTTGCAATGCGACCCCATTCTTTTGTATTGTGAGGTGATAGAACAGCCACTAATAGTGAACTTTAGCCACAATACCGGTGTTGCGGTCTTAATACACAACAATGGAAAAGCTTTGCAGTGCATCAGACCAGAAATTGAAGTGTAAAAATGCTCAAGTCTCATAGTTGGATTTAGCTATAAAAAAAAAAAATAATCAAGGAAAATGTTTTGCCATGAAAAAAATGAAAATTTTATGGGAAAAAAAAAGAAAAATGGAATAGGAACTATTGTTATTGCTGCATCTAGATAACCCTAGGTATAAAATTCTGACCTTTAAATCTGTATGGTGAACACCATAAAAACAACAATAAATAACATACCAATAAATACAAAAATAAGTTTTTGTTTATCATACTGCCAGACAAAAAATGGTATAAAAGGGATCATAAAGTTAAAATAAATGGTATTACTAAAATGTCAACTCATCCTACCAATAATACAGTTAGGTCCAGAAATATTTGGACAGTGACACAAGTTTTATTATTTTAGCTGTTTACAAAAACATGTTCAGAAATACAATTATATATATAATATGGGCTGAAAGTGCACACTCCCAGCTGCAATATGAGCGTTTTCACATCCAAATCAGAGAAAGGGTTTAGGAATCATAGCTCTGTAATGCATAGCCTCCTCTTTTTCAAGGGACCAAAAGTAATTGGACAAGGGACTCTAAGGGCTGCAATTAACTCTGAAGGCATCTCCCTCGTTAACCTGTAATCAATGAAGTAGTTAAAAGGTCTGGGGTTGATTACAGGTGTTTGGTTTTGCATTTGGAAGCTGTTGCTGTGACCAGACAACATGCGGTCTAAGGAACTCTCAATTGAGGTGAAGCAGAACATCCTGAGGCTGAAAAAAAAGAAAAAATTCATCAGAGAGAAATCAGACATGCTTGGAGTAGCAAAATCAACAGTCGGGTACATTCTGAGAAAAAAGGAATTGACTGGTGAGCTTGGGAACTCAAAAAGGCCTGGGCGTCCACGGATGACAACAGTGGTGGATGATCGTCGCATACTTTCTTTGGTGAAGAAGAACCTGTTCACAACATCAACTGAAGTCCAGAACACTCTCAGTGAAGTAGGTGTATCTGTCTCTAAGTCAACTGTAAAGAGAAGACTCCATGAAAGTAAATACAAAGGGTTCACATCTAGATGCAAACCATTCATCAATTCCAAAAATAGACAGGCCAGAGTTAAATTTGCTGAAAAACACCTCATGAAGCCAGCTCAGTTCTGGAAAAGTATTCTATGGACAGATGAGACAAAGATCAACCTGTACCAGAATGATGGGAAGAAAAAAGTTTGGAGAAGAAAGGGAACGGCACATGATCCAAGGCACCCCACATCCTCTGTAAAAAATGGTGGAGGCAACGTGATGGCATGGGCATGCATGGCTTTCAATGGCACTGGGTCACTTGTGTTTATTGATGACATAACAGCAGACAAGAGTAGCCGGATGAATTCTGAAGTGTACCGGGATATACTTTCAGCCCAGATTCAGCCAAATGCCGCAAAGTTGATCGGACGGCGCTTCATAGTACAGATGGCCAATGACCCCAAGCATACAGCCAAAGCTACCCAGGAGTTCATGAGTGCAAAAAAGTGGAACATTCTGCAATGGCCAAGTCAATCACCAGATCTTAACCCAATTGAGCATGCATTTCACTTGCTCAAATCCAGACTTAAGACGGAAAGACCCACAAACAAGCAAGACCTGAAGGCTGCGGCTGTAAAGGCCTGGAAAAGCATTAAGAAGGAGGAAACCCAGCATTTGGTGATGTCCATGGGTTCCAGACTTAAGGCAGTGATTGCCTCCAAAGGATTCGCAACAAAATATTGAAAATAAAAATATTTTGTTTGGGTTTGGTTTATTTGTCCAATTACTTTTGACCTCCTAAAATGTGGAGTGTTTGTAAAGAAATGTGTACAATTCTTACAATTTCTATCAGATATTTTTGATCAAACCATCAAATTAAACGTTACAATCTGCACTTGAATTCTGTTGTAGAGGTTTCATTTCAAATCCAATGTGGTGGCATGCAGAGCCCAACTCGCGAAAATTGTGTCACTGTCCAAATATTTCTGGACCTAACTGTAAGTCCTCATACTGCTCTGTTAGGGGAATTTTTAGTTATTCTGAGAATATAGCAATGCAAAAACTAATAATTTTTTCAAAAAATGTTTAGTGTGCAAAAGTAGCAAAACATAAAAAAAAAATCAAACTAACTTTGATTTTTTGGTTCAGTACATTACTTTTTATGCACGGCGCACAGTGTAGGAAATAAATAAAAACATGAAAACCATTCCTTTGGGGTTTTTTTAATTTTTGTTGCTATCTATGTAAAAAAAAAAAACATCTCCATCAGACATTAGCGATTATGTTGCACACTCAGCGCTGCTGCAGCGCATTGTGTATCAAGATGGCCTAGTCCTATGTGTATGTCTGAAAAACATCTGATGTGAGTGACCAAAACGTCACAAATGTATACATAGTTTTAATAGGACCACCACAATAAACTTTGAGGGTTTTTTCATCTGATTCACATTTGAGTGCCAGATAGTGTTGAGCGGACCCGGATCCGCACTGTTTGAGAGCCCGATCCGAGTCCGACCAGTACCCGGGATTCGGGGTGCACAATCCGGATCCTTTTTCTCTCTCTCTCTCTCTCGCTCTCTCTCTCTCTCTCTCTCTCTCTTATGGAGACACATACTGGCCATATGAGAGCCGAAAGAACACACTTTTAGTCTCTGTCTGGGTACGTTACTGTGTACATTGGAAAAAGCACCCAACTGTAGGCTAAGTGCACAGATGCAGTGTATACATAGCTTGGCATGTCTTATTATACAGCTTAGGATATGTTGATATCCTTGTGGAAAGGTGGATTGTAACCCCTGAGGAGGTGGATGTTTAGCTCAACGTCTTCATCATGGCTACTTTTTAGCTGTAGAACGTTCTGTCCATGGAAAGTGTAAATCTTACCTGTACACATAGTACAATGTGGCCCAATAATATTTCCTCTCTTTAATGGGTGACCACTACATTTGTCCTCCAGAATGTAATAATAAAAAAATTGTCACTCTGTCCCTTAACTTATACTGTTCTAAGTTAACTTGACCTTTATTCCACATCTACAGACTAATTAGTACACGCACAATAAAACTGACTTTGTACCGCTCACCTCATTATTTGCTATGAAAGCATGAGGAATATCACTTAATCAATTTAACTTAACCCTCGTATTGAATCTTTTCTAAGTATAGTGAAAATTACAAGGCTTTTATATTAAGGTTTTGATCCTCTCACCTCAATGAACCCTGTGACATCTACAATAAAAAAATCTAGTCATAAACACAATTAAAACATATGAGAAGATCATATTATTTAGGCCTGTGCTTCTGGACCAGTGGACCCAATTTGGTACTAGGAATTAAAGATTTCTACAGAACCAGTGAACCCCTTTGGCGCTTTTTGGAGATCAATATGCAAAGTCACCTTCTCATAAAGCGAAATAAGCAATCTCAAATGTAGCGCCTAGCAAATGTCAAGGTCCAACTCTAATAAGTCTGGCAACATGATTAAAACTACATACCATGCCAGGAGCCTGTGTACAGACCGGCTGTTTCAGGTTCTTTGCCTCTCATCAGTGTAGAGCAAGATATGACTGGCTGTTACAGGCATTGCTCCATGGGGAAAAATCCCCACCAAATTAGATCTTTCACAGAGCAAAAGCAAGTACCACCTATGAGCGGTGACTATCCTACAAGTCAGTATCCAAACTATTAACAAATCTTGCAACATATCCAGCATAGCCACCTCTCAAAGGTAATATTTTCAAGTTTCTATCCCTCTGCGAGAGAACTAATTTGCATGCTTTTTCTCCAAGGTGCTTTGCCTGTGACTCCATACTGAGTTTGAACCCACTGATTATCTGTGGTTTTGCTTAAAAGATGTAACATCAGTTTTCTCTGCACTAATTCGCAGGGACGGTGATGCACTCACCTTAGCACCCATGTCAACAGTTGCGTCTCCTGGCTTCCAGGACCCGTGCTCTCCACGTGGGTTTCCTAGACATGGGCTTAGCTTGCACGCACTCCCCGATTCTTAAAGAGCAGTGCGCACACACCTGATATGTTCCCGGCCTTGCACTGGGAAGTACTAGGTATGTCCCTGATTGTGTTCCCAGCTTACCACTGGAGAGTACAAGTATTTAAGGCATCCCCGTCTATTTGGAGGTGCCTGTGCAACATTGTTCACCTGTAGTCTGCGTGCCTCGTTGTCTGGTCTCTGGATCCTGTTCCAGATTTGGTGCTCTCCCAAACCATTTCTTTTTTCTTACCCAAGCCCTTTCCAAGTGCCTGAACCTTCTCCACTTTCCTGATCCCTTCCTGTTCCAGCCCAATGCCTGAGTCCTGATTCTCTTCCTGTTTCCAGCCTAACGACTGAGTTCTGATTCCGTTCCTTGTTCCAGCTCAATGCCCAAGTTCCTGATTCCGTTCCTAGTTTCAGCACGATGCCTAAGTTCCTGATTCCATTACCAGCTTTATGCCCGAGTTTCTGATCTATTCCTGGTTCCTGGTTTTAGCCTGATGCCCGAGATCCTGATTCCGTTTCTGGTTACAGCCTGCTGCCTGAGCTCCTGATTCTGTTCCCGGTTCCAACTTGATGCCTGAGTTCTTGATTCTGTTCATGGTTCGAGCCCTATACCCGAGTTCCTGATTCCGTTACTAGTTCTAGCCTGATGTCTGAGTTTCTGATTCCTGGCTCTAGCCGAATGCCTGAGTTCCTGATTCCGTTCTGGTTCCAGCCCGATGCCTGAGTTCCTGAGTCCGTTCCTGGTTCCCAGTTCTAGCCTGTGTTCCTGAATCAGTGTCTGTGTCCTGGTACCAGCCTGTGTTCCTGTATCCGTTCCTATACTTTTTGTGAGAGAACAGAATCCATTTTTTTCTTAGGAAAACCATCTTGTCTTATAACTGAATGATGTCTTAGGGCTACCTAAAACTGATGGGTGGGGAAGTTTCACATTTCTATACACAACCCTGTGGCTCTTATTGGTGCATAGTTCAGAGGAGTTATTTCTTTGTTTGAGGTGCTATATATACTGGTCACATGTTGTAAAAAAGCAGAAAGCTTCAGTACACGACAAACTGTGAGTGCTGCAATGATATCCTGAGTGCAGGTAAAACAAATTTTACTAATTTGGAGTTCCAACAGCATAAAAGGCGTGAAGTTCGCTCATACTGTGTACCTGCCTAACCCATCTCTACCTGTACCAGCTACCACCCTCCATATTATCCTGGTCCTTACGGCAGAGGCTCTACTCTGTCCAGCCTGTTTCCGTTCAGTATCATCTTCTGTGGATTTGGGAACTGCCTTGGAGTGGTACCTGGTGTCTGTCAGAAGCCAAGTCCAACCTCATCATCAGGGGCTCTGGTGAATACCAGGCAGGCACTTAGTCACGCCCCTCCAGGATAAGCCTGTGGTCCAGTGGATCTATATTCTAGTCCCAGCAGGATCGGTTGTTGCCTGTCAGCCCTTAACCAAAGGTTCTGGAAGATTTGCTAAGACTCTTTAGCTATGCGAATGGGCACATGGAACTACAGATGTGATTCATTTGGAAATGTACTAATTGCATGGCCACTATATATCACTATACTGTAGGAAAAAAAAAAGGATTAATTAGCTTAGCAAACTCTACTGTTTTATCTTGCTAAATCCAGTAAAAAATGAAGATCTGAAAAGTTTTTCTAATAGTGACAGTAGCATAAGCTTAACAGATACATCATGAAAAGCTCATAACGTATTGACAGATTCCTTTGTAGTCTGCGGATAATGAATGTCACTTTGAGACCCTCTTCACATTGCATTTCTGCAGTTAGTTTGGGGGTTTCTTCTGAATCCTCTAAAGTTTAATATTCATACAAACTGTCTATGGGACCATAGAATATAAAGTAATTGAACCCTGTTCATGTAATTGTATTTTATGGCATTGTCTCTGTTTGACTCAAATTTTTCACGGGATTCTGTCGGAGCCCCTGGATGCACTAAAGAAAAGCAGCGTGAATGGTTATGTTAAATTGAAAAAGAAAAAAAACTAATTAGAAAAAGGCTATTAAAAGGGTATGTTATCACATGCAAAAAAAAGTTGTACAAAAATAAATAAATTGTCAAATACAGGCTATGATTAGAAGACATTACATGATGTCTACTTCTATGAATAATATAATATGAATAAGCCCTTTTTGGACTGTGCATTTTTTCTATATAGTTTTAAGGGTACTTTACATGCTGCGACATCGCTAGCACCCGTCCCCGTCGTATGTGCGACATTTGGTGATCGCTGCCATAGCGAACATTATCGCTACGGCAGCGTCACATGCACATACCTGATCAGCGACGTCGCTGTGACCGCCGAACAATCCCTCCTTTAAGGGGGAGGTGCGTTCAGCGTCATAGCGACGTCACTAAGCAGCCGTCCAATAGAAGCAGAGGGGCGGAGATGAGCGGGACGTAACATCCCGCCCACCTCCTTCCTTCCGCATTGCCATTGGACACAGGTAAGGAGATGTTTGTCGTTCCTGCGGTGTCACACATAGCGATGTGTGCTGCCGTAGGAACGACAAACAACATCGTACCTGCAGCAGCAACGATATTAAGGAAAGGAGCGACGTGTCAACGATCACCGTTTTTGGCCGATTTTGTGATCGTCGATCGTCGCTCGTTGGTGTCATACGCTGCGATGTCGCTACCGGCGCCGGATGTGCGTCACTAACGACGTAACCCCAACGATATATCGGTAGCGATGTCGCAGCGTGTAAAGCACCCTTTACACGGGCAGCTGTCTGAACAATTGGGACATGATCCTGCCCTGCCCCCATCTATATTGAGGTCTGTTGACACAGAGAGGTTTAATATCAGAGACCGGACCATCCCAATTGGGTACACCCTTGTCGGTGGGTTGTTTTGTTTTTTTTTCTTCACTGTTTTTTTTATCAAAATAGTGTTAAAGCACCACTCCAGCTTCTTTTTTTTCCAGCTCTGGAATGTTGCTTTAAATGTAAGGCCCCTGCCCCTGTCTTATACTCACCCTCCTTTGGCTTTATCCTTTTTCGGTGCCCCAACTTTCCCGCGGCGTTATCTTGTGCCAAAACATCTGTCTGGCTGGAACTCAGAAATTACGCAACAATCACATAATGCTTCTCTATGAGAGCCAGAATTAGGCCAGAACGAGGCTCATATAGAAATGTATTGATTAGTGACCTCTGGCGCACACCATGAAACACTACTGTCAGGTCACAAATCCATGAACACCCACCTGAACGATGCTAGAAACAGCAGCAGGTGAGTACAATACAGGAGTCAGGGGACTAACATTTAAAACACCACTCCAGAGCTGTAATAAAAAACCCGGAGGAGTGGTGCTGTAACTAAGTGCCCTATGTGAACATGCTCCTACACTTTGCACTAATACCAACATATGGTCTGGCTCCTTTCTTTGGCTTCATTATATCAGGGTAGTAGTGAACAAAATATTTACAACTATCTAATACACATTTTCTAACCTCTTTTAATAGCATAAGAAAGTGACAGAACATTTCATGGCCTCTTCATTTCACTGGTATATGACAACACATGGGGCTCAGCATTGCATTGGGTGCAAAGATTGCAAAGGAGGATTCCTCGGATGCAGACTACCACCACTTATGTTCTATCTACCATAAAACGCAGTTGAGGTCCGGTAACATCAGTGTTCATACAGCTGGTGAGAGTACATAGCGAGATATCAGAACAGAATCCAGTACACAGAACCTTGCAGTTGGCAGAACAGAAATGCCTAAAGTACAATCTGACTATTCTGACTATCGTAGACTTTGAGATCACAGAAGACGTGGCTCAATGGTTGTGTTGTTTGGCTTTTTGTTCATTATTTCTCAACTGGTCAGGTCAAAATAGTGACACTAGAACGTACAGAACAGCACGTACACATTCAGGATGGGAACTATGACTTTGAAACGGGGAATAGAGAATTTGCAAGGCTCAGATTAGTCAGACCAAAAGTGAGATAAAAGAAGACCTTTAACGTCTAATGTCTTAACCCTTATGAAGCCATTGCAGCTTTTTTGTATGGTTTAGGTATATTTTGTGCTCAATAAAAGTAATAAACATTAATGAACATGGTTGTGTGTTATGTTTATTTACATTGTGTGTCTATAGTTGTGACATAAGCGGTTGTCCGGGTATAAACTATTAGTGACCTACTTATATTATTTATTTAGTGCCATTAATTCCATGGTGCTTTACAGACATCAACATCACTGTCCTCACTGGGGCTCATAATCTAAGTACCCTAAATAACATGCTGTAGGCTGCCATTGTTCTCAGCTGCATAAGTCCTGTTAATATAGGACAATGCTCTATCAAGAATGATGAGCTTTTGTGCAGCACAAAATAATATTTCACCTGACGAACAAGTGGTTTTGCTCATTAACAGCTGCATGATTATTAGGAAACAATAGAACGCTCGTTCATAATAATCATGTAGTGTAAATGGACATAAATTGTTATTTTCACCTACTTGTGTGATTACTTGGGAGGAATAGCATCATTTTTCTCACATTCACTCTAGTTAATCATTGTATAGAGCTACCTACCAGAGGACATTTTCATGTCAGTAAACCTGAGTCTATAGCTGGGTTGTAAACTCATTAGATTTAGTACTTTGCTATCCGTTTTCATGAGATATGAAACTGTGCGTGACAATTTGTAAGCATGTTTTTTACCTCCATGAACGTGAAGTATGTCGCCTGATCATTTATGTATTATAACCCTGGTCATTGCTGCTAATTAATGTATCTATGGTAAAAGCAAACATCACTGTGAGATAAGTGGGGACAGTGGGAAGGAGACATATGTAAGGACGTGGAATGGTTGCTGTTGTGTTCCTTTACCTGAATACACCAATCGTGTTATGTAGTGTGTATTATGATTATGTTTTGCGTCATTATAAATAAGGTGCCCTGCAGTAATGTGTTATAATAATTATAATTATTATTATTATTAATAATAATAATAATAATGTTTTTATGTTTATTGCATAGCAGTATTGTATGTGATTGCCAGACTGTAGGGTAAGAAATAGTTAAGTATTGGGTCTGGCCCACAGTGGGAGGAGTTAGCTGATAGGGACAGTGCCGGTTTCCTTCTAGAATGCTAGCTAGGACCCTGTGTGTTATAAAATCATATCTATGATCTGAATCTTGTCAAAGTCACATGCAATGGGTGACCTGGGGCAAGAGAACGAGAAAAGCAACTGGATGAGAGAGAGCATGATCTTGAAGGACTGACTGAGACACAGAGCACTTGACAACGTTGGGATTAGGGACCGACCTTTCCATGTAGTGGCCCCAGACAGAAGGGTCTGGAGGATGATAATCTAATGGCAAGGCCCCAACTAACAGCTCACAGGTAACAAGCTGAGACGGAATAGTTCATTAGATAAGCTTTCCCATGTGGGAGGTCCTTTAGACATCTGCGAACTGGCTGCCAGCCCTTTAAACCCCCACGTGCGCTACGAGTTTGTGCACACAGCACTGAAGGATTAGGTTCTCAAGCTGGCCAGTGTCAAGGCGAGACATGTATTGAGAGTGGAGTTAGCGCGATGTGCTGCCATGGCACAGAAGAAGAGGAGTGGCAGCCCCACCATCCCCAGTGCTATATATGCCTCCCCGTGCTGTATGTGCCCCTTAGTGATGTCTATGCCCTATAGCCATGTCAATGCCTCCCAGTGATGTATATACACCCAATGATATCTGTGCCTTCAGTGAAATATATACCTCCAGTGATGTCTGTGCCCCCTAGTGATGTATATAACCCCAGCACTCTTGTGATGTATAAGAACAAGCCATCTTCTGTGAGGTATATGCACCAGCATCTCCTGAGATGTATATGCCTCCAACATCTCCTCTGATATATATGCCCTCAGCCCATTCCTGTGATGGACGCCTCCAGCATCTCCTGTGTGATGTATATGCCCCAGCCCCTCCTGTGTGATGTACAGTGCCTTGTGAAAGTATTCGGCCCCCTTGAATTTTTCAACCTTTTCTCACATTTCAGGCTTCAAACATAAAGATAATAATTTTAATGTTGTGGTGAAGAATCAACAACAAGTGGGACACAATTGGAAAGTTAAATGATATTTAGTGCCTATTTTAAATTTTTTTAAAAAATAAAAAACTGAAAATTGGGACATGCAATATTATTCGGCCCCTTTACTTTCAGTGCAGCAAACTCACTCCAGAAGTTCATTGAGGATCTCTGAATGATCCAATGTTGATAAATATAAGCCACCTGTGTGTAATCAAGTCTCCGTATAAATGCACCTGCTCTGTGATAGTCTCAGTGTTCGGTTTAAAGCACAGAGATCATCATGAAGACCAAGGAACACAACAGGAAGGTCCGTTATACTGTTGTGGAGAAGTTTAAAGCCGGCTTTGGTTACAAAAAGATTTCCTAAACTTTAAACATCCCAAGGCGCACTGTGCAAGCGATCATATTGAAATGGAAGGAGTATCATACCACTGCAAATCTACCAAGACCCGGCTATCCATCCAAACTTTCATCTCAAACAAGGAGAAGACTGATCAGAGATGCAGCCAAGTGGCCCATGATCACTCTGGATGAACTGCAGAGATCTACAGCTGAGGTGGGAGAGTCTGTCCATAGGACAAAAATCAGTTATACACTGCACAAATTTGGCCTTTATGGAAGAGTGGCAAGAAGAAAGCCATTTCTCAAAGATATCCATAAAAACCTGTAGTTTAAAGTTTGCCACAAGACACCTGGGAGACACACCAAACATGTGATAGAAGGTGCTTTGGTCAGATGAAACTTAAATTGAACTTTTTGGGCACAATGCCAAACGATATGTTTGGCGTAAAAGCAACACAGTACATCACCCTGAACAGTTAATGAAAAAGTAAAGACCTCGCATCACCTCCCATAGGTGCTCAGGAGAAATTTAAACAGTCACTAGAAGATTAACTCCGGCACACTAAAATTTCCCATAGACCAAAAATGAATGCAATAGTTGGATATCAAAATCTTTTTTCTTTTATTTTGTTAGTGCAAAACGTGAAAAAATGTGCTGTACAATTGTCCGCCAGGAGTCGACGTTTCGGCTAGCAAGCCTTCATCAGGTCGGACAGACTAGACCAATATTGGAAAGTAGTCTAGTAAATATGTAGGATGATTTGCCAGGATATAGAGACCTCCGAGTGGAGACAACATCTATGGAGTCCCTTGGTAATGCCGGTATACGGGATCAGGCCCTAAGAATATGTGTGGCGGGGGGCGTGTCCTGGACATGGCGGCGTGAGGACGCTGGATCACTGAGCTCCCGCGCCCGCAGACAAACAACGGCTAATACAGCAGACCCCACTCACCCAGGATGGCCCCAAAGAAGAAACCGGGTGCAGGACCCGCTCCTACCTCCCCGGCGGCAAACCTGAGGCCGCAGGGAAGCCTCACGAGGTTCCTGTCGGCGGCGGGAACTGAGACCTCAGTGTCGGCCCGGAGTAAGATGGCGCCGGCGGGCCCGCGGCGTCCTTCGTCGGGGGATCCCCCAGGGGCTGCCCGGATCTCCCACTCGGCTCCCGACGCATCATTCAAGAATGGACCGGGTGAGCAGAGGGAGACAGAGACGGCGGTGAGTCCGGAGAGAATGAGCCCAGTCATGGAGAGCAGGAGGGGAGGGGGAGCGGCTCAATCTGCATTACAGTGTGCAGCTGCAGTGGGAGCAGGGACCCAGAGCATGGAGGGAGCAGTGGACTTGGGGATGCCTGCCACACTGGGCACACAGAGCACGCAGAGCACCCCTCCACCCTTGGGGCACACAGAATCCTGGTCCCTATTACACAGCCCGCCCTCTGGCCCTCCGCAAGAGGACATGCAAGCCCTGAGGAGGCTCATCCTGGCCCTCCCCAGCAAAAAAGATCTGGAGGATGTGGTAGCCAGAATTGAATCTTCCCAGCAGATGGCGCTATCCACTCTGAGAGAGGAAATGGTTGTGTTGGAGGACAGAATTGAGGCTACGGAACAGGCTCAGGAGTCTTTGGAGAGCAGAATGGAGAGGATTGAAAGAGACTGTGAGTCTTCTAATGCCCGTGTTAGAGACCTTGCCATGTTATTAGATGATCAAGAGAACAGAAGCAGAAGAAACAACATCAGGCTGAAGGGTATCCCTGAGGACTGGTCCCAGGATCTCCTGCGCACAAATGTTCTAGCCATCTTCAACCGGGTTACCGGCCGACCCCCGGAGGCAACCTATCTCTTTGATAGAATCCACAGAGTCGCAAGGCCGGGCCCCAGATCCGCCTCCTCCTCTAGAGACGTGTTGTGTCGCTTGCACTACTACGGAGACAGAGAGAGGATCCTGCAGGGGGCTTGGTCGCATGGCCCGGTGGAGCTGGATGGGGTCATGGTGAAGCTTTTTCCAGATGTCTCCGGCCGTACGTTATACATGCGACGTCTACTTCACCCTCTTTTGCTCAGCATCAAAGAATCACAGGCCTCATACAGATGGGGCCACCCCTTTCACTTGATTGTACGCAAGGGGGACTCCGGGTTCCTGTTAAGGAGGCACTCGGAGCTTCCGGATCTCTATGCCTTCCTGGGGATTCCAGGCCGCCCGATTCCGGATTGGCTGGAGTGGGAACCCCAGGCACCAGCGGGGCGGCGGAGGAGGAGGAGTGTGGCCTGTCTCACCCAGGGAGAGGAGACTTGAAGAGCAAGGCATACAGCGGGACTTAAAGGGCTGGTGACGAGTGCCGGAGGAGGTGTTGGTGGGGTGTGTCGGGGCTGAGGAGATGGGAGGTGGGGGGACCGCCCGCCCCTCCTCGTCCCCAACGCAAGTGTTCCAATCCTGTACACAGGTTGTTCGGTTACAGTTTGGTTTTGACTCATAAACATGAACTCAGCATATTGCCTTAACTAAATGGAAACCTTCATTTTCATGAAAATGTCTGGGGGAGGGGGGGGATGTTCCCGAGGATGTTGGTCATTCTGGGTGGGGGAGGGTTGGGGGAGGATAGTCGGATGACCCTCCCTGGTTGGTGGGGTATTGGGTTACTTAATACCATTACGCGGGGCGCGGGCCAGCGCTCTGGTCGCGTGTCAGTTCTTGTCCCTATACTTTCTTGAGCAGTACCTGGGCTGGTTCCCGGTTCTGCGTGCAGCAGCCTTGCTGCTATTCCACTTTCTTGCGCTCTTTTATCTTTTCTCTTTTTTTTCTTTTTCCTCCTCTATCTCTCATTCTCTCCTTTTAAAGGGTCCCCACTTCTTCCTCTTTCCTTAATTTTCCTCCTCCCTTCCTCCCTTACCCTCTGACCTTCCCCCCCTTTCCCCCAACCTCGCCTCTTCCCCCTCACCCCCTGATTGTTTCTCTGGGGATTCGTGACTGAGAATGGCGGGGCAGAGGCAGGCTACATTACGGGTGGGCTCCCTAAATGTTAAGGGCCTGCATAGTCCGGAGAAGCGGTCAATCCTGTTGAACTTACTGTGGAAAAATCGAATACAGGTCGCTTTTCTCCAGGAGACACACTACTGTGAAGCCAAACCCTATAAACTTATGGACAGGAGGTACTCCGTAGTACA
Source organism: Anomaloglossus baeobatrachus (assembly GCF_048569485.1). Taxonomy (NCBI): domain Eukaryota; kingdom Metazoa; phylum Chordata; class Amphibia; order Anura; family Aromobatidae; genus Anomaloglossus; species Anomaloglossus baeobatrachus. The sequence goes on from NC_134356.1 coordinate 168,113,556, forward strand.
TCACTCACCCTCTCCTGATTCCAGATCTCGGGGCACGAGCATCATACTAGCTAGCATGCTTCCTTGGGAATTGTTAGATTCTCGGTCAGATGATCAGGGAAGGCTTCTGATGCTCAAGGGTCGTATCGCAACTCAGACTTTCACATTTGCGGCAGTCTACCTACCTAATGCAGGTCAATGCCCCACCTTGCTGCGATACCTTGAGCAGATAGAGGAATTCGCTGAGGGCACCTTGGTTCTCGGGGGGGACTTTAATGTTGCGCTGGAGCCAGCGAGAGACAGTTCAAAGGGGGTGTCCAGCCTGCCGCACTCGGCGTTGCGGCGGATGAGACGGGGACTACATGACCACCAACTGGTGGACACCTGGCGACTGATGCATCCATCGGACAAGGACTTCTCCTTTTATTCTGCTGTCCATAACTGTTACTCCAGGTTGGACCTCTTCTTTCTCAAGCATGGGGACTTACATTCTCTGGTGGATGCTTCAGTCGAGAGCATATCATTCTCTGATCACGCCCTGATTACAATCACTCTGTCTCTCGGCGGCCCCATTGAGAGGAAGGGTCAGTGGATCTTGAACACCTCACTACTTAATGATCCCGTGACAATGCAGGAAGTGAGGGAGGCTGCGACTGAATACTTTGACCAGAATGGGGGGGGGGAGATGTCCCCTAGCATTGTGTGGGAAGCTCATAAATGCGTAGTAAGGGGACTGTTCATCAAACATGGGGCCCGGTTGAAAAGAGAACGGGAGGCAGCGGTAACATCTCTCCTGGCAGACTTGAGAGAGTTGGAGGCGGTACATAAGGGGTCTCTGGATGGGGAAGTGGGGGCCAATCTGGCTAGGAAGAAGGAGGAACTGCGGTCTCTATTATATCATAAGGCTAAGGGAGCACTGGCTAAGTGTAGGAGACACTTTTACGAATTTGGCAATAAAAGTGGCAGGACCCTGGCTAGAGCCTTGCGGGCACAACGAGCGAGGGGCTATGTCCCTAGAGTACAAACCTCAGGGGATAGGTGGGCCACCTTACCGAAGGACATCGCCTCCGCTTTTAAAGATTTCTACTCCTCCCTCTACTCAATAGATGAGGGACGGCCCGAGAGGGCCAGGACGGAATGGCGGCAACGGATTCAGAAGTATATCTCTGAGTCGGGCTTGAAACATCTCAAACCCGAGGACGCGGCCGCCTTGGAAAGACCTATCTCGGAGGAGGAGTACTGGGCAGCGATTAAAAACTCCCCCTCGGGTAAGGCCCCCGGCCCAGATGGGTTCCCCTTGCTATATTACAAAAAGATGAACTCATTACTGCTCTCCCCATTTCTCTCAGCCTTTAATAATATCCCACTTTCCGGAAAGGCTCCCTTGCCGAGGGACTCTCTGGCTGCTAACATAGTTGTTATCCCTAAAGAGGGCAAAGACCCCACTGCCTGTTCCAGTTACCGACCCATTTCCCTTCTTAACACAGATTTGAAGCTCTTCACCAAAATTCTCTCAGACAGACTCTCTCCTTTGTTGGGGGGGATCGTTCACCCTGACCAAGCTGGGTTCATGCTGGGAAGGGAAGCGAGAGACAACACCACTAAGGCGTTGAACTTAATACACAAGGCCAAATCAGAAGGGTTACCTTTGATGCTCCTGTCGACCGACGCAGAAAAAGCGTTCGACAGAGTCAATTGGGTATTTATGGAAGAGGTTCTGAGGGCGGTGGGACTGGGGAAGATGATGCTACAATGGATATGCTCATTGTACAGTAATCCCTCGGCCGCGGTTAGGGTGAACGGTCTTTTCTCAGATAGTTTCCCAATTCTCAATGGTACCAGGCAAGGCTGCCCTCTCTCGCCCTTGATTTTCATTCTGACTCTGGAACCTTTGCTTAGTCGAATTAGGGGTAACATTAACATCTCTGGCCCCAAAGCCGCTGACTCCACCTACAAAATTGCGGCGTACGCGGATGACTTACTTTTCTTCCTTACTAACCCTCGGGTCTCCCTCCCCAATCTTCTGAGGGAACTAGAAACATACTCCCTCCTTTCTAATTTTAAAATTAACATGTCTAAATCGGAGGCTCTGAATGTATCGCTTCCCCAGGAGCAGGTTATCTCGTTGCAAGCTGCGTTCGGGTTTAGGTGGGCTTGTCAATCCTTGAAGTACCTAGGGGTCCAGCTGGCCGCGGACAACAGTCAATTATACAAGCTGAACTATCTCCCCCTCCTGCAGTCCATTAGAACAGACTGCGCAAATTGGGGTAGGGGCCTCTTCACTTGGTTTGGGAGATGTGCAATATTGAAGATGAATATATTGCCTCATCTTCTATACCTTTTTCAGTCCATGCCGATCAGGATCCCGAGTTCCTTCTTCAAGGAACTGGTTTCATTACATACCAGATTCATCTGGGCGAATAAGCCGGCGAGACTTTCCCGCTCTCTTTTGTGTAGACCCAAGAGCAGGGGGGGCCTGGGGATGCCAGACATGAAAAAGTATTATTGGGCCACACACATGGTCAGGGTCTTGGATTGGTGCCGACATGCTAGGCTAAAGCCGTGGGTCGCCCTAGAACAAAGTTTCTCGGACATCCCTCTTCCAGCCGCTCCTTGGCTCTCGAGTTCGCCCCCGCCCTCTCTGAGATCTCATCCAACTATTGGCGCTACTTTGGAATGCTGCTCGAGAGGTGAGGTCCGTCGCCTTCTCCTGCCGGTGCCTTCCCCCATGTCACCCATAATAGGCGATCCGGATTTCCGTCCTGGCCTCTCGGACACTGTCTTTCGAAATTGGGTCCTGGAGGGGAGATTCAGAGCATGTCACTTGGGGGGAGAGGGAGGTTGGCCTTCTCTGTCAGCTATTAGTGGTCTCCTGTCTTCTGATCTGTTGGGGAGATGGAGGGCTATGCAGTTAAGGCATTTCATGTGTTCCCTTCCTTCCTTCACTCGGTACGCCGGGCCGCTTACAAGTTTTGAGAGGTTGTGTCTGGGGGAGGGGGCCGTCCGGCATTCACTCTCCCTGACGTACGACTGGTTATCGGATGCTGGGAACTTGCCCCCACCGGCCTACCTACTGCAGTGGGAAAGGGACCTAGGGATTGCGATATCTGAAACGCAAAGAAAGAACATTTTAATGCTGGCGCATAAAACTTCGATTAGTTCCAGACAGCTGGAGGCCAATTTCAAATTACTGACTAGATGGTACAGAGTACCGACTAGACTCCATAGGATGTTCCCCTCCGCTGACCCCAGCTGTTGGAGATGTGGCTCAGGTGAGGGTGACTATGTGCATATCTTCTGGTCCTGTCCTTCTTTACAGCGGTTCTGGTCGGAGGTGGGGGAAGTCATTGGACTGGTGATCGGCACGAATGTTACATTGGGCCCGGAATTGTTTCTCCTACAGCTATCGGACCTTCCGGCCCATAAGTATAAGCGTTCCTTGTTGAGATTTCTGGTCATGGCTGCCAGGTCTTGTATACCGCTTGGCTGGAAGTCCACTACCCCCCCCACTTTGACACAGTGGGTCTCTAAAGTGACCGATCTCATGTACATGGAGGACCTGACATCCTCTATCAATGACCGACGGGACGAGTTCCATAGGACTTGGTTCCCTTGGTTGGAGTTCACCCACTCGGCGGAGTACACTAGACTGCTTTCCGTTCCGCGGCAGTTGTGAGCCCTCGGAGAGACACCACCCCCCCCTCTTCCGTCCCCCTTCCCTGCCTTCCTTCCCTCTCCGCAACCCCTTTTTCCCCACCCCTCCCCCCCTTTTTTTTTTTTTTTTTTTTTTCTCTCCCTCTTTTTTCTTCTACTTCTTCTCTTCTTCCCTCTTTTTCTTGCTTCAAGCTTACTACGGGTTCAGCTATCTTTTTTTCAGCTGTGTATTTTCTCTTCTTTTGGTTTGGTTGGTTTATAAAATGTTTAAATTGGGCCAGACTCGAGCAGGTACGGGGTTAAGGGCAGTATCGGGGCGAAGACAGATACTATGCATGTCAATGTTAATGTTAATACTTGCCATTATGATTATTTGCTGTCCTGTGTGGAACAGGCGATTCCCTGTACTGTTATGAGTTTGGCTTTCAAAATAAAGAATTTAAAAAAAAAAAAAAAGAATATGTGTGGCTTCTAATGAGGAGATCTCAGTAATAGTATATGTCTCTTGTTTGAGCGTCCAGGTGTTTGGATAATCTGGCAACCAAGTAGAGATCAGGTAGCTCCAATTTAACTTAGGTGCTATAGTCCAGTATGAGGTCCGTTGGACTCAAATAAGTCTCTTGGGATTTAACAAGGGCAGCTCCTGTGATATGGAGACAGGGTCCACGGATCATGCCAGGAGACAGAGGATTGTACCTAGTGGCTTCAGTGGTATAGCCAGGAGGGAGGTCCGTAAGGTTAATGATCATGAGAGAGTCATGTAAAGTGCAGCTCCTGTAGTATGGAGACAGGGTCCAGGGCTCACGTTTATAATCAGAGTGATGAGTCTGATTGTTGCTTTAGCTAGTGCCCTCAGAGGTATGGCCTGGAGGAGAGGTCCATGGGCATGGAGGGAATAGAGGTAGCTGACATGAATCTGTGGTGCCGCAGAGGTGAATCGCTCGTCACCCTGAACACACCATCCCCACTGTCAAACATGGTGGTGGCAGCATCATGGTTTGGGCCTGCTTTTCTTCAGCAGGGACAGGGAAGATGGTTAAAATTGATGGGAAGATGGATGGAGCCAAATAAAGGACCATTCTTGAAGAAAACCTGCTGAAGTCTGCAAAAGACCTGAGACTGGGACAGAGATTTGTCTTTCAACAAGACATTGATCCAAACCAAAAAGGAAAATTTACAATGGAATGGTTCACAAATAAACCTATCCAGGTATTAGAATGGCCAAGTCAAAGTCCAGACCTGAATCCAATCGAGAATCTGTGGAAAGAGCTGAAAACTGCCTATCACAAATGCTCTCCATCCAACCTCACTGCGCTCCAGCTATTTGCAAAGGAAGAATGGGCAAGAATTTCAGTCTCTCGATGTGCAAAACTGATAGAGACATACCCCAAGCGACTGCTGCTGTAATCGCAGCAAAAGATGGCGCTACAAGTATTAACTTAAAGGGGACGAATAATATTGCACTCCCCAATTTTCAGTTTTTTATTTTTTACAAAAAATTAAAATAAGCAATAAATATCGTTCAACTTCACAATTGTGTCCCACTTGTTGTTGATTCTTCACCATAACATTAAAATTTTTATCTTTATGTTTGAAGCCTGAAATGTGGGAATAGGTTGAAACATTTAAGGGGGACAAATACTTTCGCAAGGCACTGTATATGCCTTAGCCCGTCCTGTGTGTTGTATATGCCCCAGCCCCTCCTGTAATGTATATTCCTCAGTATCTACTGTGATGTATATGCCGCCAACGTTTCCTGTGATATATATACTGCAACCCAATGTGTCCTGTGATTTATATACAGCAGTCCTAGCATCTCCTATGTGATGTATTTAATTTACAAAACTTATTATCACAAAGAGTTGACTACGCTCCAGACCGAGACAAACCTGGAAAAGCAGTTTTGAGAAGCAACATGATGTATATCATTTAACGCCACAGCCAAACCAAAGAGAAGCAGCTCTAGCCACCACAGTAGTGGTGAGTTGTTTAACCAAACATGACAGGGTAATTTTCAAGTTGATAAGTTTGTGTGGCACACGAATGATGGTAGAAATTTTCCAAATGGCCCTTGACCAAAAAAAGATTGCCCACCCCTGCTCTAGAACATTAGTTACGACCCTATGTGTGATAAAAGTAGACCTATGGACTGAATGTTGTCAAGGCTGCATGCAATGGGTGGAGACTGGATCTGAGATAGTGTGATCCTGAAGGACTGACAGAGACACAGTGTATTGGACAATGTTGAAGCCAACCTTCCCACATTCTGTAGTGTTCCCAGACAGAAGGGTCCAGAGATTGGTATTCTAGCAGGAAGGCCCCAAGTAGCTTACAGCTCAAAGGTAATGGGCCAAGATGTACTTCATGAGATAAGCTGACTATCCTGGACGGGAGTCCCTTTAGACATCTGAAGCTTGACCCCTCCTCTACGAGGAGAATAAGACGTGTAACTGCAAAAGGAAAGAATGACTTTTGTGAACTGGACTGTGACATTAGACTAGGTTATGCTAGAATGAACAGGAATAACCAGGGCCAGATTAAGGTTGGTGGAGGCCCCTGGGCGGAAAATCTGGTGGGGGCCCAATAACGTCAGAGCTCAGGCAGCCAGCTGCAGCACACTCGCTAGTCACATGCAGAACGAGGCTCTGACAGTTGTATTGAGTTGTGACCTTGAGCGCACTCCATGAAACAGTGGCATAGCTGGCAGGTCACAAATTACAGGAGACCAACAGGAGCGGCAGCATTAGAAGTCTCCTGAATGTGAGTATAATACAGTGGTCATAGGACATTAAATTTAAAGCATCCCTCCAGCATCCTCCATATTCCCCCAGCATATGTACCGCCCTGGGGCTCGCCCCGGGGCGCCGGCTTGCCCCGGGGCCCAGCATATGCACCCCCAGAGTCGCTTGGATCCGTGCTCATCGGTGGGTGGCTTGAGCTCCTCCCGGACCTAGGGGTCACGTCGCTCTGAAGGGATGCTGGCGCTACGTGAGGGGTGGTGTTCGGTGGGGAGATTCACGGCTGGGGGCCGCAGTTGTTTGGGGGTTAAGTTTGTGACGCCACCCACGGGTTGTGGTGAATGTGGACACCACCGCGGCCGTTAACTAGGCTCCCAGGGACGGTGTTGTGCAGCCTGGTGTTGACCCCTCCGTGGGCAGGGGGTGATGGTCCCGGGGCCCGGTGGTTCTGAGGTGCGGGCGGGATGGTGCGGTGCGATGCGCTGCCCGAGGGCACTGTTGTACTCACTATGACAGATACACCGGAGTCTCTGGTAAACCAAAAGGATGGTGGTCGGTGCCCGCAGCCGGCTGCGCTTTGCCCCTTACTCAGGATGGTGGTGGTTCCCGTCTTTCTCCTGCACCTCTTTAGTAGAATGCTGACTTCCTTCGCTTCAGCGACGGGAGTCCGCTCCCCGACTAGTGGATGTCGGGGAGCCCGTTTGCCCGCAGACGCTGGCCCGTGGGATCTCTATGCCTGGGCGGTGGCTTTCTATCCCCCTTGTTGGGCTGTTGCCTTCAGTTGGGACTTGGGTGGGAAAGAACCTAAGGTCCAGACCCCAATCAGTGAATTTGACTCGCTCCAGTGGCTTCTGGGCCTCGTACTGGGTCTGAGTACCCCTCCTGGTGCTCCGGTTTACGTTCGATTCCCCGGTTCGGTACCAGCGGGCTACTACCCTGTCCCGGTCCCTGACGGTTCTACCGGCTGTCTTCTCGGCTCCTGCAGGCGGCCACCACTGTTTGCCTCCTGGCCACAGGGTACCCGGGCTCCTAGCCAGATCCCCGACAGACGCTACTACTTTCCAACTACTCTCCTCTCCTAACTGATCTGTTTGTGTTTTTCCCGCCTCAGGCCCTTTGAACTCCTCTGTGGATGTGGCCAACCGCCTGGCTCCGCCCCCGGGTGTGAACGTCAAGACCTGAGAGGGGTGACTCAGGGTTTTTAGGTTGGCTGCTGCTACCTTTTTAGGGGTAGGGTGTTTGTGCAAGGGCCTACCTGTGACTACCTGGCTAGTCCAGGGCGTCACACTTACACCCCTTACACCCCACAAATCACACCACATGGTAACCTCCAGCATTGTACAACTAACATCGTACCCCTCAAATGTTGCCTCCCCAGCACCGTTCTCCCTCAAATCGCCACAGCATTTTACACCCCACAAATCCCACCACAGGCATCCCCCCCAGCATCGTACACCCCATAAATCCTTCCAGCTTCCCACACCTCTCCAAATCCCATCACAGGCAAACCTCCAGAATTGTCCATCACTCCAAATCCCACTGCAAGCATCCTCACCCTCAAATGCCACAACACAAATGCTCCCCCAGCATTGTACACCCCGTAAAAATGCCACTACAGGCATCCCCCACAGCATTGCACCCCCCTAAAATCCCCCCATTCACCAGAGGCACCCCCACAGCATCATGCACCACCCAAATCCCACCGCAGGGATCCCCCAGCGTCATACATTGCCCAAATCCCCCTGCAGGCATCCCCCTCAGCGTCGTACACTGCCCAAATTCCGCCGCAGGCATTCCCCCCAACGTCATACACCGCTCAACTCCTGCCACATGTATCCACCCCCCAGCGTTGTACACCGCCCAAATCCCGCCGCAGGAATTCCCCCAGTTTCGGACACCTCCCAAATCTCGCCACAGGCATTCCCTCCAGCATTGTACACCGCCCAAATCCCGCCATAGGCATCCCCCCAGCGTTGTACACCGCCCAAATCCCGCCGCAGGCATCCCCCCAGTGCCGTACACCGCCCATATCCCGCCGCAGGCACTCCCCCCATCGTCGTACACCACCCAAATCCCGCCGCAAGTGTACCGCCCCAGCGCCAGCAGACGGGCTGCTGCTCGGATCCGCGGTGGCTCGAGGGGTCTCCGGACCCGGGAGGTGTCGCGAGGACACTCGAAATAAAAGGGGATATTTACAGGGGATTTTGTGGTTAGAGTTTGTGACGCCACCCACGATGTGTGGTAAGGTGGAATACCACCGCTGCTGTTGGGAGCGCCCGGTGGCGATGGAATGGCAGCCAGGTGTTTAACCCCTCCGTGGGTAGGGGAGAAGTGCCCCGGGGCTTGGTAATGGTGAGAGGGGAGCACCGTTGGGGAGGAAAGGGTCACTGCGTACTCACTAAGTCCCATAACCCTGACACCGACAACTTGTAAAAACTGGTATTCTTAGTACCGCTGTAGCAGGGAGGGGGTACGCTGGGATCCCGTGCCCGATGGTGTTGCTTGTTAGGCTATGACCTTTTCCTTGGCACTTTCTTTACTGGTTGTCCCCTGTAGTATGGAATTAGTTGGGTCCCGCTCACCCGTATGGCTAATAGAGTGAGCTTGCTCTCAGGGTTCGCGCTTGGGATTTTCTGGACTATGTATTGGGAAAGTCCTATCCCCCTCGTTGAGCTAGTACCCCGATTTTGGAGCGGGTGGAGGATGAATCATGAAGTCTTCGCCCTCGTCGGGTAAATTACCATGACGCTTGAAGCTATTTCCCGGCCTAGGGTCCACGTACCCCGCCGTGCCCTGGCCCCTGCCCGGAGACGGCTTCAGGCTGCCAGCTGCCCTCCTCGGCTTTTCCGTGCCCCTTGACACGATCCCCTGCGACCGGGGTTTTAGCTCCTACCAGGCCCAGACCAACGTCTGCCACCTAGTAGCTGAGGAGCCCAGCTCCTAACCTCCTCCGACTAACTTGTGACCTCTCCTCTCGAGAGTCACCACCCAACTGACTACTCCTGACACTCCTGACCCTCCCTAACCAACCCCCCCAAGTGGGCGGCCCTATTCCCTTCAGGCTACCCATTGGTTTGTCTGGTGGGTGTGGTGCAGAGCGTTTCTAGGATTTTGATTAGCTTGTTCTTAGCAACACCAAAGGCCAGGGACCCGTAACCAAGGAGGAGATGGACACCATGCAGAAGGGCAGATTGCACAATGTCCTGTGACGACCTGATAGGCCAGGGCGTCACACAAGCATTCCCCCCAGTGTCGTACACCTCCCCAAATCCTAGTGCAAGCATCCCTCCAGCATTGTACATCCCCTGCAAATCCCATCACAGGCAAACCCCCAGCATTGTACACCACTCCAAATCCCACTACAAGCACCCTCCCATCATACACCCCCAAATTCCCAGCATTGTATGCCCACCATATCCCACAAGCATTGTTCCCCCCAGTGTCATACACCTCCCCAAATCCTAGTGCAAGCATCCCACCAGCATTGTACACCCCCTGCAAATCCCACCACAGGCAAACCCCCAGCATTGTACACCACTCCAAATCCCACTACAAGCACCCTCCCATCATACACCTCCAAATCCCCAGCATTGTATGCCCACCATATCCCACAAGCATTGTTCCCCCCAGTGTCGTACAGCTCCCCAAATCCTAGTACAAGCATCACACCAGCATTGTACACCCCCTGCAAATCCCATCACAGGCAAACCCCCAGCATTGTACACCACTCCAAATCCCACTACAAGCACCCTCCCATCATACACCCCCAAATCCCCAGCATTGTATGCCCACCATATCCAACAAGCATTGTACACCCCCTGGAAATCCCACCAGATGAGCCCCCAGCGGCATCGCATAAGCCCCCCACCCCACCAGAGGAGCCTCCAGCAGCATCACATCAGCCCCCCCACCCCACCAGAGGAACCCTCAGCGGCATCGCATCAGCCCCCCTCTCTACCAGAGGAGCCCCCAAGGGCATCATATCAGCCCCCCATCACACCAGAGGAGCCCCCAGCAGCACCAGATCAGCCCCCACCCCACCAAAAGAGCCCCAGCGGCACCAGATCAGCCCCCCACCCGAGGATCGCCCAGCGGCATCGCTTCTGCTCCCCACCCCACCAGAGGAGCCCCTAGCGGCATCAGATCAGCCCCTCACCCCAGAGAGGAGCCTACAGCATTAACCCCCTCCCGCAAACAGTCCCCCAGCATAAAACCTCCTTATCCACCGAAAAAAATAAAGAACTCCTGTTTTCATGCTGAGCACATTAACCACGCTCTGTGCAGGATACGATGTCACTCATGGACGCTTTCCTGGGAAATGAGAAAAGAGCGTCCACAAATGGCAAACTGCAGAAGGCAATGATTTCAGTTTGTGCTGTGGGAAATCAGAACACGCCCCCAACATGTGACGGAAATGACGTCATGCCAGGAAGGAGCCCGTACATTCTAGCACAGGGGTCCCCAACCTTTTTTACCTCAAGAACCACATTCGACTTTGAAAGTTGGTCAAGAGTCACATTGTAGAGCTTAAGATGTAGTCAAAGCCAATTTAGCAGTAGAAAACAACAGTTGGAAATAAAGAATCTTCCCCATATTGATATCAGAGGGAAAAAGTAACCTCCATACACAGCAAAATCCACAATACCAAGACCAATAATACCACATACAAGGAAGAAATACCGCACACCATGACCAGAAAAAGACAACATATTACCACCACATAGTGACCGAATACAGGAAATATACAAGGGAAAAATACCGTGACACTATGTCCAGAAAACATACTACCAACACATAGTGATCAAATACAGCCACATACAAGAAAGTAATACCACCACACCATAATTAGACCATGTAGTAACTGAATATTACCACATACAAGAGAGAAATACCGCTACACTATGACCAGACCACATAATGATCAAATAATACCACATACAAGAACAAGAGACAAATGTCACCTCACCGTGACCAGACCACATATTACTACCACACAGGAACGTATAATACTACAATAATGATCATGAATAAAAATCACAATACTAATAACACTAATATTATCATCAGTGCCATTTTACACAGGAGCTCTGTTTATAGCTGATCACTCACAGAGCACATTCCAGACTTTTTCACCAATTTGTATACTACATCAGACTTTTGTTCCCTCATGGAAGACCGTACACTTCATCAGTAATAATCTCGCCTAATTTGCCCCTACAGTAATTATGCCCCACTTGCCTCCATAAACCAATAAGTTTTGTCTCTCTTTCTGGCCCCATATATTAATTATGTCCCCAATCCTGGCTCCTTTTATTTAATAATGTCTGGGGAAACAAGTGGAATTAGAAGGTGTTGTTAATTGCTTCCTGCACAAAATATCCCCCCACACACTGCTCCTCTCCAAAATAGACCCACAAAGTTCCCCTTTCCATAATGTCCTCCCCAAAACTTGACCTTTCAATATTTCCACCATACTACATCGCTGCATAAATTCCCTCCCCTCATCATTATATTATGCCGTCTTTCACAATCCCCTTCCTAATTGCCTCATAATGACCCTCATTACCCCATAATGTCCCCCATTGCTCCACAATATCCCAATTTGCTTCATAATTTCCTCCATTGCCCCATAATGTCACAATCAATTTTCTCCATGTTATCTTTGCCCCAAAATGGCCCTCATTGACCCATAATGTGCCAATTTGCCTCATAATGTCCCCATTACCCCATAATGCTTCTCATTCTCCCACAATGTCCCAATTTACTCTAAAATGTCCTCTACTGCCCTATAATGTCCCAATTTACTTCCTAATGTCCCCATTTCCCCAAAATGTCCCAATTTGCTCCATAATGTCCCTCATTGCCCTGCAATGTCCAAATTTGCTTCCTAATGTCCCCCATTTAACCAAAATGTCTCAATTTGCTCCATAGTGTCCCTCATTGACCCATAATGTCCTAATTTATTCTATAATGTCCCCCATTTCACTATAATATCCCAATACGCTTCATAATATCCCTTATTTCCCCATAATGTCCGTTTGTTTTATAATGTCCCCCACTGCACTATAATGTGCCAATATGCTTCATAATGTCCCCCACTCATAGTGGAGTGCTTACATATGCCTGCGCATCATTCTCTCCTGTAGCTGTGGGCCTCGGTAATGATGGACGTCTGTGTGGGGCTGAGGAGCTCCTCTGTCGCAGTCCTGTCGCGTCCTCCTCCTCTTCACTGTAGCTGTGTAGCCCCTTGGATGACGGCATGTCGGTGCGGGGCTGAGGAGCTCCTCTGCCTCAGTCCTGTAGCCACACTGTTCAAATGTATGTGCGCCTAAAAGACGCTCATACATTTGAATAGAGGCGGGGTCTTCAGGTCCTTGACATAAAAGCCTAGACTCTTGCAGTGCAGCTTTAGGACCTTTAGTGAGTCACATGACTGTGATGTGACCAAAAGTCATTCTGCAACTGCAGAAACTTGAGCGATAGGACAGATGGTGGTGGGGGCTTCCTTAGAAGCTGTTGTGGAGTGGGCGCCGGGGCTGGAGCCCCGCAAGCACCTCCTATAATCCAGCCCTGGGAATAACCCAGGTTGAACTTGAAGTGTTTTTAAAGATGCTCTGTACTACCCAAAAACATGATGGAATTATGTGCCTACCATCTCGTGTATAAAGTTGTTAATGAAGGACTATTAAGTAAAGCTTTGTCGTTTGAATGGAACGATGGCGGTCTCCTTGTCAGAATAAGTCGGTATCTGGTCCTGGCCAGCTGAAACACAGCATAGACCAACAGAAGCCCCTTAATTTTACATTCTATACACCTCTGGAGACGGCTCAGATTCCGCTACAACCTGCAATCGTGCCCCTACCCCTTACTGTCTATTCTCAACAACCCAACGTTCCCACCGGAACTAGAACCAAGGGTGCTCAAATGGTGGTAATTTAAAGGAATCATTATGCAAAAAAATGTATGGTCTATTGAAAAATGAAAATCTATAGGATGTGTAGCACTGTTCTCTGACATACTTTAGATGTAATGTATATACAGTACAATTAATTCATTACAGTAACACCCACCCGCTCTTTCTTTTTTTAATTTCTTTCCCCTTACCAAATAACTCACTACACTAGATTGTAAGTCTTATATTTTGTGTATTAGGCAATGTGATTATCCCCTTTTGGGGGGATTTGGCTGTTGATTATATGTTGTTATGTTAACATAAAACATTTTTGGAAGTAAACATGTACTTTAGACAAAACATGTAATCTTCACAGAAAAAACCCCGCAGCTAAAACTCCCTGTGTTGTGAACGCAGTATTTTAGCTGCCAAGAGAGCAGGTTTTGGCTGCAGAAAAAAAACAGCAAATAAATATGCTGCGTGTGAAAATCACCTTATGCTGTTAGGTTCAAGCTTCTGTAGTGTTACTTTCTTACTACAGCTTATTTTCTACCAGAGCTTTGCCCTTTCTGATAGAGATCTATATTTAATGCAAAGAAAGATTTATAATAACTGATCATGGAAGATAACAGTTCCATGTTGTCCTATAGATTAAGATCGCCCTCTAGTGGCAGCTGATTGTATCACGCATGTTATGCTGAAAATGCGGAGACTTCGGCCACGTTCCCAACAAGAGCATTTGGGGAGTTTTTGAAACTGCATATTTTCATTACGTCAAAAACGCAGCGTCTTACAGTTCCAGCAAAGTGGATTGGATTAATAGAACTCTCCAGCTAACTGCTTTTTTTTATGCTTTTCTTCTCTTGCAGGTATGCTGAGTTTTATGTGAGACCTTTCCCTATAGATCTGCTTAAGAATCAAAGAATCCACAGGTAAAAAAATGCACATGCATTCTTAGGTTATGTGCGCACGTGTCCATGCTGCAAATTCTGCAGCGATTTGGCAGTGCATGTGCGCTTCAAATCGCTGCAGAAACACTGCTAAATGGATAGAGTGTGTCTGCAGAATAGATGCCGATTTCATGCGCTATGGCTGCTGCCCCCACCATAGACAGAGTGGGAGCAGCATCCAAAGCGCACTAAAGAAGTGACATGCTGCATTTTTGAACGCAGAGATTTTGTCAAATTTTTGACTCTCAAAACGCTGCGTTCAAAAAAGCATAGTGCGCACGGATTATGTACAATCTTCATAGATTGTGCAGGGGACGCAGGACGCATGCATTTACGCTGCAGTGCTATACACAGCGTTAGGCTATGTGCGCACGTTGTGTACAGTTCACTGCAGAAATTTCTGCAGCGATCTGAAGAGCACATGTGCGCTTTAAATCGCTGCAGAAATGTCCGTAGTGAAGCCGATTCCATACGCTCTGCCTGCAGCTCCTCCCATAGACAGAGCAGGAGCTGCCGGCAAAGCGCACGGAAGAAGTGACATGTCACTTCTTTTTACGCAGTGCTTCGGCAGTAGCCGAAGCGCTGCGCTCTAAAACGTCACGTGCGCACGGCCCCTGCACAATCTCCATAGACTGTGCAGGGGACGCAGGACGCATGCAGTTACGCTGCGCTACAAAGCGCAGCGTAACTGCATGTATTTACGCAACGTGCGCACATAGCCTAAATGCATGAAATTACGCAACGTGCACAAATAGCCTAAGTGTGCTTTTGAAGCGGAAATGCATCAAAAACACATCTAATCAGCACCTAAGAATGTCTAAGTTTTGTCAATGCCAAATACCAGGATATATCATATAAAGCAACTTCAATAAAAGCGTGACACCAAAGACCAAAAACCGCAGCTCAAAATCACACAAAAAAAACTGTATGTTTAAAAAACGCCATTAAAAAACTGCAAGTAATCTAATTATTTTATGCCCTGAATTTCAGTGTAAGGATTATTTTTGGGGAAACACGGTTGGGGGTAAGTTTACCAACCCCCCATCCCCCTCTCCCCCCCCCGAAGAAAGCCCCTTTTCCAGGAAGAATCATACTTACCAGATGCAGGATGTCTGCTTCACTCACAGGTCCTCCTGTGATCTTCGGCGGGCGCTCCCAGCAGATATGCTCCACGCGGTCCTCCCCTGCTTGTGGCAGACACTCACATCATCAGATCACACCCACACACTCATACACACACACTCATACACACTCAATTGGTATCGCTGGATGTGGTGAGTATGCGCAATCTGATGTGTGTGTGTGATCTGATGTGTGTGTGCGATCTGATGTGTGTGCGATCTGATGTGTGTGATCTAATGTCTGTGTGTGTGCGAGATCTGATGTGTGTAGGTGTGTGATCTGATGTGTGTGGGTGTGTGATCTGATGTGTGTGGGTGTGAGTTACACCGCAAGTGCTTGATGTGTTCCACTGTAGCTCCTCCCATTCGGTGTCTGGTGAGTATTATTGCAGGCAGTGGCGTAACTAGAGTTTGATGGGCCCTGGTGCAAAATTTGGACCGGGGCTCCCCTCCATGTACACTGACACTTAGGGTACAGGATAATGACGCTGACACTTGGCTTTTACCCACAGCACCCAGGTTTCCCATAATCTAAAATCACTCTATCAGCACCCAGCTTTCCCATGATCTGAAATCCATCTTGTCCTCAGCACCCAGCTTTCCCATGCTCTGCCATACATCTTTCCTTCAGCACCCAGCTTTCCCATATCAGAGCATGGGAAAGCTGGGTGCTGAGAGATGTATAGAAGAGCATGGGAAAGCTGGGTGCTGAGGGAAAGAGCCTTTTTCCCTCAGCACAAAACATTACCATCCCATACTTGTATCTTTGTCCCCCCAGTATATAGTTCTCCAAATACTATAATGGCCCCCACATAGCCTTCCATGTTGTATAAAGGGTCTCATATAACCCTTCATATTAGAATGCAGCTCCATAGTCCTTCATGTATTATAATGCATTTCCCATAGTTCTCCATATATTATACTGCACCACATAGTTCACCATACTGACCCGCAGACACTGGCACTGCTTTCCCCGCCCACCAGCTGTCATGCCACCTGTGATTGGTTGCAGTCAGCTAACATGCTGCAATTCAGGGTGGGGGTGCGTCTAGCTGCAACCAATTACACGCGCCGGTGGGCGGGCAAAACAATGAATATTGAATTGTCGGCTCCGGAAGGGAAAAGCGTGACCTGGAAGGAGTTTGCTGCCATGACACAGTCTCGGGTGAGAACACCTACCCCCTGTCCCCTCCACAAACGTTTTAATCTCCGGATTCTGGTCTCCATAGACTTATATGGGCACCGGAATCCAGAGCGGATCCGGATTTTTTTGTTCAATCTGGCAGGGATCCACCGGTTCCGGATTTGAATCCTGAGCTCTCAGAGCAATGCTAGTGGTGGTGTGAAACAGACGGGAACAATGACTCACATTTGGTAGTCATACCCAACCTTTGGAGCTTTCTGGGAAGAAGTATGTGACGCCCTGGACAAGCCAGGGGTCACAGGTAATGACATCACCACACCCTACACCCCGGTTAGGCACATCTAAGCTAGACCCAAAAAAAACCCTTGTTGCCTTCCTCCAGGGGCTGATGTTCACACCAGGGGGTGGGCCAGGCGGTTGGCCCCGCCCACCGAGTAGATCACAGTCCTGGAGGCGGGAACAGAGACGAGTTCAGTGTTGGATGGGAGAGTGTGAGGAGGAAAGTGGTAGTGGAGTAACTAACTGAGAGCGTCCGGGTGTGTGCCCCGGACAGAGACAGCAAAGTTAGCAGACGGCGGTGACCGTCGGCAGGAGTGGCCTATCGGAGTTGCCGTAAGGACCGCGGACGGGTGGTGGCCCGGCGGTACCGGACCGGTACACAAGGAGAAGCCAGCACCATTGGCAGGGGCCTTTCGGATCCCAGCAAGGCTAGGAGTCGCCGTGAATTTGCCAAATCCGTCAGTGAAGGGGACCTCCGGGTTTCCAAACAACTAAGTCCCGATAGAAGGCAACAGTCCAACCGTATGAGAGAGACACCGCCACCGCCAAGGCACCAGTTTCTCAGGGCCAGCGCCTGCGGGCAGAGGGGCTCCTCCAGCCTACATCCAAGTCGGGGAGCGGGTTACCGGTGGGAACCCATTGGAACCAACAGAAGTACTAGGTGCAGGGAAAGAGACAGTCACCGTTAACTACCGGGGAAAAGCAAACGCAGCCGTCCGTGGGAACCGTCTTTCCAGCCGTGTGTTTGACCGAGAACTGTGTCATCGTCTCAGGCTGAGTGAGTACCACCGTGCCGTGCGACACAGCGCTGCCCCCGTGACCCTGCACCTCACCAGGCCCCGCACCTGGCCTGTCATCACTCATCCTCCACCCCATCACCGGGCCCTGGGACAACCAATCCCTACCCACGGAGGGGAGAACTAACAACTCTGCTGCTCCCTGTCACCGCTCCCAGGATCCCCGTACAGAGCAGCGGTGGTGTCACCAAAACTCACCACAAACCGTGGGTGGCATCACGGACAATATCCCCAAACCCAAACCACCCCTTTTCACTCACGGGCGAGGAGCGCCGCTCGAGTCCCCGGGATCCGGCCCATCGCTCGAGCCACCGAGCAGCCGCGGCAGCCGGACCCGAGCAGTGGGAGAGCGCAGCGTCCCCTCCTCCGCCCGCGACAACTTGGCGTCACGAACAGGATCTTACCGCTCTGCAGTCTGGTAGAGGTGCGCCTTGTTACCGCCGGAGGTGTCCGGCCGGAAAATTTCAGAAGCCGCCATCTTTGACGCAAAAAGTTCCCGCTCGAGCGTCTCCTCGAGTAGTGGAGGCGCGAAGGCCAAAACCCCGCCCTGAGAGAGGAGCCGGAAAGAGGCTGAAGGGGACGAAATGGCGTCTGGCGGCATGTAGCTCGCGGCTATACAGATAGGGACGCCGGGACCCCACGATCCGCTGACCGCTGCAAAGAATGTCCGCTCCACCCAGCTATGCGGAGGCTACCGAGCCGGTGCCCGGGACAGCGGCATGGCTGTGGGCCCGAACAGCAGGGATCTGCCGACGCTACCGGAGCCAAATCTGTAGACTGATGGAGCAGTGGACCGCGGAGGTGGAGGAGGTAGCTGCAGTTGCACGGGTGTATGGAATGGAGGCCATTATGGAGGAGCTGGTGAGTGACCCACACCCGTGTCCCCGAGAGACCGGCCGTTGCGGCTGAGGGACCCGGTCTACCCCTGGCCCCCATGCTGCCTCCGTCTTCCTTGCCCGTGCACCGCGCTGCGCCTGGCCCGTCGGGCGAACACCCCTTCGCAACAGTGGCCGAGAGAGTGGCGAGCCTGGCAGCTGGCGGCAACCCGCCTGGCGCACGGATGGACGATAGCGATTCCGGGCCTGACACCGAGCCCGTTTCGGAAGAAGATGAAGGAGTCGTCGCTCTGCCTGACATGGAGGCCACTTATATCCCCCGGAGTGGGAACAACGGGTATCGGGCAGCCCTTCCACGCCGCGCTTGCTATGCGCTGGAGGGGCTGGTGCCCGTGTTCTTCCACCCAGAGCCGGGTGGGGAGGACGAAAGTGCACAGTAAGGGCAGCGGAGCACCGTTGTCACAGTCCCCGTTGGGACCATAAAGAGAGTGTGTGTTTAAAAGTTGTGCAAGTTTGAAAATGAAAATGATTAACCGAAGTTAACCTGATTGACTGCTTGATTGAACCGGTCGTTGCCGGCACCGTTGTCCCCGTGGGAGAGGAGAGGCAGGTTGGAGGAAGGGCCCGCAGTGGAGTAGGCTGGGGCCCAGCCACCACCGGAACCGGTGGCGATCCTCTGGAGGGGAAGGACAGATCCCGCTCGGGTAACTTTGTGCTGGACTGGGGTCAAGGGGTGTTGCCTGTTTTCTTAGGGGCAGCATCAGGGCCAGGTTGCTTGGGTGGGAGAGAGCGGAAGCCGTAACCGTTTGAAACGTTTAAGAAAGTGCCTCCCAATGTGGGATGATGTTAATATGCATGTATGTCTGTTACCGTTTTTTATCTTTTCGCAGAAAAATAAAACCGGTGATGGACGGGCAGCCCGCGGACGGTCTGCATTTTGCTAAGGGGGAATGTGACGCCCTGGACAAGCCAGGGGTCACAGGTAATGACATCACCACACCCTACACCCCGGTTAGGCACATCTAAGCTAGACCCAAAAAAACCCTTGTTGCCTTCCTCCAGGGGCTGATGTTCACACCAGGGTTTGGGCCAGGCGGTTGGCCCCGCCCACCGAGGAGATCACAGTCCTGGAGGCGGGAAAAGAGACGAGTTTAGTGTTGGACGGGAGAGTGTGAGGAGGAAAGTGGTAGTGGAGTAACTAACAGAGCGTCCGGGTGTGCGCCCCGGACAGAGACAGCAAGGTTAGCAGACGGCGGTGACCGTCGGCAGGAGTGGCCTATCGGAGTTGCCGTAAGGACCGCGGACGGGTGGTGGCCCGGCGGTACCGGACCGGTACACAAGGAGAAGCCAGCACCATTGGCAGGGGCCTTTCGGATCCCGGCAAGGCTAGGAGTCGCCGTGAATTTGCCAAATCCGTCAGTGAAGGGGACCTCCGGGTTTCCAAACAACTAAGTCCCGATAGAAGGCAACAGTCCAACCGTATGAGACACCGCCACCGCAAAAAATTAACAGCTTGAAAGTTACCCTAATATATTTGGTCAAAATTTAACTCACCCCTACACCCCAACTATGGTGGCTGGAGCTGCTTTTCTTTGTTGTGGCTGTGATATTTGGCGATATTGAACATGCTGCTTCTCACAACTGCTTTTCCAGGTTTGTCTCAGTCTGGAGCGCAGTCAACAAATTGGTAAATCATAAACATCACATAGGAGACGCTGGAGGCAAATACATCACAGAAGGGGCTGGAGACATATACATCACTGGCGATGCGGGGTCCATATACACATCACGGGAGGGGCTGGGGGCGTATATACATCACAGGAGGGTCTGGGGGCGTATATACATCACAGGAGAGGCTGGGGGCGTATATACATCACAGGAGGGGCGAATATAAATCACAGGAGGGGCGTATATACATCACAGGAGGGGCGTATATACATCACAGGAGGGGCGTATATACATCACAGGAGGGGCGTATATACATCACAGGAGGGGCGTATATACATCACAGGAGGGGCTGGGGGCGTATATACATCACAGGAGGGGCTGGGGGCGTATATACATCACAGGACGGGCTGGGGGCGTATATACATCACAGGAGGGGCTGGTGGCGTATATACACATCACAGGAGGGGCTGGGACCGCACTGGGGGGACACACAGACAGCACTGGCATGCTAGGAGTCACACAGCACTGAGAGGCATAAATTGCAGGGAGCCATGAGTCACACAGCCCGGGGAGGCATGCAAAGCAGCGAGGCAGGACTTTGCACAACACCAGGAGACATGCACAGCAGGGAGGGGGAGGTATAAGTCACACAGCACAAGAATCAGGGCTCACACAGCACTGGAAGGCATGCACAGCAGGGAGGCATGAGTCACACAGCCTGGGAGACATGCACAGCAGAGAGGCAGGACTTGCACAGCACGAGGAGACATTCACAGCAGGGAGGCATGAGTCACACAGCCGGGGGAGACATGCACAGCAGTGAGGTAGGACTCCAACAACAGGATGAGGCATGCACAGCAGGAATGGATGAGTCACACAGCACAGGGAGACATGCACAGCATGGAAGCAGGACTCGCACAGCCCGGTGAGGCATGCACAGCATAAAAGCAGGACTCGCACAGCCCAGTGAGGCATGCACAGCATGGTAGCAGGACTCGCCCAGCCCGGTGAGGCATGCACAGCATGGAAGCAGGACTCGCACAGCCCGGTGAGGCATGCACAGCATGGAAGCAGGACTCGCACAGCCCGGTGAGGCATGCACAGCATGGAAGCAGGACTCGCACAGCCCGGTGAGGCATGCACAGCAGGGAGGCAGGAGTAAGACAGCCCGGTGAGGCATGCACAGCAGGGAGGCAGGACTCGCACAGCCCGGTGAGGCATGCACAGCAGGGAGGCAGGAGTAAGACAGCACGTACAGCAGGAAATCTGGTAAAGCTGCTCCTCTTGTGTGGGACAGGAGCACACACAGCGTGAGCGTATCTCACGTTTATCCCGCCCACAAAGTACGTCGGAAGCACACTGGTACAGGCCAGTGTGCTGAGAGCCTATGCTATGCGCACCACAATGTGTGATTTAAAGGGTCGGCAGCTGACATGATCGTGGCTGCCGCGGGAGTAGTGCGGTCACTGGCAATGTGCCCAGGGCCGTATAAAAAGTCATCGCGGGCCACATACGGCCTGCGGGCCTGAGGTTCCCCACCCCTGGGTTAGGAAAAAGAAAACAGACACCAGTTTAGCACTGGCATGCTCCATACTGGTATATTTTCCCTCAACACCACCATGGAAAAGACTAATTGTTCAATACAGAAAATCTATGATATTTATTAAACGTAGTTTCTCCAGTTACAGTTTGCATTTTACAAAGCATTTTAATGACAATTAAAAAGGTTTTTATTTTATTTTTTTTTACAAATTGAAATGCAATACCCTTTTCTCCAAGTATCTGAATTGCCATACATTTGTTTAAAAATACACATTAAAACTTATGCTTCGGACACTCAACTTCCTATATTCTCAAAAACCACAAAATACATATACTATACAGGTGTGGGAGAGAAAAAACGTTGCTTAACATTACAGCTTTGTGAAGTGAAAAGCTCAAACTCGCATAGAAATTGAAAATTTGAGAGCATAAAGTACATTTTGTCATTTAAAAATGTATTGCAACAAATAAAACATTTTTAATTAAAGATTTGGTTAAAAAAAATGACATTTTGGATTGAAGCACAGTACAAAATTTTGATTAATAATAATAAAAGCTTTTTTTTATCTGGAGTACCTTTCTAAATAAAAGTAATTTCCAATGGTAAAAATTAATTACTAAATAAAAATATGTATACTACATCTTAACAATAAAAATGATCTTTTCTTAAATAAATACGGACACATTCCCAAGCCCTGATTAGACTTGAAACGTGAAACATTCTAAAATCCACATTAGAACACGTTCAGGAGCTAGAAGCAGATGGACGCCCGAGTGTCACCAAAGGTCCTGCATTTAGGCATCAATTCCTACATTGTTCACTGCAATACTTAATGTTGGTGTCAAGCGGAAGGGGAAGAAAGTGTCTGCATGGGTGCGAATCATGTGGTAAAACTGGTGGCAAGTGCTTTATAACGGAGAATTCCTACTGATGAGAATATGCCAACATAGACACCAAAAGAAACGTGACAATAGTACTACCAGAAATAACACTGGGGCACATGGTCATGTAGGTCTGAATGGCAAAAATGCCTTATAGTGAACTAGAACAACATGTTACTGGTGAATATTATACGTCAAACATCTACATACACGATCTTCCAATTATTTTATAAGGTGCATTGATAGTATTACTGTATATTAGGTTGGGGTAATATCATTGATATTGGCAATGCTGCATCTGCCACATGACAACTTAAGCGGGCTTTACACGCTGCGATCTCGCTAGCGAGATCGCAAGCGATTGTACCCGCCCCCGTCTATTGTGCGACATGGGCAAATCGCTGCCCGTCGCGCACAACCTCGCTTACCTCCGTCACACGGACTTACCTGCTCTGCAACGTCGCTCTGGCCGGCGAACCGCCTCCTTTCACACGGCAGGCGGCCAATAGAAGCAGAGGGGAGGAGATGAGCGGGACAGACATCCCGCCCACCTCATTCCTTCAGCATAGCCGGTGGAGGCAGGTAAGGAGTCGTTCCTGCAGTGTCACACATAGTGATGTGTGCTGCCACATGAACGACGAACATCGCCAATGAGAGGTAAACGATTTTTTTGTCTTAGGACGACCTCTCCGCGGCAAACGACCTCTCCGCTTTTGCGATCGTTTTAGGTCGCACATAACTGTTACACGCTGCGATCTCGTTAATGACGCCGGATGTGAGTCACAAACAATGTGACCCCGACGATAATTCATTAACGATATCGTAGCGTGTAAAGCCCGCTTTAGGCTTTAACAGGGTCAGTTTAGCTTCCACCATTTCCCAGGGGGAAAAAAAAAAAAATGTGCGGCATAGTCTGCATTTTTCTGCCCAGGATTTTTGTCCCGAATTTGCTACCAAGCCTCCTACGCAGAATTCTTGATGTCCACCTTAGGCTATAGGGTGCTTTACACGCTGCGACATCGCTAACGATATATCGTCGGGGTCACGTCGCTCCTTTTCATAATATCGCTGGTGGTGCATGCTGCTGGTTGTACGTCGTTCCTGCGGCAGCACACATCGCTGTGTGTGACACCACAGGAACGCCGAACATCTCCTTACCTGCGTCCACCGGCAATGAGGAAGGAAGGAGGTGGGCAGCATGCTCCGGACGCTCATCTCCGCCCCTCCTCTGCTATTGGGCGGCCACTTAGTGATGCCGCTGTGACACCGAACGACCCGCCCCCTTAAAGGAGATTGTTCGGTGTCTCCAGTAACATCACTAAGCTGGTATGTGCGTGTGACGCTGCTGTAGCGATATTGTTCGCTACGGCAGCGATCACCCCCATGACGAAACAGCCACGTGGGTGGGTACTAGCGATGTCGCAGCGTGTAAAGCCCCCTTTAGTTCACACTTTCATTCAGGCACTTTGTTCCTCAACACAATCAAATTCTTGTTCAAACTGATGCGTTCAGAATTGATGTGAATGGCAGCAGAGGGACAGCATTATGGGTCTTATGTGTCCGTTTTTATAACTGAAGAAAATATGTCAAACTGAACGTTTTTTTCCCTTGTGCTAAAAACAGATGTTGAATCCCAACTGGCTCAGATAAATGAGGACCTTTGGGTCTACTTGTGTGCTACAGAGCCTTTTAATTCCATTGGTCTGTTCCTCAAATCTGACGAGCGGAACGTGCAAACAGAAGTGTGAACATGGCCTTACATACGCAGAAAATGGCAATGATTTCAGTCTGACATGTCAGTCATCAGTGGTGCATGGTCACATATGCTCGCTCATACGTTCTGAACATTGTGACCACCCAACCTTCATAGCATTGGTTTTAAAAAAAAAAAAGTCGATGAAAATCGGCTTTATTCCCACGAGGGTTGCATTGAGTAATGTGAAGGAGGTACAAAACTATTTTCATGTTGTCAAGCAACAGGTTCAGGTTTAGGACAGCCAGGCTGGAAAAAGGGCAGCATACAGAGAAGAGAAGGTAAATACACATTGCTTAATACTGAAAATGGGGAAACTAACACCCAAGCCTTTTGGTGGAATGGAAGACATTTGCGTTCCTTGTCCATTATCAGGGCGAGTGTACATACAGTATATGGCTCTTGCTGTATGAAAATGCTTCCAAAAACTGCAGCACAAAACCGTGCACAAAAAGTGAATACATGTTCTGGACGTAAAAAGCTGCTGACAAGAAAGTGATGTGATTTGTGAATGACATTGGCAGGACCTTCATATCACGTCACTTTCCCAGACCCGACAGAATCTATAGAAATTCCATAAATAGGCTCATTAGGCTGTGTTCACACTTCTGACCCCACATTCTGTTTCTCTGGTCTTCAGGGACCCCATTGATTATTTTGGAATATGTCTAGGTTCCATTATCTGTCAGTTATTAGAAAAAGGTCTGTATAATGAGCGTCTTTTGTTTTGAAAATGGACAAATAACAGAACCCAAACGGAGCCCATAATAGTCAATGGGAGCACACGGTTTCCTATGCAATCAGTTTTGGACATTAAGGCTATGTTCACACAGGGCCTTGGTTTTATGAAAATCCATGCTAATAAAACACTTACACTTTTTTACAGTTCCAGCACAGTATATGAGATTTCTTAAAAACACAGATTTTTTTTCCTGCTTTGTCAAATACCTGCATATTTGCAGAGTTTTTAAAAGAATGAGCATGTCAATTCTCTTCAGCGGTTTTGCAAAAAAGCCAAGTGAACATAGCCTAATTCAGATTGCCTCAAAAGAACTCGCCATGCCTGAATGGAAGTGTGAATGTAGCCTAAGCTCCACCTTTTCTTTAATTGGTAAATACGCTACCAATAACTCTTCAAAGTACCACACGCTAGTGAACAATAAGCCTCAGCATTTGTCAGACAAGTTCGTAGTCATCATCTTGTAAATAATGCAGCTAAAAATACTGAAATCTGAAATAAATTACAACTTGCAAATTACTGATGCATGTTCCTGGTGAGGGGACATCGATGCAGGACGTATACCATTACACATCCCCTTGTCCAGAGAATTGTATGAAGTTCTATTGGTATCCTTCCACGTGTATGGACAATTACCGGTATAAATACATATATTTATAAAGAAAAAAAATTAAAAACAGCAATTTCGCTGTAATCTACAAGGAGAACATTGCACTTGAATATTAATTTGCAGGAACGGAGGGGGAAGACGCCACCGTATTCCTGCCATGTGAATAAATAAGGATATGGCTGATCGCTACCTCTAGAAAAGGAGAATCGACGCAAATCTACAACCATATTAAACAAGTACTACACACTGCATACTACAGCAAGAACCGAGACCTCGAAAATCTAGAACCATTTTGTAACCTTAGTGTACTTTATAGGTTTTAGTTTGGGCTGGATCGCCCACAGAAGTAAACTGTAGGGCTCGGCCCAGATTCCAACCAATGATCTGAAAAATGACAACAAATATTATTGTACAATAATCTGTCCTCCAGCAGTGGTTACCCTTCTATATATGTCTGACATATGGGAAAGGTGCCTTGTTCTGCGAGTGCTCCGCTACAGGAAGGGCATTTTGTCCCTCCTACTCGAGACTTACAGTATAGGGATTCTGGAGATAATTCAGGTACTTCACATTATTCTCAATCTGTACATCTGACTAAATATGACTATATGATATGATAGCAAAATAACTCTGTATAATCCAATAGGTCGTCATTTCATAAGAATGTCATTTGCTTGTGTAAAAAATAATCTATACTCAATGGTCAAATAATGGATCATTCATCCACAATGTAAATATGCTAAAAGGAGCTCTACATAGCGCTCAGTGTTGCCTTGCTTCACGAATGGAGACACTAAGCTTTTCAATTGGCACAAGACACCGCGTCGGGGTAAAGATGTGCATTGACCAAACCGGGCCCCGGTAAAGAGGGTGCCGCTAACTACTAAGAGGGGAAAGGAAGCAGCAAATAAGAGGCTTAGGGCGTCCTCAAAATTACAATGCTGCAGGCTTGCCCCTTTCTGGAGTTATATAGAGGCACACTGCAAGATATAGCAGTATGGGCAGCTAACTCCTTTCTGGAGTAATCTTACTAAGGGATTGAATTGGTGAAGGAAATTGGAGAACATGGGTATTTAGCATGGCACAATACTGTAATAAAAGGAGGATTTCTGGGAAGGGATATAATCAGTCATTTGTTAAACACATTTTTTCTTTATTAACAGACTGCTCATAACTGGCATTTATCAGAGGCATCAATTATCATACACTGACTTTTCAATATGGTGAATGCTTCCCTGATGACAATACAGTGGTAATCACAGTCATGCTACCTACAGAACGGCCCATGGGAGTGCATTTATCGTCTCGGCTTCCTTCATATGTGCCCAGAGAAAGTTGTGCTTCTTCCTTCTCTCTAGAACACTGGGATGTAACTAGACAATGGGAAATAGACCTCAACAGTCACTGTCATATGGTGAATTTCCCCTATACTGTTCACTTAATACAGAACGCCAATAACACAATGACGCATTTTAGAAGGCTCTCGCTAACAGTCCTAGTCAAGATACTGAGGTAAGGCACACAGGAGGAGATAATGGCACAAGGCGAAATACACGGCCACCGCTTCACTCCCATCTATAAAGGGCCTACACAATGATTACTGGTATTTATCAGGACGAGGGAAAGCTTTGTGAACAGAACGAGCATGTATGTGTGGGCACCAGAAGATGCACCTTCTTGTGATACTTTGGATGAAAGCACTTTGCTAGCAGCCCTCCCAGAGAGAAGAGTCTCGTGTATAGTGAGGTAAAAGAAGAAAACACTGAGGGTAGATCAGCAATAGTCTGCGCTCACACAAGATGCCCCGCTAAGCCACCAACCAAACCTCCCATGCTTTGGAATTTGCCGATGGTTACACATGCCCTATGAAAATGAACAATCGCCCATTAAACACTGGTGCCATTTTATGGGACTCCCAAAAATATTTTCCTTGACTGTTTTTCTAAAAGTGCCATAAGGTGGTCCACATCACTGCTGCAAAAGTAGCACGTACATAGTTTCATTTACATATTTGGGGGGGTAGCGAAACAAATTGCATTGATCACGACGCCTGGGTGATGTCACAGTAATGACAAGGCTGTCCTTATAGAGGAGTCCAATCTGCAAAGTATGTATAACATATACATAACTTAATTGGGCATCACTCCCTTATATACCGTTTTATGTGAAGGAACGGGGGGCATCATGCAAAGCACTAATGGTAACCGGAGGCCGCCTCTGTCTGGTATATGGACCTCCTTGTGTATTCCACATATAGCACTTCTATCCACAGGCTTTATTTGGTATTGCAGTGTAAAGGGGACCTGGACATTATACACAGGCATAGACAATCATATCTCTTTTTACTCTCAAGCTTCTGGACCATTACCATCACAACCCTTTAAAGCCTTCTGGACCATTGCATGATTGAGTATGGCTGTCCAGGATTAGAAAATATGGTTGCAAGTCTTTATGAGCCCCCTTCATTACAGCTTTCACACTAGAATGCTGACATAAAAGCTTTGACAAGTCACACAATTTAGGCGCAACTTGGAGTTGCAGATAGATTTTGCAATATTTCATGTTTTCGGGCAAGTTTCTCCCAATGTTGGCCAGATAGGTGGAGCTGGGGCAGGACGCCACAACACTTGGGCTGGGGCGTCCTCTTCTCCAGAAATCTCCCTCCAGTATGTGTCTAGTATTGCCCCACTGAAGTGTACTGAACAAAGATGCAATACCTAATACAGCTTTTAGGTGTTGAGGTGGCACGGTTTAGGGAAAAAAAGCAGCCATGTTTTCCTACAATTAGACAACCCTTATGTAAAGAAATAGCAGGATGGCTCTCTATAAATAGCATGTTAAGACACCAGAAAATGGCATTCTGGGTATTTATTTCGAGACTAATCAAGTTGTGCCTAGATAAATGTTCTGTGGTAAAAAGTGTAATAATGATACAGTTCTAGAAAAAAAAGTTTTTTAGGCCAACGACACACTAGCATTAATGCGAGTGGATCGCATGAAACTCGGCCCCCGCTCTGCTGAGAGTGTGAGCCGAGCGTCATTATACTGTGATGCAATCCTGCGATCGGAGCACAGCTGCGGAGGAGAGGGAGGGCTTAATCTCCTTCATTATCAGCTGATGCATATATTGCACTGCACTCCGGTGTAATGTGAGTGCTGTGCGATGTTTCTCTCGCACCCATAGACTTGTATGGGTGCGAGTGAAAACAAATTAGATTCCACCCACAACATGCTGCAATTGTTTTCTCGGTCCGATTAGGGCTAAGAAAAAAAACTGCTCATAAGAGCGGCCCATAGAGTAACATTGCTCCGAGTGGAATGCGATTTTTTTATTGCATTCCACTTACCCCGTTTTACTCGCCATGTGTCCTTACCCTTCTACTGGGAAGTGACAGCAATGTGTGGGTGGCATATGTGCAATAATACCTGAAATTACAGTGTACAGCATGTTCATAATTTAAAGTCTTTATATTAAATTCTCATTGGAGACATAATTAACCCTGGCAACAATTATTGTTAATCCCCATGACAAAACATGATCCTAGGTTCAGAAGAATACAACACTCAACCATTACTGATTTATCTATGTGTGGTCAGCTTATGACAGCACCGACAAGTAAAAACCCATTCAATCAATCCATGGACACATACAGTATGGTAAATCATATGTAAGGACAAAAGCTTGTACTCAGCAGTGCCAGAACGTTGATCCTCTAAAGCAGTGCTACTAATGAGGAACCTTGATTTAAAAGTCTTACTTCTCTCTATATTAGCAGCCCCATTAAAAGCAACCATCATAGAGCTATGATGGACAGCCTCAATCAATTGACTGGATTCCTGAATATTATGTTAAAAGGGTTATTCCCATCTCCAACATCCGACGCTAAAATGTAGTAGGTGTAATAATAAGAATAATTAGAAATGTAGTATAGTTCTCCTGAAAAGCTGTGTGTCTAACCTCATGCGCAGGGCAGGATTAGGATTGTAACCAGGGTTACAACCACAAGCAACTAAATCCCTATATGAGTGGTTGTAACTATAAATACATGTTTAAGCTGCAATGCCCTGCACATGAGGTAAAAGACATAGCTAATCAGGAGAACTATACTGCATTTCTAATTGGAGGTATTTGCTAATATCAATATTACACATACTACATA
The DNA here is from genome assembly GCF_048569485.1 of Anomaloglossus baeobatrachus. Lineage (NCBI taxonomy): Eukaryota > Metazoa > Chordata > Amphibia > Anura > Aromobatidae > Anomaloglossus > Anomaloglossus baeobatrachus. The sequence continues at coordinate 168,143,300 of NC_134356.1, forward strand.
TTGTGATAGGATCTTGGAGATGGGAATACCTCTTTAAATCTAAAATAATAAATATAAAAAAAGGACTTTCTGCAGGGTCCATATGCCCCACTTTTGTATCCTGGGCAGAACCCACCACCATTGTGGTCTACTGGGGGACACTCGACTAGCCTTCCCTTCTGATTAAACACTTTACACATTAAGAATTTTGCATCCATGTCATACAATGCAGAACATCTTATCTAGATAAAAACTAATTTGGAGTCTAACTTGGCGTTTCCACTAATAAGAATGATCAAATTAGAAGCGCTCTAAATTTCTTGGCACCAAGGCTAGAAAATAAAATGTAGATACATTTTACTAAGGAATTGCAGACTTCTACAGAATCCCATTTTATGGGCTATATACAGAGAAGCCTTGCTTTACGTTCCACAATGCGCTTCCCTGCCATCAGCTGAAATCCAGCTACACTTCTGTATATCCGACACTCTGCAAAGAACAATACTGGGAAATACGAGAGACTGATTCAATACTAAAGGCCTGGATTGGTTCCATCATATGCAATTCGATTCAGTCTCATAAATCATACCCTGTTCACCCAATCTGAAGATTGCATTTCATACAAGCTATGTATCCTACTGATTGTAAAAAAGTGTTTTCTCATGTGGTGGAGAGCTTCTCTTAACAGGCCTTCACCCAGTCAATAATACTCCTATATTCTCATATATTTCTATATATAGTCTGTAGAATCTCTTATATTAGATGTACGTGCTCCGGTCTGGCTTATATCTAATCAGCATTCTTTCACAGCCATTGTATGCCATGTATGAAAAGTACCTATCGCTACACTATAATACACTGCTCTTAATTCTCTTCTCTAACACTGAAAGACAGTACAAAGTAACAAAGCCCATAAACCATTAGGAAAAAAACAAACAAGAAATGCATATGTTGTATCATATAAAGTACTTGGAAGGCTACTTTGATATAGGTGATAGTACAAACTGCACAACCCCCTTCCACTGCAGAAAGACATGATTTAAGATGTCAAACACTTACTCTGTCCAACGCCATGACACACCACAGCAATCAGAAAAGGGGAGCTGCGAGGTCTGTTGGACGTACTACGGACTACAGGCGGGGACCCAATGATCCCCAACACTGACGAAGGTTTGACCATAGACGAGAGAAGGGCACAGCCTCCCCTGTATTTTTTACATTTTCATTAAGCTTTATAAAATAAATAGGTTTAAAAAGTTATCGTGCATGATAGCAGGAATATTGATTCCTCTGTAAAATGATGGAAAAAAATAACATTCATAATGCTAGGAAAATAGTTTAAATAAGTTTCTTTTCTTAAATAAAAAGTGAAGCCTCAGCATGTCTCTTATCAAGACAATCAGGAAAGTGTTAAATGGATATGGCTGAAACAAAGTTGTGCAGAGCCGCTTGTCCTCCGCGCCAGCCAGACGGTATGTTATGGCAGTCTTCCTTCTGAACAGGACACAGTGTTGTGGAAAAACGTAGAGGCAGCAAGAAAAGACTCCAGGCCCAACTGCTCGGGTCCTTAATGTTTCAAGCCGGCATCTAAGCGCAACCAATGCAGGCCTTGACGGGTGTAGCGTACCAGTTCTGTCATGGTGCTCGAGTTGAAGATCAAAGGGCCCATGACTTTATCCAGTTCGGTAAAAAACTCTGGGGGCAAAACAAAACAAGGGTTTCAGATAAGAGACCATTACTAGAAGAATAACAACCACCTACATGAAGAGAGCTGCACGGATATGGACCTACCACTTTGCTCCTTACAGAGCTGTTCAGCTTGATCCCAAATCTCAGTGGCATAAAGAAAATTGGATGTGACCTGGACATAGCTGGCAGCCATCTGATGAATCCTCTGTGGAATAGTTACTGACGAAGTGCCACCCGATGAACTGGACACATTGGAGGTATAGTTGTTGGAGCTACCAGGGGACAACTTTGGAGACACTGGAGAAGGCATGCTGACAGACTTACTGTTTATAGAGGGAGATAGAAATGACACAAGGTCACCAAGTGTCAATGTGTACATAAGACCATATATATCAGAAGGGCATATGTACATATAAAGACTTCACTGTCTGTATACATCACATTTTGTTTTTTTACTATGTTTATAGTGCCTGCTAGAAATACTCAACATACATCCCAAACCAGTCCAGAAGGCTACACTTTCAGATGAAAGCCAGGATCAGCCTTTTGGCCTCCATCAGCCAGTGATCCATGTAGCCAGTAAGCATTAATATACTTAAAAAAAAGTATACTTCTATATGTGATGGGAAAGACTAAAAAGACAGGTAAATCCAGAATGCATAACCTAGTCAGCTCTAAAGAGAATGTTTCTCTATTTATGATAAAAAGTGATCAAAATATATCTATCCCAAAATGGTATCAATAAAACCTCTTGGAAGAAGAAGTGGACAAAAACCAAAAGATGGAAAAATGAAAAAAAAAAATATTGCTCAAAATGTTAAGGAGTTATATTGAATAGAGAAAAATAAAATAACGCACACCAATGTGAACAGGGTGTTTTATTGATCAATAGTGATATACTGCTCTATTACTAGAATATGAACAATTTCATGCAAAAACTGCTGAACTGGTCATGCTTGGTCTTCTGCTACCACCTCACTAAAAAAGGCACACGGCTTATGGCACATTATGAAGGCCTGCTGTAGAAAGCCTGGAATCAAGCAGAGACTTTCTTACCTTCCCATACCCGGCGATGGAGCTTGTGAATTATTGTAAGAATTCTGGAAAGATAAGAAAGTATTCAGTGTACTGTGACAAAGATGTTCCAATACTTGGCATTGTGTAAAGAAATGGAGTTCTTTCCGCACGTCTTGATTTTTAAAAGGGAACCAGGTGTCAAAATAAAATTGCCACTTCTAACTGCTTTATTACCACACTCCACCCACATCTATGCCCCCAACACTTCCTTTATATGCAAAAAGAATATATTTTTTATACTCATTTCTTCAATTCCTGCAGCTGCTGTCATCCTGGTGACTGATGTGGATGACGTGTCCTACGCCATCCACGGATAGCCACGAATCAAGTACAGTCAAAGTTAAAAGGGAAGAGCAAAGTACTATAATGCGCCGGCACCCAATACCAAAATGTTAAAGTCGGTGCCCACACGAGTGCAGGCCTGTGCTGCCAGCGCACAGGTGCAAGATTTGTGATGATCTGTGGATGACCAGAAGCGTCCACTACATAAATCATGCCACGAGGAAGCAAAAAAGATTCCCACAAGACCAGACTGCATGACAGGGGAGTATATAATGTATTTTTTGGCATATGAAGGGTGGGTTTGGGGCTTAGATACAGGTCAATAGACTACAGAGAAGAGTTCTTGACAATGGCCTTCGTTTATATTCAGAAAACCTGGTGACATGCTCACTTTAAGGCTGCGGCCGCACGGGGATTACTGTGATCCCCTCGCATGACACTCCATTCACGCTGGCAGTACAGCAGAGCCGAGTGTCATGCGAGTGTCCCTGCAACTGAGATCTAACCGTGCAAGCGGACCTCAACTGCGGGAGGCGGGCCGGCACTAAGGAGGGAAGAGCCAATGCTGAGGAGGGGCGGGCCGGCACGGAGGAGGAGAGGGATTTATTTCGGTACACCGATGTACTGCGAGTGCAGTATGATTTTTCTCTCGCCCCAGACTTTAATTGGTGCGAGAGAAAACAGGATCGCATTACAGTTGCAGCATGCTGCGATTGTTTTCTAGGTCCGATTAGGGCTGAGAAAATAATCGTTCATGTGTGCTGGGACACAGGCTAATGTTGTTTCGAGTGGAATGCGATTTTTTATCGCACTCCACTCGCTCCGATTTTCATGCCATGTGGCTTAGGCCTAAGGAAAGAAATAAAGCCCATTGCTTGGGGCATTATGTGTTCGAGGTGGTCTTGTCTCACAAAATATTTTTGTACTCCCTCTAAATACATAAATAGAAAAAGCAATTTAACCTTAAGCTGGGTTCACACATAGCGACAGCGACGTCGCTGTTACGTCACTATTGTCTGTGACGCAACAGCGACCTTGTAAGTTGCTGTTATGATCGCTGCTTAGCTGTTAAACACAGCAGAAGCAGCAGCAATCATAACGACACGCGTCGCTGTGCTACAGAGAGCAGGGAGCCGCGCACACTGCTTAGCGCTGGCTCCCTGCACTCCTAGCTACAGTACACATCGGGTTAATTACCCGATGTGTACTGCAGCTACATGTGCAGAGAGCGGGAGCCGGCACTGGCAGCGAGAGTGGCGGACGCTGGTAACGAAGGTAAATATCGGGTAACCAGGGAAAGGTCTTCCCTTGGTTACCCGATGTTTACTCTGGTTACAGCTTACCGCAGTTGCCTGATGCCGGCTCCTGCTCCCTGCTCGCTTCATTTCATCACTCTCGCTGTCACACACAGCGATGTGTGCGTCACAGCGGGAGAGCGACGACCAAAAAATGAAGCTGGACATTCAGCAACGACCGGCGACCTCACAGCAGGGGCCAGGTCGTTGCTGGATGTCACACACAGCGACAGCGATGGGATGTCGCTGCAACGTCACAGAAAATGGTGACGTAGCAGCGACGTCGTTGTAGTCGTCGCTGTGTGTGACACCACCCTTAGAGTATGATGGGCGTGTAATCTTGGATACTTTACTAATTCTAGCTGCTTCAACTCAACAAGACTTTATAGTAGTGTATATTACACAAGATAAGACACAAAAATACAATTGCTTCATACAATGCCACCTGTGCCAACTACTGATAATGAAGACAGCAGGCTAGAAGATATTCCGTATTTCAGCGACTTACTTTTAGGTGCTCAGTTAAGGTTTTGGAATACTTCAGTGCACTCTCTTTCTTCAGTTTAAACAATCTCAAGTACAGGAGGGACTGACATCGGAGACTGAAGACACAACACAAAAGCATTATTCTACCATATGTCTGCACGGAATCTTTACATGGACATAATAGGAAATTGTCAGTAGGTTTTTACCACCTAGTCTGAGAGCACCAGAATGTAAGGGCAGAGACCATGATTGCAGTAATGTGTCACTTACAGGTCTGCTTGCCATAGTTTTTATATACTCCCTGTTTTATCAAACAGATTATCATCACGAAAGGACTAGTAAAACAGAGGCTTAGTAAAGCATATTCATGACTGTAACCTCACCAACACTGATTGGCAGCTTTCTGTACCCTGTACATGGGCAGAGAGCTGTCAATCAGTGATGGGGTGAGGTTATACAGAGGTCAATATTCAGATAACTGCTAGATCTAACAGTGATTGAACCAAATGAACAGCAATGCAAGTGATACTTTGCTGGAAGCAGGGCCTCAGCCTCTTTAATGAGATGAATTCTAATCTTTAAGATATTAAGTGTACCTACCAAAGAACACCAAGTCTTTTATCAGCCGCTGTAGCATCTGGTGCTGAAGAACTTTTCAGTTTCATGGTATACCTATGGAGCAATGGCAGATCTGTCAGCAAATGGTTTAGACATACATCTTTATGTTATGTGAAGATCTTATCCAATTGTTCATATTTTAAAATAGATATCTGTCCACTAACTCATCTATAGAATGTATAGTGACCACATTAATAACGTGAATCTGCAGAAAAAAAATCAAGAGTTAAACATCAGAAATATCCAAAGATCCATTTAGCCTACATCACTCCCCCAGCTTCATCATCTAATGACTGATGTACCATGGGTAAACCTGATTGGGCAGGGTGAAATCAAAATTAATCCCATAATCTGCTGCAATTCTTGTGCAAAAACCGCACGTTATGACAACGTTTATCACATGTTTATAGTGTAATGTGATCTACGAGATTAAGATGTATTACACGGGGAACCTTCAAACATTTAATCGGCTGAGGTGTCAGATGGACCCCAACACAATCATGGCTTATCAGCAAGTCATAAACAATAGCTCATTAGGATAGACCCCAACAGCACATGGTAAACGTGATCACTGCATAAAGTGATGTTTTCACATTTTGACTGCATGATTACTGCAATCAATACAAGTATAACAAGAACAGCAATCACGATCAGAAAGTGAACGGACCAAGCCCAACACTTACTTAATCAGCTCCACAGTCTCAGAGTACATAGGAAAAGGAGATTTTGACTCTTGCACGCTTTTCTCCAATGCATTCCCACACTCGATGAAGGAAACCACAGCATCAAGGTAGTATACAGCCTTCTCAAATCTGTCAGACTACACAGAGAAAACATCAGTTAGAGGCAAGCAATTACTCCCTTGTCATATGAAGGGGACACATCAACAGGGAAATTATATATCCATACACACTTTCAATATGAAAAAAAATCAAGAGGGTTCACACAAACAGTGCACGGATGAAACCTGCCAAAGCACGCAGCCATGTGTGTCCACAACTTTATACTGACACTATTTACAGCATGATACATACATGACTTTACAGAAGCACTGCTCATTACAAAAGACAACAGACTGAGCACACATAGAAAGAAGGGCAATCAGAAAGGTGTAAACAGCCAAAGGGCAACGAAGGGAATTTTGTTTACTTACCGTAAATTCCTTTTCTTCTAGCTCCAATTGGGAGACCCAGACAATTGGGTGTATAGGCTATGCCTCCGGAGGCCGCACAAAGTACTACACTAAAAGTGTAAAGCCCCTCCCCTTCTGCCTATACACCCCCCGTGCTCCCACGGGCTCCTCAGTTTTGGTGCAAAAGCAAGAAGGAGGAAAAAATTATAAACTGGTTTAAAGTAAATTCAATCCGAAGGAATATCGGAGAACTGAAACCATTCAACATGAACAACATGTGTACACAAAAAAACAGGGGCGGGTGCTGGGTCTCCCAATTGGAGCTAGAAGAAAAGGAATTTACGGTAAGTAAACAAAATTCCCTTCTTCTTTGTCGCTCCATTGGGAGACCCAGACAATTGGGACGTCCAAAAGCAGTCCCTGGGTGGGTAAAATAATACCTCGTAATAGAGCCGTAAAACGGCCCCTTCCTACAGGTGGGCAACCGCCGCCTGAAGGACTCGTCTACCTAGGCTGGCGTCCGCCGAAGCATAGGTATGCACCTGATAGTGTTTCGTGAAAGTGTGCAGGCTCGACCAGGTAGCCGCCTGACACACCTGCTGAGCCGTAGCCTGGTGCCTCAAAGCCCAGGACGCACCCACGGCTCTGGTAGAATGGGCCTTCAGCCCTGAGGGAACCGGAAGCCCAGCAGAACGGTAAGCTTCGAGAATTGGTTCCTTGATCCACCTAGCCAGGGTTGATTTGGAAGCCTGTGACCCTTTACACTGGCCAGCGACAAGGACAAATAGTGCATCCGAGCGGCGCAGGGGCGCCGTACGAGAAATGTAGAGTCTGAGTGCTCTCACCAGATCTAACAAGTGCAAATCCTTTTCACATTGGTGAACTGGATGAGGACAAAAAGAGGGTAAGGAGATATCCTGATTGAGATGAAAGGGGGATACCACCTTAGGGAGAAATTCCGGAACCGGACGCAGAACCACCTTGTCCTGGTGAAACACCAGGAAAGGGGCTTTGCACGACAACGCTGCTAGCTCAGACACTCTCTGAAGTGAAGTGACTGCTACTAGGAAAACCACTTTCTGCGAAAGGCGTGAGAGAGAAATATCCCTCATTGGCTCGAATGGTGGTTTCTGAAGAACCATCAGCACCCTGTTCAGATCCCAGGGTTCTAACGGCCGCTTGTAAGGAGGAACGATGTGACAAACCCCCTGCAGGAACGTGCGTACCTGTGGGAGTCTGGCTAGGCGCTTCTGGAAAAACACAGAGAGCGTTGAGACTTGTCCCTTAAGGGAGCCGAGCGACAAACCCTTTTCCAGTCCGGATTGAAGGAAGGACAGAAAAGTGGGCAAGGCAAATGGCCAGGGAGAAAAACCCTGAGCAGAGCACCACGACAGGAAAATTTTCCACGTCCTGTGGTAGATCTTGGCGGACGTTGGTTTCCTAGCCTGTCTCACAGTGGCAATGACCTCTTGAGATAATCCTGAAGACGCTAGGATCCAGGACTCAATGGCCACACAGTCAGGTTGAGGGCCGCAGAATTCAGATGGAAAAACGGCCCTTGAGACAGCAAGTCTGGTCGGTCTGGTAGTGCCCACGGTTGGCCGACCGTGAGATGCCACAGATCCGGGTACCACGACCTCCTCGGCCAGTCTGGAGCGACGAGGATGACGCGGCGGCAGTCGGCCCTGATCTTGCGTAACACTCTGGGCAACAGTGCCAGCGGAGGAAACACATAAGGGAGCTGAAACTGTGACCAATCCTGAACTAAGGCGTCTGCCGCCATAGCTCTGGGATCTGGAGACCGTGCCATGAACGTCGGTACCTTGTTGTTGTGCCGGGACGCCATTAGGTCGACGTCCGGCATGCCCCAGCGGCAACATATCTCCTGAAACACGTCCGGGTGAAGGGACCATTCCCCTGCGTCCATGCCCTGGCGACTGAGAAAGTCTGCTTCCCAGTTTTCTACGCCCGGGATGTGAACTGCGGATATGGTGGAGGCTGTGGCTTCCACCTACAGTAGAATCCGCCGGACTTCCTGGAAGGCTTGCCGACTGCGTGTCCCGCCTTGGTGGTTGATATATGCCACCGCTGTGGAGTTGTCCGACTGAATTCGGATCTGCTTGCCTTCCAGCCACTGCTGTTACGCTTTTAGGGCCAGATACACTGCCCTGATCTCCAGAACATTGATCTGAAGCGAGGACTCTTGCTGAGTCCATGTACCCTGAGCCCTGTGGTGGAGAAAAACTGCTCCCCACCCTGACAGACTCGCGTCCGTCGTGACCACCGCCCAGGATGGGGGTAGGAAGGATTTCCCCTTCGATAATGAAGTGGGAAGAAGCCACCACCGAAGGGAAGCTTTGGTTGCCTGAGAGAGGGAGACGTTCCTGTCGAGGGACGTCGGTTTCCTGTCCCATTTGCGTAGGATGTCCCATTGAAGAGGACGCAGGTGAAACTGCGCGAAAGGGACTGCCTCCATTGCTGCCACCATCTTCCCCAGGAAGTGCATGAGGCGCCTCAAGGGGTGTGACTGACCTTGAAGGAGAGATTGCACCCCCGTCTGTAGTGAACGCTGCTTGTTCAGCGGGAGCTTCACTATCGCTGAGAGGGTATGAAACTCCATGCCAAGATATGTCAGCGATTGGGCCGGTGTCAGATTTGACTTTGGAAAATTGATGATCCACCCGAAACTCTGGAGAGTCTCCAGAGTAGCGTTGAGGCTGTGCTGGCATGCCTCTTGGGAGGGAGCCTTGACCAGCAGATCGTCTAAGTAAGGGATCACCGAGTGACCCTGGCAGTGGAGGACCGCGACTACTGTAGCCATGACCTTGGTGAAAACCCGGGGGGCTGTCGCCAGGCCGAACGGCAGTGCCACGAACTGAAGGTGTTCGTCTCCTATGGCGAAGCGCAGGAAGCGCTGATGCTCTGGAGCAATCGGTACGTGGAGATAAGCATCTTTGATATCGATCGATGCAAGGAAATCTCCTTGGGACATTGAGGCGATGACGGAGCGGAGGGATTCCATCCGGAACCGCCTGGTCTTTACGTGTTTGTTGAGCAGTTTTAGGTCCAGGACAGGACGGAAAGACCCGTCCTTCTTTGGAACCACAAACAGGTTGGAGTAAAAACCGTGACCCTGTTGCTGAAGAGGAACAGGGATCACCACTCCTTCTACCTTCAGAGTGTCCAACGCCTGCAGAAGAGCATCGGCTCGCTCGGGAGGCGGAGATGTTCTGAAGAATCGAGTCGGAGGACGAGAGCTGAACTCTATCCTGTAACCGTGAGACAGAATGTCTCTCACCCAACGGTCTTTTACCTGTGGCAGCCAGGTGTCGCAAAAGAGGGAGAGCCTGCCACCGACCGAGGATGCGGTGTGAGGCGGCCGTAAGTCATGAGGAAGCCGCCTTGGTAGCGGCACCCCCGGCGGTCTTTTTAGGGCGTGACTTAGACCGCCATGAATCGGAGTTCCTCTGATCCTTCTGAGGCCTTTTGGACGAGGAGAATTGGGCTCTGCCCGCACCCCGAAAGGACCGAAACTTCGACTGTCCCCTCCTCTGTTGGGGTAATTTTGGTTTGGCCTGGGGTAAGGATGTTTCCTTTCCCTTGGATTGTTTTATGATTTCATCCAATCTCTCACCAAACAAACGGTCGCCAGAAAATGGCAAACCGATTAAGCACTTTTTGGCAATCGAATCTGCCTTCCATTCCCGTAGCCACAAGGCCCTGCGTAATGCCACCGAATTGTCGGCTGCAACCGCCGTACGGCTCGCAGAGTCCAGGATAGCATTAATAGCGTAGGACGCAAATGCCGACGTTTGAGAGGTTATGGAAGCCACTTGCGGCGCAGACGTACGTGTGAGTGCGTCAATTTGGGCTTGACCCGCTGAGCTTGGAGTGCCCATACTGCTGCGAATGCTGGAGCGAAAGACGCGCCGATAGCCTCATAGATGGATTTCAACCAGAGCTCCATCTGTCTGGCAGTGGCATCCTTGAGTGAAGCCCCATCTTCAACTGCAACTATGGATCTAGCCGCCAGTCTGGAGATTGGAGGATCCACCTTGGGACACTGAGTCCAGCCCTTGACCACGTCAGGGGGGGAAGGGATAACGTGTATCCTTAAGGCGCTTGGAAAAACGCTTATCTGGACAAACTCGGTGTTTCTGGACTGCCTCTCTGAAGTCGGAGTGATCCAGAAACATACTCGCTGTACGCTTGGGGAACCTGAAACGGAACTTCTCCTGCTGAGAAGCTGACTCCTCTGCTGGAGGAGCTGAGGGAGAAATATCCAACATCTGATTTATGGACGCAATAAGATCATTCACTATGGCGTCCCCATCAGGAGTATCAAGGTTGAGAGCGGCCTCAGGATCAGAATCCTGATCAGCTACCTCCGCTTCATCATACAGAGAGTCATCTCTCTGAGACCCTGAACAATGTGATGAGGTCGAGGGGATTTCCAAGCGAGCTCGCTTAGGCGGTCTGGGACTGCGGTCCGTGTCAGAGACCTCACCCTGGGATCTATGAGACACCCCGGGGGGACATTGTTGTTCCAACTGAGGGGAACCAGGGGGCAGTGATTCCACAGTGCCCATGGTCTGAGATACAGGTCTGGACTGCAAAGCTTCTAGTATCTTAGCAATAGTCTCAGAAAGTCTGTCAGTAAAAACTGCAAACTCCGTCCCTGTCACCTGGACAGTGTTAGCTGGTTGTTCCCCCTGGGCCCCCCTTAGCAGAGGCTCCGGCTGAGTAAGTGCCACAGGGGCCGAGCAGTGCACACAATGAGGGTCAGTGGAACCTGCCGGTAGCGAGGTTGTACATGCGGCGCAGGCAGCATAGTAAGCCTGTGTTTTGGCACCCCTGCTTCTTGTGGGCGCCATATTGTTGTCTCCTTTGAGCAACACAACAGGGTATATAGCCAGAAATCAACTGTGCACCATACAGTGTAAAGTATAGCCTGTAAACATATAAACTATAATCACACTTCTGCACAAGTGGGGCCAGCACCTCAGGTGCTGCTTACCGCCCGCTTAAAGCGGTTGTGTGGCCACCAGAATCCCTGCCTGGGTCCCCCAGAGTTTGTCTCCCCTCTGCAGCGTCCGAGGAGCTGACAGGAATGGCTGCCGGCGTCCTGAGGAGAGGAGGGAGCCGTGGGCGTGACCCAGAAAGTGCGGGAACTGGTGCCTCACTGTGCACAGTGAGGGGGGTGGAGTATGCAAAGCATGCTCCAGCCCTCAGTGCTGCCGTGCTGTACAGCGTCCCGCCCTTCCCCTGACTGGCAGGGCTGGAAGAAACAGAGACTAGGCCCAAAAGCCGGGGACTCGAGTTATAAGCGCGGCCGCCGTATAAGCGCGGCCGGCGCAGAGTCCCCGGCGCACTAACAGTCCCAGCCGCGCCTCAGTAAAAACAATGGCAGCGGCGGTCAGCGCGGTAGTCCCCATACACAAACACACTCAGCGACGCTGCAGTGTATAATGGCACAAACGCGGTCAGCGCCGCGGTCCCCGGTGCACTAGCACACCCAGCAATGCTGGAGTGTTGCTGTGCGCGGTCCCCACGGGGACACAGAGTACCTTAAAGTAGCAGAGCCATGTCCCTGAACGATACCCGGCTCCTATCCAGCAGGCTCCTCAGGAGTTGTGGATGAAGCACGGTCTCAGTGCCTGGAGACCGATAGGATCCCACTTCACCCAGAGCCCTAAGGGGGATGGGGAAGGAAAACAGCATGTGGGCTCCAGCCTCCGTACCCGCAATGGATACCTCAACCTTAACAACACCGCCGACAAGAGTGGGGTGAGAAGGGAGCATGCTGGGGGCCCTATATGGGCCCACTTTTCTTCCATCCGACATAGTCAGCAGCTGCTGCTGACTAATCTGTGGAGCTGAGCGTGCATGTCTGCCTCCTTCGCACAAAGCAAAAAACTGAGGAGCCCGTGGGAGCACGGGGGGTGTATAGGCAGAAGGGGAGGGGCTTTACACTTTTAGTGTAGTACTTTGTGCGGCCTCCGGAGGCATAGCCTATACACCCAATTGTCTGGGTCTCCCAATGGAGCGACAAAGAAAAAGGGGGTTATCCGATAGCAGAAACAGACCAGCAGCTACAAAGCTGTGATAACATTGTCAGAACTCATGGACACTTCCACATTTTTTTCACATTACACTTACAAACTTAAATGGATTTTATGTGATATACCAACACTAAGTAGCAAGTATTTGAAGTATAAAGGAAAGGATACATTGTTTTATAAAGATTTAAAAAATCTCAAAATTGTGACATGCATTTGTATTCAGCCAGAGTCAATACTATTAGGCCACCTTTCACTAAATGTACTGCCGCAAGTCTTTCAGGGTAGGTCGCTGCCAGATTTGCACGTCTAGAGGGTGACATTTTTGAATATTCTTAGTTGCAAAATAGCTCTAGGTCAGTGAGATTGGATGGAGGCGTCTGAACAGCAATATGTAAGTCTTGTCACAGATTCTCAATGGGAATTAGGTCTGGATCGTGACGGCAATTCACACACATGAATATGCTTTGCTCAGTCTAAACCATCAAATGAAGCAGGATAATCGTCGTCTGACCTGGAGAATATTGTTGCAGAGCAGAACAGGCAGTACCTGCTATTAAAGGGAACCTGTCACCAGGTTTTTCCCCTATAAGCTGCAGCCACCACCAGTAAGTCCTTATATACAGCATTCTAGAATACTGTATATAAAAAGAGTCCAGGCTGCTCTGTATAACCAAAAAAAAAAAACAAACACCTTTATAATGCTCACCTAGGGGGCGGTCCAGTCTTATGGGTGTCGCTGGTCCCGGGCCTCCTCTATTCCTTCCATCGCCATCCTTCTCGTTCCCAGCCCAGTGTGGATGACGCATCCTACGTCATGCATACAGGCCGGCATTGTGCTCCTGCGCAGGCGCACTTTGATCTGCCAACTGAGGGCAGATTAATATATTGCAGTGCACATGCACGGGCGGTCTTTAACCTTTCCTCTCGCCTGCGCATTACAATACTTTGATCTGCCTGAGCAGGACTGCAATGCCGGTCTGTGCGAATGACATAGGACACGTCATACACATTGGGCTGGGAAGAAGGAGGACAGCAATCGCAACAGAGAGGAGGTGCGGACCAGTGACTAGCAACAACCATCGGACCAGACCTGGGCTCTTATATACAGTATTCTACAATGCTGACTTAAAGAGCTCATGGTGGTGGCCGCAGCTCATAAAAGGAAAAAAACCTTGTGACATGATCCCTTTAAATTCTTAACCACATAGTCAAAAAATTCTAAAGTCCTGGACAACCCCTTTAAAAATGTTTTGGTTAGTAAATAAGTAGTACTGTTTTTGTATTATCTACACTTCTCTAACACTTATGGCGTATTAAATGTTTCTCCAATCTTGTCTGCTCCCCCTTCCTATACTGCAAACATGTAGGTGGTTAGTAAATTAACATACAAAGAATGTAGCATCACTAAAACAATACTTTACCAAAGCATCCGCATTGTGCTTGAGCTTCTTTGCTTCTTGTAAATAATGGTCAGCCGAATGATTCCTGGGAGGAGGAGAAGACAAAATCATATGATAAAATGTGTAAAGTAAACATTGAGATGTCTATTCATTTTCCTGTAATGACTATCGATCAGCTGTAAATTAAATGCAAGTCTGAGGTATGAACGGCTGACTTAATTACCTCATAATAAAGGTGTATTTTAGCGGTATACAATAACTCATTGGTAGAACCCTTACAATGCAGTGCTAGACACAGACTGTGCATGGAATTAGAAGACAGCCCCATTAACTTTCTCTACCAGATGTCCGCAGATCAGGCCATCACCGGTCACAATGTTTTGGCAAATCCTAATGACATGTCGTACCGCTTCATGATGAGATCACCCTTTTAAGCTGCAATGTTGTTTTATTACAGCGGGAACTCAATTTAGATACTCACATAAGTTCTGTTAGCTTTAACCAATGACTATATTAACACAACAAATCATCTGTTATATAAAAAAAAAAAAATAAAAAAAAAAAAAAAAAAAAAAAGAGAATTTTGTTTACTTACCGTAAATTCTTTTTCTTATAGTTCCGTCATGGGAGACCCAAACCATGGGTGTATGCTACTGCCCCCGGAGGACACACAAAGTTACTACACTCAAAAACGTGTAGCTCCTCCCTCCTAGCATATACACCCCCTGCTAGCCAGATCTAGCCAGTTTAGTGCAAAAGCTGAAGGAGGACATCCACCCACAAGAAGAGACAGAGTAAAATCCGGAGGAACCGGAACCTCAGTCTACAACAATAACAGCCGGTGAAGACACACGGAACAAGAAACATGCCAATAGGCAATAGGGAGGGTGCTGGGTCTCCCATGACGGAACTATAAGAAAAAGAATTTACGGTAAGTAAACAAAATTCTCTTTTTCTTTATCGTTCCTTATGGGAGACCCAAACCATGGGACGTTCAAAAGCAGTCCATGGGTGGGAATAAACAGACAATTGAGAAGCAGGCAAACCTAACTTCACAAATGGGCGACAGACGCTGGAAAAATGCGTCTGCCGAGCCCACGTCTGCCAGAGCATGAGCATGCCTTGGGTAGTGCTTCGAAAAAGTATGCAGACTAATTCGAGCTGCAGACTGACAGACCTACTGAGCCGTAACCTGGTGCCTGAAGCCCAAGAAAAAAAGGCGCCGACAGGTCTGACCAAATGTGCTCTGATCCCCGGTGGGGAAGGCACTTGAGTACACTTGTAAGTCTCAGAAATGGCTGACCTAAGCCAACGATCAGGGTCGGCTTAGATGCCGAGAGACCGCTACGCTGACGAACAGTCAGCACCAGAGAGGTGCACCGTCTAATAACGGCGGTGCGAGACACGTAGATCCGGAGCGCCCGCACCAGATCTAGGAGATGCAACGCTTCCTCAAGCGATGAACAGGAGCCGGACAAAAGGAAGGCAGGAAAATTGCCCCGGATAAGGTGGAAGCAGTAACCGCCTTAGGGAAAAAGTCCGGAGTCGGATGAAGACCACCTTGTCTTGATGCAAAAGACCAAAAAAGGGGGTGACTCCGAGGGAGCGCAGCCAGAACTCTCTGGCGGGAAATTATAGCCACTAGAAAGACTACTTTCTGTGAAAGACACAACAAAGAAACCTCCCGAAGACGGCGCAAAGGGGGGTTTCCGGGAACCGTGAGGACCGGATTAAGGTCCGAGGTCTCCATAGGCCGCCGGAAGGCGGAATGATGTGAGATGCGCCCTTAAAGGAGCGCACCAGAGCCAGCCGGACGATACGCCGCTGGCACATACTGACAGAGCCGAGACCTGTCCCTTAATGAGGGATAGTCCTAGCTGTAGACCGGACTGTGGAAGGGACAGGAGGGTCGGCAAGGCCAAAAAAGGTCAAAGGACACTTTGGAGCTCGAGTCAAGTGGAGATGACTTCAGGAAGGATATCAGAAGTCGCTAAGACCCAGGACTCAAGAGCTACGCCGTCAATCTGAGAATCCAGAATTCTGACGGGGAAAAAACGGACCTCTTGAGAAAAGGTCTGAACGGTCCGGAAGATGCGAAGGCAACCCAACGGACAGAAGGAGCAGGTCAGAGTACGAAGCCTGCTTAGGTCAGTCTGGAAGAATGACCCGACGGCCCCCTTTACCGATCTTGCACAGGACGCTGGACAAGAGGTAGAGGGTGAAATTCGTAAAGAGACAAAGCTGGGATCAAACATGAACCAGTGTGTCTACCGCAAAACCTGAGGATTGTGGACCACGGTAGGACAGCTGAAATAGCCTGCCTCGTAGTTTTCACATCTAGGATGTGGACTGCGGATACGGTGGACTAGGAGTCCCTTGTCCACTGAAGGATGTTGAGCCGCCATGATTGCCAGGCGGCTGAGTGTCCCGCCCTGGAAGCTGGTGTAGGAAAACGCTATCACGTTGTCCGACTGGACTCGAATGTGCCTAGCCGCCCACAGATGGTGAAGGCTTAGAGAGCAAGAAATACAGCCCTGAATTCCAGCACATTGATCCAGAGGGCTGATTCGGACAGAGTCCAAGCGCCCTGCGCTCCACGATGGAGATATACCGCTCCCAAGGCGGATAGGCTATCCTGGTGAGGATTACCCGGAACGGGCCAGAAAAGGAGCGCCCCTGAGACAGAGTGGCCGAAGCCACCACTGAAAACGAGCCCCTGGTCTGTGGCAAAGCCACCACCCCGTGGGAGGAGTGAGTTCGCTTATACAGCGGAAAACATCCAGTCTCAGAGGACGCAGGAAAAACTGGACAAGGAACCGCTTCCATTGACGCCCTGAGAACCTCTGGTTCGAAGTCAGAGTGGACTTGGACAGAAGACAAGCCACCCGATAGGTCAGAGTGGCGAGAGTGAGCGAAGCACTCTGCTAAGAGTCAGCACTGGATGAAACCCCGACAAGAAGGCCGTCCAGGGCTAAAAATGACTGCCAACCCCTAGGGGGGCAGGACCCTGATCACAGCTGCCCCAATGAGAATACTCGAGGGGCCTTGGCTAACCCCAAGGGAAGAGCCACGATTGGACCACTCCGATTGTCAAAACGTAGTCAACGCTGGTGTGAAACTGCGATTGACTCCTGCCGATAGGCATCTCTGATGCCGATGGTTGCTAGGGAATCGCCTTGGGGTCTTGATTGATCCGGTGAAAAAAACACACGGAACAAAACCAAGACTCAATGTGAAAACGCCACACCTGGCTATGCTTGAAAAGCTAAAGATCCAGGTCGGAAGGCACCGCCCTCTTCGGGGACTAGGAATAGATTTAAGCAAAAATCTCAGAACCGTTCCCAGACGGGAACCGGTACAATTACTCCATCGGCCTGCCAGAAATGCCACGGCCTGTGAGAAGGCGGCGGCCTTGGAGCAGGGAGGAGATGACAGAGAAAATTTGTTTGGCGGGTGGACAGAAGTCCATCCTGTAGCCAAGGGAGATATAATCTCGCCCCCACTGAACGGAGACGTGTTAGAACCCTACGTCGCCACGTGGAGAGAGCCTGCCACCGACCGAGGAGGTTGTTGGCGTGGCTAATTAGCTCGGAGGAAGCTGACTCAGTGACAGCATCTCCTGCGGCCTTCTGAAGACGCAGCTTCGAGCTATTTGGTTCTATGAACCTAGGCTGAGCTAGAGGACGACCAGATGGAGGAACGGAAACCACCGAAACCTCAACTGATTCCTGTCCTGGACAGGTTCCCTGATTTAGGTTTGTGGCAAGGAAGAATACTCCCCGCCAAGAGCTTCCTTAATTTCACTCAGTTGGTTCCGAGGAAACTGGTCCCACCAAGGGGGAGCCCAGCAGGGAACCTCCATAGAGGCATCTGCCTTCGAAATCCGAAGCCACAGGAGCTTGCGGATAGCGAGGAAGGTAGCCCAGATCACCGCCGTGCGGCGTCCAGCATGGCAGATCTGGTATAGGATGAAAGAACTGAGTCTGGAAGTTCAGGCAACCGTTTTGGCATAGAGTCCCTGTGAGAGAATGCATCTCCTCCAGAGAAGCAGAGAAGGTACAAAAAAACCGCACTGCTGTAAGCTGAGGAGAACGAAGCTCCTGCCGTCCCCATACCGAACTTGGCCCAAAGGACAACCGGACGGACCGCAGAACCGCAAGTGAGGAGCCATCAGCCACTGACATAACGGCCCAGGCTGAGCCACCTAAGGTGAATGAGCCCACTACTTGACCACCATTGGTGGACAGGGGAAATCCAGTCCTCAGAAGCACGCTTCATGGGAAGCGACTGTCAGAGCGGACCCTGGGCTTGGTCACAGGGGCCTGAAAACTGGAGAGGTTAAGGAACACACGTTGTGTTCACCTAGATAAGGTAACACCGGCGGATTGAGGTCCAGTACAAAATTAATGTACCGTAGGATCCATATAGAGGTGCCGTCAGCCACTGATACAACTATCCGGGCTGAAGTCCAGATACCGGAGTGGCTACCCTTGGCGAATGAGTACACTCCTAGACCACCTCAGATGGGAGGGGGAGACAGGCAGCAGAACTCCGCTGTGGGGTCTGCAGGATAGGCTGTGGGCTTGGACGCGGCGGGCTGAAAACTGGAGTGGTTAAAGAACACACTCCTCGTCATGTTAAAGGCATAGTGATGCATTTCTGCCAGCGGGGAACACTTCCCTGATCAGGCAGATGGAGGTCCAGTACAAGAATAATGGATGAAATCCAATCATTCGCATCTGCGTCACCTACGGACGGATCAATGTACATCAAGTAGCGTCCGAGCCCGTGGTAGAGACATCCTCCTCGTCCAGCGAATCAGCTCGTAATCGGAGCTGCGGGACGGGGAGGACAGGGGACCCTGCGTCTCCCTGTCAGGAGGACGGGGTCCCAGAAGGAGAGTCCCTTGTGAGCTTTGCTGAGCGAAGCAGAAAAACGCCCTGAGAAGGGGGCTGCATGCTCAGCAGATGTCGGGACAGCCGACCCCTGGAATAGGATTCCTACGGAGGTCAGCCACCGAAACCGGAGCAGCTGGAGGGACCATGAATGAGCTCCCATGTTATGAGCTCGGTAAGGCCGTACAAGACTACCTGCAGTGGATAATAAAAAACAGCCTGCAGTCTCGCTCTGTGACATGCTGCAGAGGTGGGGGCTCTGTCTAGAATGGCTAGAATACCCAAGTCAGAGGTTCAGCCTGGGGAGAATCCCGGCTGAGGCATCTTGCCACTATCCACCACATAAGAACCGTTACAGTGTGTCGGTTCAGGCAATATGAGCTTACATGCAGAAGATGTAGTGTACAGCCTTGGAGCTTTGCTCCTAGTGTGAGACATGCTGCTGAGGAGGAGATTCTATGATAAAGAATTAACTCCTTCAGAATGCCCTGAGAGTGAATAAAAGTGCACAACCAGAGGTTGTGACTTATCAGGCCACTATATGAGTGCCCTCCGGATTCCAGGCCTGGACCCCCAGCCAGATATTCACTCCCTCTGCACTGCAGAGCAGCCAGCGCCGACCAGAGTACTGAGACGCTGAGAA
The DNA here is from genome assembly GCF_048569485.1 of Anomaloglossus baeobatrachus. Lineage (NCBI taxonomy): Eukaryota > Metazoa > Chordata > Amphibia > Anura > Aromobatidae > Anomaloglossus > Anomaloglossus baeobatrachus. The sequence continues at coordinate 168,162,858 of NC_134356.1, forward strand.
AATGGCGCCAGAGTGAGGGGGGGGGGCGGGGGTTAACCCAGGAGCGGGAATCGGAGGGCGAAGGAGATGTACAGGGGAGGGAATCATCTCCTCAAAAAGGAGCGTCCTCCCCTGTGCAGAGTGGCCGGCGGGCGGCTCTGCAGTGTCCCCCTGCATGACTGACATGCAGGGGAACGAAAACGAAACTAGGCCGCGGCTGAAGCCGGGGCCTAGAGTTATACATGCGGCCGAGAATCAGGCATCATCGGCGCGGTTCCCAGTAAGAAACCGTGGAACCGGCCGGAAACACAGTAACAGCAGCATTATCAAGCATCACTGTCCCCCACAATAAAAAGTGCCCCACATTGCAGAAGGACCCTCTGAATAACGTCTCTATACTTAGCTTTGAGACGCAGGGCCCAGTCCCTGGTGGGGTGGGGGTCCAGTGCTCCCTCCAGCAGGGTCCTGTACAAGGGCTGCAGATGGAGGCCGGTCTCCTGCAAGGCAGTGAGAACCGTGTTGGCTCCAACTTCAAGCCAGAGCCCCTAAGGGATGGTGAAGGAGCGCGGCATGAAGGGCTCCTGCCCTGAAGTCAACCTTAACAGCACCGCCACCAGGGGGGTGAGAAGGGACATGCCGGGAGTCCAGTGGACCCGCTTTTCTTCCAAATCTTTAGAAAAAATGAAAAATCAAAAGAATGCATGTGTGTGTGTGATCCTCCTGACACAAAGCAAAAAACTGGCTAGATCTGGCTAGCAGGGGGTGTATATTCTAGGAGGGAGGAGCTACACGTTTTTGAGTGTAGTAACTTTGTGTGTCCTCCGGGGGCAGTAGCATACACCCATGGTTTGGGTCTCCCATAAGGAACGATAAAGAAAAGGACTTTTTGTCAATGGAACCATTAAAAATTTGGGATCTAGCAATCTGATAAGTTGGAAATCCACAAGGAGTAAAAAAATCTAAGGGGCCCGATACAATAGATTGGAAGAAAGCTGGTTGGTCGCAGCTATCTTTCTTAGTCTGGAGCACTCATTCTGCGGAGTGCGCCTGTGTTCTTAGGAAAGTGATGCTGCCAGACTCCTCTGGCCTTGGCTTACAACATAGATCAGTCTAATCAAGACATGAGTCGGGAGACCCCCATGCATAGTCTAATGTAAATAGGGGCCTTAAGAGTACATGGTATCATTCAGGGCTGTGGAGTCGGAGTCGGAGCTCCGACTCCTAAAATATATAATAAATTGGGGACAGTAGTGCAATGCAGAATGTGCTGAATATTTTACTAAATAACATTTAGTATAATGCTTATATTGAAGTGAAAAATGTATTGTAGTACAATGTGAACATCAGACATTTAATAATTTTTATGATACAATAATCAAGATATTTAGATAGAACATAAAATACATTTATTGGAATACAACTTTAGAACACAAAAGGCTAATAAATGGTAAATATTGTGTAAATAAATTATATATATATATATATATATATATATATACATACATACACACACACACACATATATGTAATCTACTGTATATTACATAATGTATTACATATTTACAATTTATTCCAATATATTTTATGTTCTATCCAAATATCTTGATTATTGTATCATAAAAATTATTAAATGTCTGATGTTCACATACACGTTCATGTATTACAATAAATTTTTCACCTAACTATAAGCAATATATGTAGGAGTCGGAATCTGAGTCGGTGCAAGAGAAATTGAGGAGTCGGAGTCGAAGGTTTGGTTACCGACTCCACAGACCTGGTATCATTAATGGTTAGTGAAAGCAGTCAATTAAAGTCGTCCTTTTTTGTGATTTCATCTACCAGTATTCAATCATTTGATTTCCACTTCCAAAATCTAATTAAAACATTAACACAAAAGTTTTTGATTACCTGTCTTCAAAAGTCAGCTTTGCCCTCCGAGATTTGTTATCAATTGGTGGTATAAAGGCAACGGTAGCAGAATTATTTGAGGCTTTCTCCTAGGAAACAAAGTTTTCCATTAGTATTAAAGATCTCAGATCCCGAGCGCTGTAACGTTATCTCCTGAAGTGGTGATACCGTGCAGCTCGTACAGTTTATATGCGCAGATAACACCTGATGGTGACGGGTGCTGGACCCCTGTGCTTGGATACTGATGATCTTAAGTATGAGTAGAGGGTAGTCCTGAACAACCCCTCTAATATGATGCTAATGCTCATAACTAAGATGGTATTGCCTGCTCTACCTTGGCTTCCTTTGTAGTGTTGGATGACTTCCCTTCAGTCTTTCTTTGCTTGGCAGAAGAATTACTTTTGCTGCTGCCATCTTTAGTGCTGCCGCTGCTGCCTGACTTCAGGGAGGATGATGAGCTGACCGTTCTCTTCCGCTCTGTCTTTGAATCCTTTTGTACAGCGGGTGGAGCAGGAGAGGGCAGCGGATCTTTTTCTTTTACGGGATTCTGTTTTGTTGACCTGAAACAATAGTAGTTATATTAACTACAACTAATTTCCAAGAGGCTACAAAACAGTTATGGAAACGGAATAGGAATGGGGTCACACTACAGTTCTGCAAATATGGGATGAGGTTCTGAAGGTGTGCGCAAAGGGTTTTTTTTAATAGAACGACAGTCATTCTTTGTTGGATAAATATTTGACAACTGAAGACCATTTATTTCAATAATGAAAACCTATATGTTTGTCCACAAGTAATCATAGATAACAGAAATGTATGACAGTCACTAAAGGTCCCTGGGCTCGGTTTACATCATAATTATATGGCTACATTGGGGACTTCTATTAATATATATTGACAAAAGTTGTACATACTTTGCTTTACACAATACCTTCAAAAGAAAAAATGTCTACTACACAATCTAGAGGGCAAAAAGGCATGCTTGCATGCACAGGCCTAATGAAGGCCAAAGGGACACTTTTTGCCCCCAAAAGTTTATAAATACATTTCGTGTATAAAGCCAAAATGTTTTTCTGATCTTTACATGTACTAAATATAAGCTTGACTATAAAAGATGGGCTTTCTCCTCTTCTACCTCGCACTTGAAATTGATAGGGAATTTAGATTGTGAGTCCCAATGGGGACAGTGATGGTCATGTCTTTAAAGCGCTATAAAATTAATGTGGCTGTAAGCGAGTAAGGCTAGGTTCACACTTCAGTTGTTTTAAATCCGTCAGGTCAGTCAGCAACGGATCAGTCGTTTTTTAGTTGTCAATTGATGCAACGGATGTGATTTTCACAGGATTCCTTTCACAGGAATCCTGTGAAAAAACTGACCCGTTGCGTCCGTTGTGCGTCCGTTTGACGGATCAGTCATGATCCGTTTGTGTTTGGGACAGCCCAGTGGGTGTCCCAAAGATGCTGGGCATGCTCGGAATCCAGCGTTGGATTCAGTCGTCAGACGGATTACGACGGAATCCAGCACCATAGACATACAAGCGTGACGGACTGAGGTGGATTCCTGCGCGGTGCGTCAATTTTGACGGCCAGAAAAACGTTACATTCTGCGTTGCTCCCGCCCGGCGGTCAGTCAAAAAACGACTGACCGCGTTGCAGCGGATGCAACGCATCGTCATCAGTTGTAATCCGCCACTAATACAAGTCTATGGGACACAACGAAATCCGCTAAACGGATAGCATTGTTTACCATAGCCGTGGATTGTGACTGATACATTTTAACAGAAATGTGAACCTAGCCTAATCAAACAAGAATTACCTGCTGCAACAATCAAAACCTTTAGCCCTATGTAACACCATGCCCAGACTAGTAATTAACTCACTCTCTGCTGGATGTCTTATGGTTTGATGATTTCTCCTCCAGTTTCTGTTTCTTGCTCTCATTCGGCCTGACCTCTTCATCATTCTGAAAGGAAAACATACAAAAATCTAAAAAACAATTAAAATAGCTAAGACCTAACTGAAAAACAAAGCGTTACCTATGTGAGTGTGAAAATTCCATTATCATATAGATTAACCTAACATCCACAATATAGGGCTTTCAGGCAATGAGGAAGCAAGAGTAAAGCAAAATATCACTAGTGATCAAAAATCATCAACAAGTATCAGAAGTGCAAGAAATAGGATGCTCCTAGGGAAAATGAAAAACAGAACCACTACAAAAATGCCAAGCTTAATGTAAATTGGAAACTTTTTTCCTTTCATCTTTTACATTTGAAAATTTACAAAAAGGAAAATGGGCTGATGCAAAAGTTTGGACACCCTTGAGATTTATGTTGTCAGATAACTTTGACCAAGGTTTCAGACCTTCGTTAGCCTGTTAAGGTTATAACTTTTCACTATCATTGTTAGCAAAGGCCACATGATACAAATTTCACAGATTTATAAAAACCCAGCCTCCTCTAACCTTGTGCCAAACAACGGAAGTCATGAGCTCTTCCAAGCCACTGCCTAGCACTCTGAAAATGGTGGAGGCCCACAAAGCAAAAAGGAGGCTATAAGAAGATAGGAAAGCGTTTTCAAGTTGCACTTTTCTCAGTTCAAAATGCAATTAAGAAATGGCCGTTGACCTCCACTGTTCCTGTTAAGATCAGGTCTGGAAGATCAAGCAAATTTCTGTGAGAGCTGTAGGATTGCTAGAGAGGCAAATCAGAACCCCCGGTTGATTGCAAAAGACCTTTAGGAAAATTTGGCAGACTCTGTAGTTGTGGTACATGGTTCTACTGTTCAGAGACACCTGCATTAATATGACCTTCATGGAAGTCATCAGAAGAAATCATCTCCTGCGAAATCACCAGAAAATTCAGTGTCAAATATGCAAAACAACATCTAAACAGGCCTGATGCATTTGGGAAACAAGTCCTGCGGACTGATGAGGTTAAAATAGAACTCTTTAGCCACAATGATTAAAAAGGTATATTTGGAGACAAAAAGGGCACAAAATTTCAGGAAAACAACATCTCGACAACCATTAACCCCTTCACGACCGGCCGATTTTTCACTTTCCGTTTTTTTTTCCGCCATTCTTTTTCTGAGAGACGTAACTTTTTTATTTTTCAGTCAATATGGTCATGTGAGGGCTCATTTTTTGCGGAACGAGCTGTACTTTTAAATGAAACAATCAGTTTTACCATATAATGTACTGGAAAACGGCAAAAAAATTCCAAATGCAGAAAAATTACAAAAAAAGTGCGATAGCACTATGGTTTTTGAGATATTTTATTCACTGTGTTCACTATATGGTAAAAATGATGTGTGGGTGATGCCTCAGGTCAGTGCGAGTTCGTAGACACCAGACATATATAGGTTTACTTTTATATAAGGGGTTAAAAAAATCGGAAGTTTGTCCGAAAAAAGTGGAGCACGTTTTACGCCATATTCCGTGACCCGTAGCGTTCTCATTTTTCAGGATCTATGGCTCAGTGACTGCTTATTTTTTGCGTCTCGAGCTGACGTTTTTAACGGTACCATTTTTGCGCAGATCCTACATTTTGATCGCCTCTTATTGCATTTTGCGCAAAAGTTGTGGCGACAAAAAAGTCGTTCTGGCGTTTGGAATTTTTTTGCCGCTACGCCGTATACGGACCAGATTAATTGATTTTATATTTTGATAGATCGGGCGTTTCTGAACGCGGCGATACCAAAAGTGTGTATATTTTTTATTTTTTTAACCCTTTAATTTTCAATGGGGCGAATTTCACGCATTTTCACAAGATTTCTTTCAGGTGTCCTATTTTAAGGAGTGATTTGATCCCCTGATGATCCCCTGTACTGCGTTGGGGGTGGAACGCGTCAGGAGAGTTGGGGGTGTCCATAAGCTAAGTGGACCTCCCGACTCTTACCTAACAATCCATTACTACTTAATTAGGGAAATTATACCTAATTGAAGAACCTTTGACATTAACGCATATTTGTTAATGTTGCTTGTCTGTGGTTCTGTCATGCACTACACACTCACATGGACTTGGAATAAGAGCATATAGCTCGAAACGCGTTCCATCTTTATTACGGTCAGAGAGGATTTTTATACTGTGGGATGTGATGCACATCACTTTCTCTTTTTAATGGATTCTGAATGAAAATTCAATTTTTTAATTACTTGGACGTGGATGCTGGATATCTTTGTTTTTCCTTGGAATTTCCTGGCGTGGCCGGCCTTCTATCCTTGCACCTGTCCCTCATTGGAGTCTCCACAGACCTGGGTGAGCTGATTTTTTCTTTGTCTGTATGCACTACACACTATCACTTTTTTCTGGTGGTGGTTACCCCCGCTAGAGGTTAAATAAGGACAGTGAGGATGACTTCTATCTAAAACAGAGAAAGGTCTAAGATATTAGGATTAGTGATGAGCGAGCATGCTTGTCACTACTCGGTACTCGCACGAGTATCGCTGTACTCGGGCTGCTCGGCGGGGACAGAGTAATCTCGCGATACTCGTGCTGTACTCGTGGTCTTCATTTCTGCATGTTGGCGCTCTTTTGAGAGCCAGCCCTCATGCAGGGATTGGCTGGCAGACCACTGCAATGCCACAGCCCTGTTAGTTGTGGAATTGCAGTGATTGGCCGGCCTGCACAGCGTGACCGAGCCTTTATACCGGCCGGCGCGCTGTGCTCTGCTCACAACTATCCAGACAGTCAGTGCAGGGAGAGTGTCGCTGATTCAGGGAAAGCTTTGCGGCCCTTTATAGTTAGTTCCGGAGCAGGGCTGCAAACAGTGTGACCAGAAGTCCTTCTCAGGACTATTCTAGTTGTATACAGGCAGGCAGGGTATAGCCAGGTCGGAGTACAGTAGCAGAGTCCTTCTCAGGACTATTGTTGCTATATACAGGCAGGGTATAGCCAGGTCGGAATACAGGCTAGTGACCAGAAGAGTCCTTGTCAGGACTATTGTAGCAGTATACAGGCAGGCAGGCAGGGTAGTGGTGACCGTATACCAGCCTTCATCATATCTGGGGCTGGTGTACACAGTGTAAAACAGTCCAGATAGTGTCAGACTTCTCAGTAATTGTCGCTCCTAAAAACCAGTTAGGTTCTTATTGCGTCCGTGCTTGCATTTAAAAACAGCATGTGTGTGGCAGTCGGTGGCAGCGTCAGGCTCCATATTGTCCCTGGATAGAGACGTGCATGATGGCCTGTAAACATGAAGTGCCCATTGTAAGGAAGTGGGTCTATTGTAGTATAGCCCTTAGGCAGGGCAGCCAAAAATTGGGAGGCTCCACGTTGTCCCTGGATAGAGACGTGCATGAGGGCCTCAAAACATTGTTCCCATTGCAAAGGAGCGGGTCTCCTGTCGTTGTAATGTCCATTCTGCAAAGAATGGGCGAAAAAATTTACCACTGGGGGTATACCTGAAACAAAGGCCTAAGTATTGCAATTTGTAACGGTCATCATCATGGTGGCGCATGAGGAGAAGGAGGAGCAGTCCAGCGATTATCCAAAGTCCAGAAGTGTGTACCCATGGGTGAGTGGAGGTACATGGCAAACTTTAAATTCCGCTCTCATTTGCTGGTGGTGTGGTGAAGTCTGGCCCAATCCAACCCTTGTTCATCTTGATCAGAGTCAGCCTGTCAGCATTTTCAGTTGACAGGCGGGTGCGTTTATCTGTAATGATTCCACCTGCGGCACTAAAAACACGCTCTGACAAAACGCTAGCAGCAGGGCAGGCCAGGACTTCCAAGGCGTAGAGAGCCAATTCATGCCACGTGTCCAGCTTGGATACCCAATAATTGTAAGGCACAGAGGAATGTCGGAGTACAGTTGTTCGATCTGCAAGGTACTCCTTCAGCATCTGGGCAAAGTTAGGATTTCTTGTGGCACTACCCCGCACCTCAGGGGCTGTGGTACGTGAGGGGCTGAGAAAACTGTCCCACATCTTAAAGACTGTTCCCCTACCTCTGGCGGATTGGACTTGTGCCTCTCTCGGCTGTACGCCTCGGTTGTCCACTGATTCATGACCTATGCCGCTAGCGTTTTGTGAGGGGAATGCTTTGCCTACTTCCGTGACTATGGCCTTCTGGAACTGCTGCATTTTGCCTGACCTCTCCGCCTCGGGAATAAGAGACATAAAGTTCTCCTTTTAGCGTGGGTCTAACAGTGTTACCAACCAGTAATGATTGTCGGCCAAGATGTTCTTAACGCGAGGGTCACGAGACAGGCAGCTTACCATAAAGTCAGCCATGTGCGCCAGACTCTTAACAGCCATCACTTCAGTATCCTGACCAACACGATGACTGAACATGCTGTCCTCCTCCTCCTAATCATCTACCCTGTCCTCTGGCCAGCCACGCTGAACCGAGGATATGACTGCATGTCATATCCTCAATTTGGCCAGAGAGTTGCTCCATGTCTTCATCCTCCTCCTCGTCATAGTCCTCCACTGCACGTTGTGATGAGACGAGGCTGGGCTGTGTGTTATCATCACCCACACCCACTACTGTTTCTTGCTCAAACTCATCGCGCTCCGCCTGCAATGCATCATGGTTGTTTTTTGAGCAGAGACCATTTTAGAAGGCAGAGAAGCGGTATGGTGACGCTAATAATGTCGTCATCGCCGCTCACCATCTTGGTGGAGTCCTCAAAGTTTTGGCGGATGGTGCATAGGTCGGACATCCATCTCCACTCCTCGTGTATTATGTGTGGAGTTTGACCCATTTCCCGACGGCTTAGGTGATGCAGGTACTCAACAACTGCCCTCTTCTGCTCACATATCCTGACCAACTTGTGCAGAGTTGAATTCCAACGCGTGGGGACATCACACACCAGTCTGTGTGCCGGAAGATGCAAACGGCGTCTTAAGCCGGCAAGGCCGGCTGAAGCAGTAGGTGACTTTCGAAAATGTGCAGACAGGCGGCGAACTTTTACCAGCAGATCAGACAGCTCTGAGTATGACTTTAGAAACCGCTGAACCACGAGGTTGAGCACATGGGCCACGCATGGAACATGTGTCAGCTGGCCTCGCCTCAAAGCCGCCACCAGGTTCCGGCCATTGTCACACACGACCTTTCCTGGCTTTAGGTTCAGAGTTGTGAGCCAGTGATCTGCCTGCTGTTTCAGAGCTGTCCACACCTCTTCTGCATTGTGGGGTTTGTCACCTATGCAGATTAGCTTCAGCACTGCCTGTTGCCGCTTCGCCGAGGCAGTGCTGCAGTGCTTCTGTGTCGCCCTGGACAAGCCAGGGGCCACAGAGCACAACACTTAAACACCCCACACTCCCTGCAGGCATATCATAGTCAAAACACAAAATCCTTGTTGCCTTCCCCAGGGGCTGTTGTCCACACCAGGGTGTGGAGCCAGGCGGTTGGTCTCCACCCACCGAGGAGGAGGGAAAACACAGGCAGTGAGAGTTAAGCTAAGGAAGTGGAAGGAGGAAAGTAGTAGAGAGGAGAAAAGTGACAGCAAAGAGCCTGAAGTTGGTCCGGGTGTGTGGCCCGGACAGGACAGCAAGGTTGGCAGGATGTGGTGACCGTCTGCAGTGGAGGCCGATTGGAGTCTGCCGTAAGGACCGTGGATGGGTGGTGACCCGGCCGTACCGGACCGGTATACAAAGAGAAGCCAGCACCATTGGCAGAGGACTTTCGGATCCCGGCAAGGCTTGGTGTCGCCGTGAATTTGACAAATCCGTTAGTGAAGGGAACCTCAGGGTTTCCAAACAGCCAAGTCCAGATAGAAGGCAACCGTACAACCGTGAAGGGGAGACACAGCCACCGCCAAGGGCAACCGTCTCCCAGGGCCAGCGCCTGTGGGCAAAAGGGGCTCCTCCGGCCCATATCCAGGTCGGGGAGCGGGTTACCGTTGGGAAACCATCACTACCAACACTTAACTTAGGTGCAGGGAGAGACAGTCATCACTAACCTGCAGGGAGGAACAACCGCAGCCGTCCGAGTGACCCGTCCATCCAGCCACTTGTTTAACCGTGAACTGTGTCATCATCATTGGGCTGAGTGAGTACCTCCGTGCCGTGCGGCACAGCGCTGCCCCTGCGACCCTGCACCTCATCAGGCCCCGCAACCCGCCTGTCATCCATGTCTACCCCATCACCAGGCCCCGGGACAACCAACCCCCCTACCCACGGAGGGGAGAAATAACAAAGCTGCTCCCTGTCACAGGCTCCCGGGATCCCCGTCCAGAGCAGCGGTGGTGTCCACACAATCACCACAACCGTGGGTGGAGTCACGGACAATATCCCCAAAACCCAAACCACCCCTTTTCACTCACGGGCGAGTAGCGCCGCTCGAGTCCCCGGGATCCGGCCATCGCTCGAGCCAACGAGCAGCAGCAGCCGTAGAGCAGCGTCAGCCGGACCCGAGCAGTGGGAGAGCGCACCGTCCCCTCCTCCGCCCGCGACACTTCCAGCTTGGGACTGGTGTGGAGGGTAAAGTGGATCAGGATGCGCAGGAGGAGGAGGAGGCTGAGGAGCATGACATTCCGGAGCTGTAGAGTGTGTGTGAAACCCTGACTGAGGTAGGGCCTGCAAAACTTGGTGTGTGAAGGACGTGTTCCGTCCCTCGCTCAGACTGGGTCCCAGCTTGCACAATATTAACCCAGTGTGACGTCAACGAGATGTAGCGGCCTTGCCCACATGCACTTGTCCACGTGTCTGTGGTTAGGTGGACTTTGGCTGAAACAGCGTTGTTCAGGGCACGTGTGATGTTTTGTGACACGTGGTTATGCAATGCGGGGACGGCACACCGGGAGAAATAGTGGCGGCTGTGGACCGAGTAACGTGGGACAGCTGCCACCATCAGGTCGCGGAATGCTTCTGTCTCAACCAACCTAAAAGGCAACATTTCCAGCGCAAGCAGTCGCGAAATGTTAGCATTTAGAACTGTGGCATGTGGGGTGTTGGCAGTGTATTTGCGCCTGCGTTCAAAGGTTTGCTGAATGGATAACTGAACGTTGCGCTGGGACAAGGACGTGCTTGATGATGGTGTTCTTTCTGCGTAGGCAACTGCAGGTGCAGGAGGGGAGGAGGCTTGTTCGCAGGCAGCATGGACAGGGGATTGGCTCGCATGCACAACCAGCGAAGACGTAGCAGTGACATCAGCAAGCACTGCTCCTCGACTCTGTTGTACTTCACACAAAGTCGGGTGCTTGGCTGACATGTGCCTGATCATGCTGGTGGTGGTCAGGCTGCTAGTTTTGGTACCCCTGCTGATGCTGGCATGGCAGGTGTTGCAAATGGCCTTTTTAGAATCATCTGGAGCCAACTTAAAAAACTGCCAGTGTCAGAGTTCCGGGTTTTCCAGTTTTCTTTTGAAAGAGCTTGCCCTTTGTTAACATGGAGTTTTCTGTTCTGTTGCCCTACTTCCTGTCCATCTGTTTAAAAGCCGCCCCTAAAGCTTAGTCCAGTGCCTGAGTATACTGCTTCCTGTGTGCTCCTGCCCTGCTGCTTTTGGTTCCTGATTGTTATTCGGATCCTCTTGGAAAACAACCGACACCGACTCTGGACTTCATCTGGTATCATCTAGCTGTGCCCGGACTCCGTTTGCCGTCTTTGGTCGGCACTTCTGCCCGGTTCCTTCCGTTTAATACCACTCTGGACTCACATCACGTACGGACATTTTTGGACTTACCTATTGCCCTTTTGTGTCCCGGCTGCTGCGCATTTAGGGCTTCTGGGGTGATTGCCAGACAGTCCCTGTATAGGGGTTCGCTCTTGGTGGTCTCCCTGGGGGAGTCCGGTGCGCGGTCCCGGGAATTCCCTTTCGCTCCGTCCCTGGAAGGTATTTCCTGTATTTATGTTCTACTGTGTTTTTGTTCCGTTTATGTACATATTTGCTGGTTGCATATTATAAACGTCTTGCACCAAGAACTCGTCTCTGGTTGTCATTGCCCTAACGCAATCGAAATCCTCAATACATACAATAGTATTACAGCCAGACTCGGGAAGACCTAACATTTGTACAGGCACCTTGTGTCGTGTTGTTCCGGGGAACAGTTGCCTGACGTCTGCCTGGGGCCACCACTCTGCTTCTTACTGCCTGTTGGGATGCTACGCCTCCCTCCCCCTGTGCACTGCTGTCCTCGCTCTGCATATCCTCCTGCCAGGTTGGGTCAGTTACTGGATCATCCACCACATCGTCTTCCTCTTCCGCACCCTGCTCCTCCTCCTGACTTCCTGACAATTGTGTCTCATCATCGTCCACCCCTTGTTGAGACACGTTGCCAACTTCGTGAGAACGTGGCTGCTCAAATATTTGGGCATCTGTACATACAATCTCGTCATGGCCCACTTCAACAGGAGCTGGCGAGAGGCCAGAATTTGTGAATGGAAACGTGAACGAACAGCTCTTCCGAGTGTCCAAGTGTGGGATCAGTAATGTCCGTGGACGTGTACTCGGCCTGGTGGTAGGAAGGAGGATCAGGTTCTGAAATGTGCGGTGCAGTATCACGGCTACTGACACTTGACCGTGTGGAAGACAGAGTGTTTGTGGTGGTGCCAATCTGACTGGAAGCATTATCCGCTATCCAACTAACAACCTGTTGACACTGGTCTTGGTTCAAGAGCGGTGTACTGCTGCGGTCCCCAAGAATTTGGGACAGGACGTGCGAGCGACTAGATGTGGCCCTTTGTTGTGGCGAAATTAGAGCTTGCCCACAACCTCGGTCTCTGCCTGCACCACCATCACGTCCACTTCCTTGTTCGTTGACAACGCCCTTGCGCATTTTGCAATGCTGTGCTGACGTGTATTGACTAGACTTGTGCGTTATATCCAAGTTTTTGCAAAACTCACACAAATGCAGCGGAAAGCTGCCACCAACAGGCACACACGTGCGGTTTTTAAATGCAAGCACGGAGGCACTAAGAACCTAACAGGTCTCTATCCAGGGACAACGTGGAGCCTCCCAATTTTTGGCTGCCCTGCCTAAGAGCTATACTACAATAGACCCACTTCCTTACAATGGGCACTTCAGGTTTACAGGCCCTCATGCACGTCTCTATCCAGGGACAACGTGGAGCCTCCCAATTTTGGGCTGCCCTGCCTAAGGGCTATACTACAATAGACCCACTTCCTTACAATGGGCACTTCAGGTTTACAGGCCATCATGCACGTCTCTATCCAGGGACAACGTGGAGCCTCCCAATTTTTGGCTGCCCTGCCTAAGGGCTATACTATAATACACCCACTTCCTTACAATGGGCACTTCAGGTTTACAGGCCCTCATGCACGTCTCTTTCCAGGGACAACGTGGAGCCTCCCAATTTTGGGCTGCCCTGCCTAAGGGCTATACTACAATAGACCCACTTCCTTACAATGGGCACTTCAGGTTTACAGGCCATCATGCACGTCTCTATCCAGGGACAATGTGGAGCCTCCCAATTTTTGGCTGCCCTGCCTAAGGGCTATACTACAATAGACCCACTTCCTTACAATGGGCACTTCAGGTTTACAGGCCATCATGCACGTCTCTATCCAGGGACAACGTGGAGCCTCCCAATTTTTGGCTGCCCTGCCTAAGGGCTATACTACAATAGACCCACTTCCTTACAATGGGCACTTCAGGTTTACAGGCCATCATGCACGTCTCTATCCAGGGACAATGTGGAGCCTCCCAATTTTTGGCTGCCCTGCCTAAGGGCTATACTATAATACACCCACTTCCTTACAATGGGCACTTCAGGTTTACAGGCCCTCATGCACGTCTGTATGCAGGGGCATTGGTGAACCTCACAATTTTGGACTGCCCTGGCAAAGGAAAATACTACAAAGACTCAGTTCCTCAAAATGGGCACATTAGACTCAAGAGGCCTTCATGTACGTCTCTTCTCAGGGACATCGGAGTGCCACACAATGTTTTCACGTAAAATCTTTCATGTATTAATCTCAAAAAGTAACATACACCAGCTCTATCTCACTATTGGGTATGTGCCCTTAACATTTCCGCCATGAAAAATCATTTTGGGGTCATTTTGGAAGGTTTTCTGGTGAGTCCGTAAAAATGGCGTAAAACGCGGACAAAATTGTTCACAGCTGTGACTTTTGAGTGATAAATGCTTCAAGGGGTCTTCCCCATGCTGTTGCCATGTCATTTGAGCACTCTTCTGAGACTTTTGTGCCATTTTTAGGGTTTCTCCATGCTGCCGGGGGGTCATTTCACAAAAATACTCGGGTCTCCCATAGGATAACATTGGGCTCGTTGCTCGGCCCGAGTACACGAGTATCTTGGGAGGCTCGGCCCGAGCTTCGAGCACCCGAGCTTTTTAGTACTCGCTCATCACTAATTAGGATACCTATCCATAGTCAGGAGGATCCATATAGATCAGCATTACCCTGACATTGACTAAGAAATATCTGAACTCTGTCCTCCCCAACTAACCATTTGTCCTGGACTGTCCTCAGGCGAGGGTATTACTTTGGTTGAAACTTGCACTATGTTTATCTATATGTGGTCTGTATTACCTGATGAGAGAACAATTTAACTGTTCCGTTTTAAATATTTATTGAATAAAATATTTTAAGAGAGTAGTCAATTTAGTGGTGTTTCTCCATTTTCACAAGAACAGTAATTTTGACCAGGGGTGCCCAAACTCACATTATATACACACACTGAAGATCAAAATTAGAGAACAATGTATGATCACCTGCTTTTTTCACCAACATTGTAATCTACATTGATAACATTTGAAGGTTTTTTTTGTAAGGCATATATCATGCCACTAGAACAGTGTTTTACCAAAGGTTCCAAAGTTTATCAATATAAAACCTTTATTTTGCCTAAAATGTCATGATCATAATTATAGAACAACAATGACTGCAGCACAGAGAGATTATAAGTACATTTTGTGAAGGTAACAACAGTCACCAATCAGTAGGACATGCATCGGCCGTCGCTGTGAGTGACTTCAGCACATCTGTAGCTACAGGCCAACCCTAGTCTCTCACACTGCTCTGGTGTGATTTTGGTCCACTCTCCTTCCAGTCTCTTCCACAGTTCTTCGACTATTGCGAGTTTCTTGACCATACCATTGTCACCAAGGATTTTCCAGAGCTTTTCTATTGGGTTTAGGTCAGGACTGAAGTCTGGCAATTTCATTGTTTCAATGTTTTCTGTTTCGAGGAACTGCTTTATCCATTTTGCTGTGTGAGAGGGGACATTGTCCTGCATGAAAATTGCTGGCTGATTGAGTGATGACCACAAGTAAGGATCCACGTGATTTGAAGAAGTTTCTGATACACACTTGCATTCACTCTGCCATGTAGCTGTATGAGAGGTCCAACTCCTGCTGCAGAAAACATTCCCCAAACCATGACACTTCCTCCACCACCTTTCACTGACTTCTTAACACACTTTGGGCTCAGTCTTTTCCCTGTTTGTCAATGAACATGTTTCCCATCAGACCAAAATAATTTAAACTTACTTTCATCACTAAAATGAACTGTGGACCACTTCTCTGTCCACACAACTTGCTCCTCACCAAAGGCAAGTCTCGCCTTTTGATTCTTTCTGCTTATGAGAGGTTTGGTCAATGCAGAGTGGGCTTTCAGTCCAAATGCGCTTAAAATGTTGTGACACTGTATAACGAGACCGATCCTTACCCTGATCAGTGCTAAACTAGCGAGCAATTCCAGCTGCAGTGTTGAAATGATTACCCATGGAGATTCTCCATATTATCCTGTCCTCTCTTGCATTTGTGTTTCGAAGGCAATACACTTGAAATCACAGACTTGGAACAATAAATTTCTCTTGCTATGGCGGATAGTGTCACCTCCATAGCCTTCATCTGGACAACCTGCTGCCGGAGGGTTTCAGTCACTTTGGAACGGCACACCATTTTTACAAGGTCAGTTCAAACTGGAAAGTTAGGCTGGCAGTTACATAGGGTTTGTCAGATAATTACAGAGGTGGTCAACTACTCCGCATTAGCTGCCACATCGATGTAAAGCTCATACAGAAGGTTTTTTGCAAATACCTTGTGTAGTAAATTCTGACTGAGCGGCGCTACTGCAGTCCGCTCATGCCAATCACATGACCCCCAGGCTCCATGACCTCTGAGTTCCGATGATGTCACGTCAACTTCCAGGTGATCCGACATCACCGCAGCCTGCCCTAGTCTCCCTGAGTAACTGGGCTGTGGGCGGAGTTTCACCAGCTGTCACAACCCAGCATTGCTCCTGCTTGTGGCGCTCTGCAACAAAGGAGAGGGCGCGCAAGATGATGGGCTGTGACGAGCGGTGAAATTCCGCCCAGTCCAGTCAGTCAGGAAGCTTGGGGCTGGCCTTGGTGATGTTGGGTCAACTGGAAGTTGACGTAACATCACCGGATCTCAGAGGTCATGGAACGCAGGGGTCACGTGATAGGGATGAGAGGACCACAATAGCACCGCTCAGTCAGAATTTACTACACAAGGTATTTGAGAAAAGCCTTCTCTATGAGCTTTACATCGATGTGGCTACTAATGCTGAGGTATCTGAAAGTGTTCTCTAATTTTGATCAGTGTTCTTTAACATTTCTCATTTAAACGTTTATTATGTGCTTTAGAATAAATTCAATTTATGAAATAAGCTTAAAATACTGCTAGTTTACTAATGTTAGGATATAATGACATAGGATTACACATTGACCTTAACATTTAGGAAATTGTGTGTTGTTTAAGTGTGTGTGTGTATAATATATATATTATATATATACACACACACACACACACACACACACACACACACACACACGATGGCTCCCAGTCTACAAGTAATGGGTGAAGATACAGTAGGTGGGGGCAGAGCTGGCTGTGCACCGGTATAGAGGACTGAGGGTTATTGGAGGTTGTAGGCTTGTCGGAAGAGATAGATGTTCATGTTACTTTTGAAGGTTTCCATGAGTGAGGTTGGGGATGGGAGCGTGTCAAGTGCGCATGTGGTGAAACGCGATTTTGAGAGTAGAGCGGATAGATGATCTTTGGTTATTGTGGAGAAGTTGGATTTAGAGGAAGTGGTCTGAGTAGTTATTAGGAAGGGCTGTGGGCCAAAGCTTACTCTGATGTTGTCAATCTTATGCATTTAATTAAAGACGTATACAATGGCGATTTCCATATCTCAAACAATTAATTGAAACAAAAAAAAAAAACCAAACAAACAAACAGTGATGGGTATACTTCCCAAAAAATGTCAATTTTTCAATAACTTGTCATATGGCCTTGAGCATCAAGTATAGATAGAGAACGACATCTCATTCTGTTCACACGTGGAGATATTGTCTGCTGAGGTATGGTATCCTACTCCTCTTAAGGGCAGTCCTCAAGTTATTGAGGTTCTGGGGCATAGATTTACGAGCCGCTAAACAGCAACTCAGCTGATCCCATAAATTTTCTACGGGATTCAGGTTTGGAGAAAGTGCAGGCCATTCCACTTTAGGTACCCCAGTTACCAGCAGCCGTTGATTAATGAGGTGACCTCGATGAGCTGGAGCATTGTCTTCCATGAAGATGAAATAAAGCCTGTGTTCGTGCAGAGGCACAATGACTGGATTAATGATGTTAATCAAGTAGTAGGGGCTGGTAACTGTACCATTCACAAAGCGTAGGGCAGTTCTGTATTGACTAGACACACCTGCCCACAATAATGCCACCACCACAGGTTCATCTAGTGACAACAGTGGCTGATGCATAGCTCTCGCCTTGACATCTCCAACATAGTTGGCGGTCATCATTTCTGTTCAGCGTGAATTCACTTCATCGGTGAACGTGCTGGTCCCTCATCCAGCAAGACAATGAAACTTCTGACTGCTGGTGTGGTCAGGAACTGTTTGAAGGCCATTTAAACATGCATACCACACTGATGTAAATGGTTTTGAATGGTCTGATGTGATACTTTACTGCGTCTCACTTCCCTTAAAGAGTACCAACCAGCAGGATTTTCATATATAAAATAAATCCAGTGCTATACTGGCACTAGGATGCTGAACCATAACCATACCTTTTGTTCAAAGATTGGATGTTTTATTTCAGAAAAATGTGCAAGTAAAGTTACAGAAATGTACTGCTATTTGATTGATAGCAGCTACAGAATATCTAATAGGTGGGTCGGGTCTTGCTATCTACTCCCTCCCCTGTCTACTGCCAAGCCTTGATAGATGCTAGACTGTATAGGCTCCTTCTAGGTTTGAGTCATTTCTGTTATGTGGTGGGGCGAGCTGCAAATGCAGCCCATACAGTCTAGCATCTACCAAGGCCAAGGAGGCAGACAGGGGCGCCAATAGATAACAAGACCTACATATTCCCACCCCTACTGCACCTTTTAGTCAAACAGCAGTGCATTTCTGTAACTTTACTTGCACATATTTCTAATAAAACATCCAATCTCGGAATAAAAGCTATGCTTACATTCAGCATCCTAGCACAAGTATAACACTGGCTTTATTTTATATATGAAAATCCTGCTGGAAGGTTTTCTTTAAATGTGTCTGGAGTTGTATGGAGTTTATCATCAGTTTCCAAAGGGCATGGTTCACAATGAAGTGATCATCAGTGTGAGATGTGGTCAAAGGACGTCCACTTCTATGCCTTTTTGTGACTCTAAAGGGTACTTTACACGCTGCAACATCGCTAATGATATATCGTCGGGGGTCACGTCGTTAGTGACGCACATCCGGCGCCGGTAGCGACATCGCAGCATGTGACACTAATGAGCGATGATCAACGAGCGCAAAAACGTGAAAAATCATTGCTAGTTGTTCATTTCCTTAAAGGGGTTATCCGGCTTTTGACTTTTTTTTTTTATTTCCCTATTGGGCTACATTGGGGCAGGTAAGTAGATAGAGACCACTTACCTGCCCTGCTTTCAGCCCCTCTCCCCCGGCTCAGAGCGGTCATGTGACTGCTCCTGCCGCGATTTTGCTGCTTCCGGTCATTTCATGTCAACATGGGCAGGGCCATGTTGACATGCAAATGTGGAACAGCATGTTGCCGCCCTGCTGGGCTGTACAGTACGAGGAGTCCCCGCCCCCTTCCCTGCACCCTCCCACACATTCCCCCGCACCTCTTTTACTCTCCAGTAACCTCCCCCTGCACTGCTGTGGGGTCCGTGACCTGGGGGAGGGGCCTGCCTGCGGCTGCCGTGGTGTCAGCGCCAGCACCAGGCCCCCTGCCCAGGATCGCACATTCAAATGTACCGGCATCGCAGATCACAGATGCCGGTACATTTGAAAGTGCTGATGAGAAGCAGCGCAGTGCTGCTTCTCATCACTGTCCCTCCGGCTGTCTGTGCTCTCTTCAGCACAGCGGTGACGTCACTACTGTGCTGATATGTCCAGAGCACAGACAGCCGGCGAACGTGCAGGAGCGGCGGGGACCGAGGACGGGTGAGTATGTACTCCCTACATGTGTTCCCTATGGGGGGGGGGAGCAGAGACATGTGTGTGCGTGTGCAGAGCCATGTGTGTGCGTGTGCAGAGCCATATGTGTGCGTGTGCAGAGCCATATGTGTGCGTGTGCAGAGCCATATGTGTGCGTGTGCAGAGCCATATGTGTGCGTGTGCAGAGCCATATGTGTGCGTGTGCAGAGCCATATGTGTGCGTGTGCAGAGCCATATGTGTGCGTGTGCAGAGCCATATGTGTGCGTGTGCAGAGCCATATGAGTGCGTGTGCAGAGCCATATGTGTACGTGTGCGGTGCAGAGCCATATGTGTACGTGTGCGGTGCAGAGCCATGTGTGTGCGTGTGCGGTACAGAGCCATGTGTGCGTGTGCGGTACAGAGCCATGCGTGTGCGGTGCAGAGCCATTTGTGTGCGTGTGCGGTACAGAGCCGTGCGTGTGCAGTGCAGAGCCATGCGTGTGCGGTGCAGAGCCATGCGTGTGCGGTACAGAGCCATGCGTGCGCGGTGCAGAGCCATTTGTGTGCGTGTGCAGTGCAGAGCCATGCGTGCGGTGCAGAGCCATGCGTGTGCGGTACAGAGCCATGCGTGCGCGGTGCAGAGCCATTTGTGTGCGTGTGCAGTGCAGAGCCATATGTGTGCGTGTGCAGAGCCATATGTGTGCGTGTGCAGAGCCATATGTGTGCGTGTGCAGAGCCATATGTGTGCGTGTGCAGAGCCATATGTGTGCGTGTGCAGAGCCATATGAGTGCGTGTGCAGAGCCATATGTGTACGTGTGCGGTGCAGAGCCATATGTGTACGTGTGCGGTGCAGAGCCATGTGTGTGCGTGTGCGGTACAGAGCCATATGTGTGCGTGTGCGGTACAGAGCCATGCGTGTGCGGTGCAGAGCCATTTGTGTGCGTGTGCAGTGCAGAGCCATATGTGTGCGGTGCAGAGCCATGCGTGTGCGGTGCAGAGCCATGCGTGTGCGGTACAGAGCCATGCGTGTGCGGTACAGAGCCATGCGTGTGCGGTACAGAGCCATGCGTGCGCGGTGCAGAGCCATTTGTGTGCGTGTGCAGTGCAGAGCCATGCGTGTGCGGTGCAGAGCCATGCGTGTGCGGTACAGAGCCATGCGTGTGCGGTACAGAGCCATGCGTGCGCGGTGCAGAGCCATTTGTGTGCGTGTGCAGTGCAGAGCCATATGTGGGCGGTGCAGAGCCATGCGTGTGCGGTGCAGAGTCATGCGTGTGCGGTGCAGAGCCATGCGTGTGCGGTGCAGAGCCATGCGTGTGCGGTGCAGAGCCATGCGTGTGCGGTGCAGAGCCATGCGTGTGCGGTGCAGAGCCATGCGTGTGCGGTGCAGAGCCATATGTGTGCGTGTGCAGAGCATATGTGTGCGGTACAGAGCCATACGTGTGCGGTGCAGAGCTATATGTGTGCGGTGCAGAGCATATGTGTGCGTGTGCGGTGCAGAGCATATGTGTGCGTGTGCGGTGCAGAGCCCGATGTGGGGCTGTTATTTGCAATGCTGTAGTGATACCAGGTCAGGTGCTGGGGAAGAATACTGACAGGGAATGTGTGTGCAGGGGG
The DNA here is from genome assembly GCF_048569485.1 of Anomaloglossus baeobatrachus. NCBI lineage: Eukaryota > Metazoa > Chordata > Amphibia > Anura > Aromobatidae > Anomaloglossus > Anomaloglossus baeobatrachus. The sequence continues at coordinate 168,183,685 of NC_134356.1, forward strand.
CGGGCAGAGACAGCTCTGACAGGTTCAGCACAGGAAGTGGTCATGTTTGCTGGATCTGAATGTAAACAAGAAGCTGCCGAGAATAAAGGGATAATTCAAGAGGAACAAAAGTTAGAAAACAAAAAATAACAATGTAGGTGTGATTTATATGACAATACAGCACAGAAACTCAAATTTTTGTTAACCTAATGTCGGACAACTCCTTTAATATCGTTGCTGCTGCAGCTATGATGTTGTTTGGCGTTCCTGCGGCAGCACACATCGCTACGTGTGACACCGCACCGACAAACATCTCCTTACCTGTGTTCACCGACAATGAGGAAGAAAGAAGGTGGGCGGATTATTGCGGCTGCTCATCTCCGCCCCTCCTCGGCTATTGGATGGCTGCCGTATGACGTCGCTGTGACGCAGCACGAACCTCCCCCTTAGAAAGGAGGCAGATCGCCGGCTAGAGTGACGACGCAGGGAAGGCAAGTCCGTGTGACGGGTGTTAGCGATGTTGTGAGCCACGGGCAGTGATTTGTCCGTGACGCACAACCGACAGGTAAGGGTACGCTCGCTAGCGATATCGATAATCGCAGCGTGTAAAGTGCCCTTTAGTCTCGGTCGCAACCTGTTGATGACACTCGAAGCTATGTTGCCACTCCTGTCAGAGAATAGCCTCCTTGAAGCCTTGTAATGGCGAGTTACTGTTCATCAATTATTAAGTGTCATCTTGGTCTCATGATGTTAAAATTTGAACAGCAAGATGAGGAGGACTGTTTAAATACCAATTCTAATTGATCCCTAAAATGTATTGGGCAATTCATGGATCAAACACCTGCTGTGAATTTTGCCATTAAAAGGGTGGTTCACCCATATTTTCTATTTTCTAGATCGATATTATTTTGAGAAACAACATTTCTCTCAAATACCTTGTGTTGCCAATAGTGCCTGTGAGAGGCGCTATTGCAGACCGCTGATCCCCCCCCCCCCCATTGCATGACCCCGGGCTCCATGACCTCGGGGATCTGGTGATGTCATGTCCAGTTCCTGTTGACCTGACATCACCGCAACCGGCCGCAGTCTTCCTTACTCACTGAGCTGTGGGCGGTGTTTCACTGCGCATCACAGCCCAGTGTGTCTCCTGCTTGTAGCGCTTTGCTTTGAAGGAGGAGGGAGCAGATGGGCTGTGACAAGCGGTGAAACTCCGCCCACAGCCCATCACTCATGGACACTGCGGCCGTGTAACAGGAACTTGACGTGATATCACTGGATCCCCGAGGTCACGGAGCCTGGGGGTCACGGAGCGGGGAACAGCGGTCAGCAATAGCGCCTCTCAAAGGCACTATTGCCAACATAAGGTATTTGAGAGAAACATTTTTTATTTTCTAGATCGATATGTTGAAAAACAATATGGGTGAACCACCCCTTTAAGCTCCTTGTTAGAGAACCGCAAATGTTCAAAACTTACTGAAAACATTGAACAGTCGTGCATGTGCATTCAAAAGTTTAGAGGTGGTCATATTGAGCTCACATGAAAAGGTTAGAGGGCATTTGAGGATCATCCTGAAATTTCACCCGAAAGCCAAATATCTCTAACTTTTTGTAAGCAGTATACTACACACACACACACACACACACACACACACACACACACACACACCTTCTATACTGTAATGACATTTCTCTGTCTTTTCCAGAAGTCTTCTCCATTTATCATCGTGTGTCCTGTCGACTATGCCCAGAAAACACAAGTTGGAGCATTACATTTTTTAATTCATACCTATAAAATGAAAAAACGTGCTATACATGTTAACTGGCCCAGTAGGTAAGCAAGCCGGCTGTCCTCTAAAAGCAGCTCCATGCTGTACATTAGGTTGTATGTGAACACTAATTGATCCTGGAGCTCACAATTACTGATGGATTGTGATGGAGACAAAGGTGGGTACTCATTGGTGAGCTATTGAAGCGCAATGATCTGCAATTGCTCAGGGACACTAAGTGGTCAATCAACCCATGGAACAGCAACAAAAAAAAAAAATATTCCAGTAAAACTACAGCTAGCATGTTTTGCCTTTACACCATTCCTCATTCCAGCACCTTTAATAATAGTCCACAGTGTGGCCAGAATACGTCTCCTTCAAAATCCTTTTTATAATATTTCAATTCCATTGTTTTAACATCTATGGGCCATTTTTTTGGAAGGACATACATTATGAAAGCTTACTTTTAGCAAATAGACTGCCATTTTTTTTTTTAATTGAAATTCATTTATAATGTTTTTTTCTTTTTCTCTATGTAAAATCAATACACAATACGTAAACAGAGCAATAAAGTTTGACAATTTTGATAAATTTATATCCATGAAAATATCAGCCGTCACCTGATAGGTAAGCTCGTTCCATTGATCGCCTCTGTAGCAAATTATTGAAAGGGATTGTGCAGAACTCCAGTTAAAATGAAACTCCAGGAAGAAACCCACCCTTTGGCCAGTCACATGGCGATTTACATCTTTCCAAACCCTAGAAGTATAAATACCCTGGATGCCGTCATTTCAGAAATGTCAATTGTCCTCTAGTAGGCTGCAGCAGACACCAGTGTTGGCCTCCACAACCGCATAAACCCTGGCATGAGAACTCTGCAGTGGTTGGCAGGTCTATTATTCTCTAGGCAGAATGCCAAGCGGTTCATAACTGTGCTACATGAACATTATGGTCAAGAGATCAAGACCAACACAGGCTGCAGCTGTGAGTGGGGAGAAATGCAGAATTCAGGCAACTCATCAGCAACAACAGCCTTAAGGGGTTTGTTCTCAAAGCAAAGGCCCATACAGACAGGGAAACCCAACTTCATCTACCTAGGGATAGATTTTTCAGATGATGTCAGCCTTCGGACTGCAGGTCTCCTGAGCTAAATTTGACAGCCTTGTACAGTATATAGTCATATGGCAATCAAGTTCAGGTCAGGAGACCCACGGCTAGTCAACGCATGATGGTCCATACAGGGACATCTGAATTTACTTACTACGGACCATTTATCCCGGCTCTCAATAAAAATACTAGTAAAAGGAACAAACATTGAAATTCATCATTATAGCACAAAAGTGTTGTTAGTGAAAAAAAAAAGCAAATCTGTTCAGCAATGCAAAATGAGCTCAGGACTAACCTTGTGTTTCCGCTTTGCCTTGCTGGAAGGCTTTTCTGTCTGTTTTTGAGTTTCTTTTGGATGTTTCTCTGTTGTAATCTTTTCCACCTTCGGAGGTTCAGTCTCTTTAAAAGGCCTCCCTGGTATCCGCGATAACAGGCTTAAGTCAATTTTAACAATAAGTGGGTATCTGTCCTCAGGCTCACTTAAAGGGGAAAGAAGCTCTTTCTCTTCCATAGGAGAGAACAATCGTTGCCGAAAAACGGTATCTTCCTCCTCAACGGAGGGTTTAGCTGGAGGAGTCCTATTGCTCTCAGAATATTTGGGGGTTTGGGATGAAGGAGGAAGGCTTTCATTTTCATCAGAATCAGAAGATGAGGTATCCGTGTCAATAAACTCCTTCGATTTTTGAGCGGGTTTACTTGAGTTCTTGTTGTACTTTTTCCTTTCTGCTGCAGGCCGAGGTGATGACTTGGGTTCTTTTTTGATACTGGGCTTTCGGGACCCTTTTGTTGCGGCTTTATGGCGATTAGCAGGCAGATTGGTGGTCGTTTCTGCTGTTGTTACACTTTCAATCTTGAGTTCTCGCCGCGGAGCCTCAACAGTTGTCTTTTCAATTTTTTTGGGTTGTTTTTTACCAACATTTCTTCTCTGAGATGTACTTTCACTCTGAGCTGGAGACTTCTGCCTCCCCCGACTCCCCTCTGATCCTTTTTGGGATGCCTTTGAGTCTCTCACTGGGGTAGAGTTATTAGACTCCTTGGGCCCACTTGCTTCTGTATAATTTGCTCCAGGTACCTGCTCTTGAACATCCTTTTTGTATCCTTGGGAGGATGGAATATTACTTTCTACAGAAGATGCAGGTGACACTTTATGTGGATTAACTTTATTAAGCCAGTTGTCCAATTGCCATTTATTTGATGGTGGAGGCTCAGGCTTAAAAGGAAAGAAAGAAAATGTGATCAGCAAAAGACTCCTTAAAGAGTCTAGGAAAAATAAGTAAAATAAAATGTCCACAATAAAAAACATCCAAACACAAAAGAAAGCAAACACTTGTCTGTCACTTTATTTAAATCACTATTTAGCTCCAAATGCATGCAATGACTTGCCCAGAAAAGTGCAAAAATCTGCAAATAAACAAGCTTAAATGTTAATACATTACAGGCAAAAAGTGTAGAAGACATGAGAGCTCTATAAAAGATCTCCCGTCGACCAGTGGTTCCCAAATTGGTAATCAGCAGTTTTAGGGTATGTCCACGTAAAAAGCAACACATTACTACAGACTTTACTCTTTGCATTAGAAAGGGTGACACCTGTAGCATAAATTGACATACTGCAGATATTTCTATGGAGAATGTGTATTTACAAAGATTTTCTGCAACAAACCTGTGTAACAAAATCCATTGCACATCCAACTCAAGTAGGTATTCTCAAGGTAGCCCTGAACACCTGACACTGGATCACCAGACTTCACAGTCAACTGCCAAGTTGCATTTTTTTACCCAATGAGTATTGTTTCTTCTAAACTCCACCAATAAACAAACCAGCGATAATCATTGTATGACTGGATAAGCCACTAATGCCGGTTATTAGCAGGAGGGAGCTGAAAGGAAGAGCGGTGACTAACTGTGGGTGAGAATATAAAGGACTGAATTAAAAAACAGGTTCCTGGCTACACAAGTGTGCAGCAATGCACAGTTACCAGACTCCTCCTTTAAGCCAGTGGCCCTGTAGTGTTTTTTTGTGACCATACTTTCCTCCGGACCTCAGGCATAGGGGCCTATATGTGACAGAGGATGATAAAAGTAAAGACAAGGTTTCCATAGACCGGTTTGAGCAGTTGCATGTCCAAGTCCAGTTAGATGAGGCTTTGTTGGCACATGAAACATACTGCATTCTAAGGCTATGTGCGCACAGTGCATTTTTTGCGGCGTTTTTGCACGTTTTTGGCTTCAAAACTGCATGACTTTGCTTCCCCAGCAAAGTCTATGAGTTTTCAATTTTGCTGTCCGCACACAACTTTTTTTTAAGCTGCGTTTTTGAGCTTAAAAAAAAAAAAAAAAAAAGGACATGTCAATTCTTTCCTGTGTTTTCCCCCCATGCAATGCATTGGAAAACTGCAGAAAAACGCAGAGATCAAAAACGCAGCAAAACGCAGCCAAAAACGCACCAAATCACGGTAAAAACGCACGCGTTTTTGCCGCTTTTTTGACGAGGGTGCGTTTTTAGCGGCCAAAAACGCAGCGTCAAAAAAACGCAGTGTATGAACTTAGCCTAAGTCTTTTTACTATAAAGCTATAAACTTACGCAGGCCATCATTTTTTGTGTGAGCGACACCTGTATATCAGTACAGGTCTATAGACTCGATTTTTACCTCTGGGGAGGCACTGCGGGAGGGTTCATTAGCCTCACTGTCACTGGAGCTGCTTTCACTTTCAGAATCTGATCCGGAGCTGCTCTCCGACCCGCTGTGACTGCTGGAATCATCCCTGGAGTTCTCCGCTCCTTCGCTGTTGGGCTGTGATGGCTCAGAGTTACTAAAAAGATAAAAACAAATACATCATAATGTTCATGTTTTTTCCCAGTTGTAACATAACATGTGTAAGTTAATATTCTTATCTTTATATTAAGAGGATTGCACAACTGTCCCTAGCACAACTGAGAATAGAAATATTGCCTCTCCCCCTTACACAAGGATCCATTCCAAAACAATAAATAAAAGATGTACAGGCCAGCAGATCCTGGGCAGCCATGTGTTCTCAGTACATCATTTGCTGGAGCTGCAGTTTACACTCCAGAGCGTCTCTTCCTTCTGGGGACAGGAAATTGGCAGCCACTTTGCAGACATAATAGAACCGGTTTGTCATCCTTTTAATAAAATGGCAAATTATACGCATAAAATCCCCATTTGCCCTCCCTGTGGCTATCTGGTGTATATTGCTCATATATAGTCATATCCTTGGAAAGATTTGTAAAATACAGTAAAGCATGCATGCGCTAAGGAACTTACACACAGATGACAGGCCGCATGGCCCCTGACACCATAAAGTGTTAACTTTTTCTACTAGGCTCCCACTCATTTCAGTATAGGCGATATCGTAGGATTGCATTTTTAAGATTGTTTTCCACAACGTGCCCTCAACTCTATATGTAACATTGTACAAAAGGTGCATATAAGTGGTAAAGGACCGGACGTAAAGGCAATCTGCATCGCTAAAGCATACCAGCTAGCCACCATAGACATGCTTCCCATAATGAATACTTCTCACACTTACCTTCCTGGTGTGTTGGTTGGTACAGTCTTATCACAATCCTGGAAGAAAATAAACAACTTGTTCATGCAGAACTATAGGGTGTATTTCATGGCACTAATCACGTCAGGCATGTCTAGATAGCAGTGCCTGTTGCTGGGCAGCCAATTGGGGCACACGCCGTGCACCTACTACACGCACAGCCTCATGAAGGTTTCCAGTAAAGTTTTGCTGCATTATATGGAAACGAGCATGCATAACAAAACGAGCAGCAGTCAACCATGACGTGTCTCTAGGTGGAGTTACCATCGTACACGTCTAATTATCTATGTCACAAGTGAGATCTGAAAAATCGTGAGATCAAATCAGAGCAGAGACTGCAATATCTGTCCATAAGACCACAATAAGCCGTACACTCCATAGAGCTGGACTTTATGGAAGTGTTTATTTACAGCCAAAAAACTGGAAGGCTAGTTTTGATTTTGTCAAAAGACAGACTCCTCATATGTGCGGAGGAAGGTGCTGTGGTCAGAGGAGACCAAAATTTAACTTTGACACTAAGGTAAACGCTAGGTCTGGTGCCAAACCAACACAACTCCCCAACCCAAGAACACCATCCCCACAGTGAAACATGGTGGTGACTATCATGTTGTGGGGATGTTTTTCAGCAGCAGGGACGGGGGAAAATGGTCCAAGTTAAGGGAAAGATTGAGGATGTGGAAAAACTTGTTTGTCTGTTTGTCTGTGAGTGGTTTAAGACTGGGACAGAGGTTCACCTTCCAACAAGACAATGACCCAAAGCATACTGCTAAAGCAACACTGAAATGATTTAAGGGGAATCGTGTAAATGTATTGAAGTGGCCGAGTCAAAAAGCAGACCTTAATCCAATTGAGAATCTGTGGTCAGACTTGAAGATCGCTGTTCACCAGAGGAAACAATCTAACTTGAAAGGGCTGGAGCAGTGTTGCCTTGAAGACTGGGCAAAACTCCCAGTGGCAAGATGTGGAAAGCTCAGAGACTTATCCAAAAGTGACTTGCAGCTCTAATTACAACAAAAGGATACTCTACAAAGTACTGACTCTAGGAGTGTATGCACAGGGAACTCATTTCATCCTGTTTATTGTTTGCTTCACAATAAAATTAAAACCAAATGTTCACAGTTGTAGGCATGTTTCTTTTTTTTTTTTTACAAGAACTGATTAAATCCTCGGGTTGTGAGGTAGCAAAACACAGCAAATAAATGCTAAGGGGGTGAAAACTTTTGCAAGGCACTGTACATAGCTGTCTGTACAAGAAAGTATTTAAAAAAAATATGTCCCACAGGAAGTTTCACGAATAACAGAAAATGTAGAAAATATCATCAATCACCCTAAGGTGATTCTAAGGTGTTTATTTTTCATGAAGACACATTTATATTTAGATTATTCAAAACCAATGATTATATTCTTTATCTCTGAGTCTGCTTCTATGTAGAATTTATGCTATTCCAAGACTATTATTGAGCCATTTGGCTAATTCTTCACACACCATGCAGTGTTAGCTGGGATAAGTAGCCCGACATACAAGATCCGCTCTTAAAAGCGCTGCTGAATAAAGGGTTGCTGGTAAACGTACCTGATCTCCATCGCTATCTTCACTGCTGCTCAGCTTTAAGTCCTCCTTCAGCATGCTGAAACACAAAAAGGCACTAGATATACTAAAGATGAAGAGGTGTGTTATTGCTTATTTCATAAAATCTGATCCTGGCCACCTCCAGATGTGTTAGGTTTGCAGAATACACCCAAAAGTGTAAAATATGGGGATTAAAAGGTCCAACCAGGCAAACTGGATATTTATTGTATATAAGTTTTCAGATGAAGGCAAATAACTCCGTAAGCAATCAGTATATTGGAGTGATAGCATCTATGGCTTCGCCCATGGACACGCATGCCTGTAGGGAGAAGGTTAGTAGGCAGCAAATGAATGTAGGGTATAAAAGTTCAGATTACCAGGAGAAACTTATAAGTCATGGATGACTTGGGCCATATTTATTATGCATTTACAGCATTTTTTGTACCTTATCCAATAAGCATGTCTGGCTGTGCTAAAAAGCGGAAAGTGGGCATAGACTGAGTGCCAGACAAAAATACCAATATTTTGGAGAAACACAAGTCAGTCAATTAATAGGTGGTGTAATATTAACGCAGGACAATCTAAAGAGGCACCAGGCTTATTAAAAGCCCCTGTGATAACTCTGGCACATTTTAGGACAGTCTTATGAAATGTGTAACATCTAAGAATTAGACAGTATTGATAAATCTCATCCATTGTGTTATTTTCATTTTTTGCCTTTTTTCCTCGCCGTCTTCCAAGAGCCACTTTAGAATGTCGCTGACATAGCCATATGAAGCGTTTTTTTGCAGGCGTTCGTTTTGAATGACAATAGTTTTTTTTTTTCAGTATTTTGTATGGTAAACAAATTTAAGTGAGGTGAAGTGGTGAAAAAGAACCCCTAACACTTCCACGACTGAATGTGTAATCATAGGATTGCTTGTTCTATACAGAGTGTCCACCCATATCCTGTCCACAGCCATTAACTTGAGAACGGCGGCAGCTATAGACATAATAGTGGTGTCTAGGTATAGTAAAGTAGCAATGGGCTACGCAATGAAACCACCTATAGCGCTACCTGATGGAAAACGGAGTTCGCATTTTTATCTCGAAAACGGAACAAGATAGAGAAAAAAAAGTGAAATTACATAGTTGTAGGGCATCATCAATTCAATACGAATTGACACCTTGCATACAGAAATGCTATGAAATGAAACCCATGACCCCCCCAAACATTGAATGCTGGTCACGCATATGGCGTTCATTTAACTTTGATGCTCAAAGTGGCCTACGTCAGCTGCAATGCACATCTGGACTCTGGACAGCATTCTGTATTTTGCTGCATGTTGTGTAATATGGTAGGTGACACATTTGCACAAGCATCTGTGATACGTCATCGTAGGTCCTGCAATGTTGATGGAGGGGTTGCATACACCTACTGTTTGATGTGACCTCACAGAAAGAAGTCCAATGGGGTCAGGTCAGGTGAGCGTGGAGGCCACTACACGCAGCCATCATACCCAATGACTTGTAGGAAGGTCTCCATGAGGTATCTCTTCAAGTCCGCAGCCTTGTGAGTTTTACATGTTCTAATCATAGCATTTTTGTATGCAAGGTGTCGATTCGTATTGAATTAATGATGCCCTACAACTTTGCAATTCACTTTTTTTCCTCTATCTCGTTCTGTTTTCGAGATAAAAATGCTAACTCTGTTTTCCACCAGGTGGCGCTATAGGTGGTTTCATTGCGTAGCACATGGCTACTTTACTATACCTAGACACCACTTCTATGCCTATAGCTGCCCCCGTTCTCAAGTTAATGGCGGTGGACAGGATATGGGTGGACACACTGTATACAAAACTTCAGTGTTGCAGTATACATCTGTTTGCCATGAAGCTAGACATTGCAATACCATCAAACTAGCACCCGAACACGCTTGCAACAACTTAAATGCTGTGGTCAATGATCGATAGAGGTACTTGAAAGATTCAACAGCAACTGGACCTAGGTTTTATCGCTGTAATTAGCAGCAGATGTCAGCTGTATGATACAGTGGGCACCTGACCTGAGTGGAGCAAGCTTAGCTACTGAGCCCGCTCTAACACACTCCAAAATGCTCCACCAGGGATAAGTCATGGAGCATGAAGGGGTTAAAGAGGTCTGATCTACTCAGACAAAATCAGGGACACAAAACAGTTACAAAATCGGGTCATGAGACGTTCTTCAAGGATAGAGGGCTACTGACGGCTTAGTGGTATTAGGAAAACTCCCTTCATGCTATTTATACTTCAGCATATAATCCTGTACTAGACTACAAGCTATCACAATAGCCTAGGATTTAGGACTGGTATTACTCCAGTTACCATTCCCTACAGACTCTATGCAAACAAAGAGGAAAGATGGAAATGTGTCGTTTAACACCCATCACTAGTACACAGAAAGTAGTCTAAAGAGGACGCCACTTACGATTTTGGTGGATGGCCATTAGATGCTTTCGCTGATGCATTGTATCTCTCTGTTAAATACAGCAGGATACCAGTCAGTTAATACATATATTTAATAGTTATTATATATCAAGCTCTGCACGGGACTATGACATACTTCTCACAACGCAGTATGGAAGCATTACTGTTACTAGCACAGGTAGAATATATACGTACTCTGATCAGTGCTCGAAAAGCTTGACTGCTGCGATTCCTATAAGAAAGAAAAAAATATTAGAAAAACCTGGAATTCGTAAAGGTTCTTATGTTTTTACTTGTAGCAACTTTAACCTTTACAATATATTGTGAATATATTTGTATCACTCAACATGTAGTTGTGATCTAGGAATCACTACAAATAAAGGCTGTATTGTACATACGCTATATATCGACCCTGAAAAAGATTAGGACCTGCAAATCAACGGCCAAATATGCATCTGAAATAATTCTGTGCTTCACTTCGGGAAAAAAGCGTTAGACACTTAAAGGTGGTTTAAAGGTGCCACAGTATAGGGAAGAACTTGTTGATCAGTAGAGATCCGGAAGATGGGAAATGCACAGATCGGCAGACGGGGCACTTTTATCCCCAATAGAATGGAGCGGCCGTGTGTGCTGGACTGCTGCTCCACACATGCTCTATGGGACGGTCCAGCGTTGTGAGCCGCTGTCTCTAGCACCACATAGAGAGTTAACGGAGCGACTGCTGGACATACCACTGCCACTCCATTTTCTAATGGGATAACACGTCCCTGTTCTGATGATCGGAGCAGATCCCAGATGCTGGACCAGCACACAGCAGCACGTTATCACACTTCCAGAGGATAGGTCAGAACAGGTTTTCCCCACACAACACCTTTATATATTGCCTGGCATGGCTGGCATCTGGAATAAATTACCATTATTTATAAAACTATGCCAGCTATCCAAAATGTAATATCAAAGTTAAGAGAAGTTCTGTAAGACATAAAAGACTGAAACTATGACGCTACTGCAGAAATGACCATGTTCCTTGTGTCCGCCTCACACATTCTCTGGGTCCTTTGTGAAACACAATTAAAAATGGCTAATGTAAAACACACAGAACAGATAAGAGCAAAGGCACCATGTAAACAAACCTTTGTTGGGAATGGAAATTTGGAAGGCTCGGTCTTGCATGGGGTATGAATTGCCGTCAGAGGGGGAGGCCATGAGTGGGTCATCTCCTACAGTCAAGGAGCAAAGATGTTAGAAGGAAAAGCTAAGGAGTGATAGGAGCTGGAGAGCATTGCACTGTACAAGGTCTTCTGTCTGTCTTAGGGTAAGTTCACACAGTGCATTTTTCGCGGCGTTTTTCTGGTGCGTTTTTGGCCTCAAAACTGCATGACTTTGCTTCCCCAGCAAAGTCTATGAGTTTTCATTTTTGCTGTCCGCACACAACTTTTTTTTAAGCTTACAATCCACAATATCCACATATTGCTATCTTAGGCCCCTTTCACACGTCAGTGATTCTGGGACGTTTGTGCTTTTTTTTAAATGTACCAGGATCACTGACATACGCAGACCCATTATAATGAATGGGTCTGCTCACACGTCAGTGATTTTTCACTGCACGTGTCTCCGTGCAGCGTACCCGCGTGTGCGTGATTGCCGCACGGAGACATGTCCATATTTTTCTGGCATCACTGATGTTCCACGGACCACGCAGTGGTGTGATCTGTGAAACACGTGCCAGAAAAAAACGTGCTTTTAAAATAAAAAGCATTTTTACTCACCCAGCTCCAGTGATGTCCTCTGCAGCCCGTGCAGCTTGCTGCTTCTGAGCCGGCTCATTACTGTCACGCATATTCATGAATGCACGAAACAGCCGACCCGGAAGCAGCTGCTGCGGGGTTCAGTGCCGGCCGGATGCTGCACCGCGGGAGCGATCAGCACCATGGAGAGCGGGCACAGGTGAGTTAATCTCTAAGTGCAATCACGGGCCACGGAGAACGGAGCCCGGATTGCACTTAGACAACCCACGTGAGCCATGATTCACGGCACATGGAGGGACATGTGCGTGTTTTACACGCCAGTGAAAAACGTCAGTGTTTTTCACTGACGTGTGAAACGGGCCTTATAGACAACATCTTATACATAGGTACCACTCGTAGTCTCATAAGAACCTCCATGATGCTTTAAATGTCATAAAAACTTCTTTATTGATACACCATATTAAAAACAAAAAAGTAACAACAAAGTTATAGCTTGGCAAAAAATAGAGCAGTGGAAATCACAAATGCGTCTCCCCTAAAAGAGGGGAAAGGTGAGTACGGGCACATCATACCCATCTAAAGGTCAATTATACCACAATTAGCAGGATATACTTTAATGCTGTTTATAACAAGTCCAAACTAAGAGTGTTTCAAAATGATGGATTTTTAATTTATAATTATTTTTATCTGTCCACCTGGACAAGCCACATGTACTGGTCGCGGGAGGAACCCAAAATCAAAATCAACAATTTTCTATACATAATAAATATCACTCAACCGCAACCACAAGGCCTCATACAGGTATGCAGCAAAAACATCCCTCTCTGTTATCAGCCATTGATCAATTACACCAATGGTAGGCAGAGAAAATTAATACCTGTCCTTAATAGCAGTCTGAAATTTATAGCCAATAGATAGGTATAACCATCTCCGTGTGTCCAGGAGCATATATATTTACAAAAATTCCTTTTTCCTCAACTGGGACCGGGGTTTTACAAAATTACCCCCTGTTCTAGCTCCCTGCACAGGAAGACAGATCCCTCAGCCATTAGATTGCATTCATATTATTACATATTTGTATAAGGATTGATCACAAACCTGACCGATGATAAAGTGATACGCCCGCAGCCACCACACCTCAACGCGTTTCACATGCTGCTTCCCGCGATTTGCGATTTCCACTGCTATTTTTTGCCAAGCTATAACTTTGTTGTTACTTTTTTGTTTTTAATATGGTGTATCAATAAAGGAGTTTTTATGACATTTAAAGCATCATGGTGGTTCTTATGAGGTTCTTATGAGACTACGAGTGGTATCTTATTTTTTAAGCTGCGTTTTTGAGCTTTATAAAAAAGAAAAAAAAAAAAAAAAAATGGACATGTCAATTCTTTCCTGCGTTTTGCCCCCATGCAATGCATTGGAAAAACGCAGAAAAACGTAGGGACCAAAAACGCAGCAAAACTCAGCCAAAAACGCACCAAATCGCGGCAAAAACGCATGTGTTTTTTTGCCGCGGGTGCATTTTTAGCGGCCGAAAACGCACAAAAACGCAGCGTCAAAAAACGCAGCGTGTGCACATAGCCTATACTTCTAAATAGTGAAAGTTTCACATCAAAAATAGCAATCAATTATGGAGACTTTGGCTCCTAAATCACAACGTCAGGCCAGCACTGTGCAGAGCCAGAAAATTAAACGCTGTAAGCTACGAAATCGTTTTATATAGTCCCTGAAAAAGAACCCCTTTAAGAAGACAGGCGGCAAGGCATTCAACCCAGCAGATCTCTGTTCGGACAGGCAGATGACTGTCTCTGGCCTTCTCAGGCACTCACTGCAAGCTCAGAGACTGGACACAATGTTATCAATGTAATAAGCCAAAAGGTAGGTTTTGCTTGTTGTACTCTTGCTGCTCTCCTGAGGCCATGTTTGACCTGGTGACTGGTTCACTTGCCGTCTTGAAAGTTATATAAGAGAAAACAGCCTTAAAGCCTCAACCGCACACTGCATTATTTACTATGTTTTTTGCGATGTTTTGTGGTCACAAAGATGCACCCACATGCATGCATTTCCTTCCCCCAGCAAAGTATGAGATTTCTATTTTGCTGTCCGCACAGTGCATCTTTTATTGGCTGCCTTTTTGAAGACGCAGCCAAGATGCAACATGTCAATTCTTTTTTGCGTTTTGTCGCTGTGTTTCGGAGGACTGGCAGATGAATCTCCCGCTGACTCAGGGTCGGCAGGGAATTGATCCCGGCTATCTAACCAGATGCCAGTCCACATATAAAGTTTATGGGGACCAGAATCTAGCGCAGAGGGGTAGGAGCAAGCAATTCATACTTACCGAATCACCAGGGCAGCTGTGACACTGCTCCCGCGTCTTCTCCTTCCCTGCCCCCTCATTAGGCTCATGCATATTCACTGCTTCCCCTGCCCACCAGCGTCTGATTGGCTGCAGTCAGACGTGCCCCCACAATGAGTGACAGTATGTCTAAGGCTTTCAATCACAGACGCCGGTAGGCGGGTCTATATCGTACAGTAAAATAAATAAAAAAAATGGCATAGGATCCCCCCATATTATGATACCCATCACAGATAAAGCCAGACAGCTGGGGGCTGGTACGCTCAGGCTGGGGATACCCATGGTTATCAGCATAAAAATATCCATTAGATGCAACAGTTCCTGCACTTTCCGAATGCCCTAGTGTGGTGGCGATTCTGAGTAATAAGGAGTTATTGGCAGCACACAGCAGCCACTAAGCCCTAGATTAGTAATGGGAGGCATCTGAGACCCCTCCATCACTACTCTGTAAATGAAAGAAAATAAACACAGACAACCAAAAAAAAAATGAGACAAAAAAAGCACCCTCTTTCACCACTTTATTAACCCCAAGAACACCCCTGTACGTCCGACGTAATCCACACGAGGACCTACGACGCTTCCAGCACTGCTACATCCGAAGCTCACAGCGAGCGCCATAGAACATGACTGCCTGCTGTGAGGTTGAGGCAGAGATTGAGCCGCAATCAGCGGTGACGTCACTCAGTATGCCGCAGCCTCAGCTGTAGCCCTCGACCTGTGACCGCAAATCAGCTGAGTGATGTCACAGCTGATCGTGCTTCTCACTTCAGTCTCTGCCTGAACCTCACAGCGGGGTAGTCATGTTCTATGGCTGTAAGCTTCAGATGTAGCAGAGCTGAAGTGTCGTAGGACCTCATGTGGATTACGTCAAACCTGCAGGGGGGGTTCTTGGGGTTAAAAAAGTGGTGAAAGGGGCTTTTTTTTGTCTATTTCAAATAAAGAATTTTTTGGGTGCTTGTGTTTATTTACTTTCACTTACAGATTAGTGATGGGGGGGAGGAGTCTCAGACGCCTCCAATTACTAATCTAGGGCTTAGTGGCAGCTGTGGGCTGCCAATAACTCTTTATTACCCTGTTCACCACTGCACCAGAGCAAGGGGAAGATCCGGGTCCAGCACCAGAACTGGCGCATCTTATGGATGCACCACTTCTGGGGCGGCTGCGGGCTGCTATTGTTAGGCTCGAAAGGGCCAAATAACCATGGCCCTTCCCACCCTAATGATATCAGACCCCAGTTGTCTGCTGTACCTTGGCTAGTTTTTAGAAAAATGGGGAGGACCCTACGTCTTTCCTAAATAAATCAAAATAGCTTTTAAAAAAAAAAAAAAACCGAAACGTCTGTTCCCCTCTGGTTTTAATAACCAGACGAGCTGGTACTGGTTTTGGTACAGCAGACAGCTGAGGCTTGCAGCCTGGTGTTCCTATGCTGGATATGAAAACTGGGGGGAGGGGGTGGGGGCACACCACGTGATTTTTTTTTTTAATTTTACCAAAAAATAATAATTAAAAAAAACAAAAACAGGCTGGCTAAGCTAGCTCGCTCTATTGAGCTATTCTGTTATTTCTATCTATTCTTTCTTATTATCCATTTATATGTCCTATTCTATTTTTTTTCCTATCTATTCTAGCTATCAATTATCCTATCCTATTTTGTTTCTTCTCTAAAAAAAAAAAAAATGCATTAACAAAAACGTGGCAAAAACGCAGCAAAATGTCATGCGTTTTTGGGTCACTAGCTGCGTTTTCTGTGAACACAGGTAAAAAGATACACTCAGAAAAAAGATGTAGCGTGTGGACAGTCTTATAGTGCCTTATTTATCCTGCAAGCAACATATTGTTCATTGCCATATACCTATACCTGTGGACAGAAAGTCACATGGCCATGTAAGAAGCACCTCTGGCCATTACTGCCAAGGGACACAGACCACACAAACTAAGAATACTTCACATATTTGAGGCATTTCCCAAACGTTACACAAAGCTAAGAAAAAACATCACTTACTTTTAGAATTTCATCCACACAGCTGACATCACCAGAAGCCGAGGCCTGAAACACACAAGTCACAGTAGATGAAAACCCTCATAAATTAAAGCAAAGACATGATCAGTGCCAATCTCGGTTTCTTGGGGTTATTTGTCCTGCCGAGACAGTCATGGGTTTTCTTTTAGGTTACATATAGGTCCCAATGTGCGAACCCATAAAACAAAGCTTACCCCTGACTACTGGGAATGAAGTATAAATGGAGACGCTAAACACTCCCATGAAAACGATTATATGAAGTGCATATTCCTTCTATCACAAGCCCTAGGAATACAACATCATTAGCTCATGTCGAGCTGATCCACCATGAGTAATATTAAGGTGAAGCTTCGAGACCGTGACGTGTTCAATGGCCCTGCAACCTTTGGACAGCTTTGTGCAAAGAAACATTTGCAAATAATGCTAGTCTTCCTGTGGTGATCAGATCTATGGGGTTGTGCTAGATTCTCCTTTCCACTCATTAGCAATGATTTAAAGGGAACCTGTCAATTGATTAATACTGCCCACACCACATGCAGCATGAATCACAGCCTGGCTACATGTTTGCACCCAGATGTGTTTTTTCTCCAAAACGTCTGTGTGGTGTTTCAGAGAAATTATAGTTACAGGATCCAGCAGGGAACCATAGGCAAAGACCAGCCTAGTCTGGTGCAGTTTCCAGGCGGCTCTTCCTAGCACTGTTACAGGTGATTGACAGGTCTCTCACTAAGTGCACATACGGCAGAGATCTGTCAATCATTTTGAACAGTGCTGGGAAGAGCTGTCCAGGGGCAGGATTTTCTAGCCATACATTTCTCCAAAATGCTAGGGTGTTTGAGAGGAAAAACCTACGTGTCTGCAGTTATGCAGCCAGGCTCGGATTCATCCCTCCCGTGGTTTGGGCAACATGAATCAGCCTACGAGTTCCCTTTAAAGATTAAATACCACCCTACTGGGTGACTAAAGGATCTAAAGTGTCTTTGAAACATCAGGAGTGCAGAACAAAGATGAAAAGATGCTGAACACATTGGCCATAGAACATTATACACGGAGTAATCAAAGAGTATGGGATGGTCGTCTCCGCTGCAGATGGGAATGGATGCTAGTGAGCGATCTAGGGCGGATAATTTGGCTTCATAATAATTGGACCCTGTTGGTTATGACATGGGCAGCTGGAAACTTTCTATACATGGCACCTGGACAGAAAGTGGGTCCTGAAGACGGATTCCAACAGCAGTCTTGTGCAAAATCCTGCATGGATTCAGAAAACTAAAGGAGCCAGGTCTTGGGAAGCGAAGACTGACAAACCTATGCACACTGAAGAGCTGCAGCTCCTCATGACTGACTCACTGGGGTACACTTTCCATAACTCCAATTCATTTCTAGGGAATTATGGAAAAGCAGTGTTCTGTAATGCTGCCAACTGTCTACAGACAGGTAGTCAATGATATGTATATGTCTGCTCAAAAAGTATGGGTGCTACCAGTGGGCTGGAAGCCGGGGTGGTGCAAAACAGCAGTGTGACTGGCGGCCTATACAAGCCTTATCCATGTGTATTTATAATACTAGGCAACCAATCTCCCAAAATAAATGATATGGTATCTTCATCTTGTGCTCACTTCACATTACAAATCACTGTGGTCTGTCGTCAGCCTGCAGTGTATTGGTACTATGAACAGAAATGAGTGAGTAAAGCTATTTTTCAGTGTATTTTTTTGGGGTGTGGTGGGTGACTAGAGGCTGGGTAGAAGGGGTTTGACAAATGTCACTATGTAGAGCCTCACTCCTTACGGTGTTACACATTATAGGGGCTGTCTGGGACTATACTATTGATGGTCAATTCCCAGGATGGACCGTCAATATGAGATGGGTATGGGGAAAGCTGGCACCCCAACAATTAGCGCTTGAAGCAGTATACGGAGATGGATATTGATATTGGCCACTGCCACGCACAGCAGCTTATTCCCATTTAACTGAAAAGTGCATTATTTTGCAGCAGTCACTACACTACCTAGCTGGTGTGTTTTTCTCTGTACACTGCACACATCCGGCAGCTGCAGAAGTAGATCTCATTGGTGGGGTTGTCGTGTGTCAGACCCCACTGATCTCACAATTATGACCTTACTAATCACTTTTTTCTATTATATTATAGATCAGTATTTGTAAAGTTAGGTGTTTTCTCTAATAAACTCCTTTACCTTACATTGCTTCCTTTTCTGCACTTTGAGAAGCTGTTTTGAGCTACAGGTCCAGTAGATATACTATGACATGAGCGTCTCTCCCGCATGCTCTGACAGGGAGAGGAAGAGGAGCAGAGAACAGAGATTGCTGGAACTGCAGCTGAAGGCGGCTTTCATAGAGCATAAACAAGGCAGGTAAAACAGCCCTTTCAGCAAGGAGTTCAGAAGGAAGCAAGATAATGAATTACAACTATGAAAGACTGATCAATAATTGAAAACCGTTATTCTTAAAGGTTTCCATTACAGATCACTTCAGTCTAGTGTAATTTATACCAATGCAGTAATGTTGAAATTTAATTTGGTGAACAAGAATATAATTTGGCTTCACAATGTAACTTATAATGCAAAAGTATTACAAGTTGCACTGCTGCTGAATCTGCCTTGATATACACAAAAGAATGCCCGCTGTTTAATATAGCCTATGGGATTCAGATAAGGAAGAAGTGACTTACATCCAGCGGTTGAGAAGGGATCTTCAGTTTTGTTAAGTGTGCTTTAGAGGACTTCAGTTCATTCATGCTATTGCCTTGAGACTGGCCGCTATAGTGTTCAGTGGATAGTTTTGGTTCCATAGATTCAGGCCCATCCATAGGCCGCACATAAGCCGTAGGTTTCTGCAACATTGAGCTAGATTTGGACATTAAAGATGGTGGAAATGCTTGTGTGGAGTGCTGTCCACTTGAAAAAGACGGTGCTCGAGAAGGGGAATCCCAGTTAGCATCTGGGTCCCTCGGAGATTTGGAGCGTGGACGATCTTTGCTGTGGTGATCAATCCCATGAGGGCGGGAATGACTAGGATTTAAAGCAGACTGCTTTGCTGGGCTGATTGAGCGGGATTTTGGGTGTTCTGACCCGTGTTGCCCCTTTTTTCGGCTACTGCTATAGGACTCCCTATCATGCCTCTGACTGCTGCTACTACTGCTGCTCCTGCTATGCCCTCCTTGGGTGCTTGATGAGGACCGTTTCTGGAACTGAGAAGAAGTGCTTGGTGCAGGCCCCACAGGAGTCCATTTGCTGCTCTGGTGTGAAGCACTATGCCTCTGGTCAGCATAGAAGCCTTGTCCAGACTTATCCTCCGATGGAGGAGGAGGAGGGACAGTGTGCTTTGAAATTCCAAGTGATACAGGTGGATCAGTTATCATATCCTTCATTTCATCGTAGTTTCCCAGCGTACTCTTGATTCGGTTTGATAATTTATCTTCCTTGCTCGTCTGAAACATAAGTATAGACAGAAGGGCTGGTAAGAAATAGTAATATGAATTCCACCGAACCACACTGCACACATACACAACATACATGTATAGTATTCATATAAAGAAATAACAGGACAGGGTGAGGAAATTGTGAACCTGAGGGTAGAGCTAAAGAAACATCACCTAACTACTTACATTGCAGGGAACCTGCCAGTCAATTGTGCCCAAACCAGCATGATCACAGTGCTCGATAGCATCAGCTACATTTCTCCCTGAATGGCGTGGGCAACATGAAGAAGCTGACAAGTTTCCTCTAGCACAAATGAACATCCATCTTGGAGGATACTTTAATAACAGATTACAATGGCCTCACAAATTTTCTTACACAATTGTGATGACACTTGCTTACACATCCCTCTTCCTCCGAACGAATATTAACAAAAAAGTCACATATCTCTTACTGAAGAGGATGGCATGAGATTAGAGCTGGACTGTCTCAAACAAAGTACTGTATTAGTCAGCTGTAGGTCATGTCTGAGGAAAGGTTACACGGCCCGGGCTGACGTGAGGCACCCTAGCCTCTGTGTGTGTGTGTGTGTGTGTGTGTGTGTGTGTGTGTGTGTGTGTGTGTGTGTGTGTATGTATGTATGTATGTATGTATGTATGTATGTATGTGTGTGTGTGTATGTGTATATGTGTGTGTGTGTATATATATGTATATATGTGTGTGTGTGTGTATATATATGTATGTATGTGTGTGTGTGTATATATATGTATATGTGTGTGTATATATATGTATATGTGTGTGTATATATGTATATATGTGTGTGTGTGTGTATGTGTGTATATGTGTGTGTATATATGTATATATGTGTGTGTGTGTGTGTATATGTGTGTGTATATATGTATATATGTGTGTGTGTGTGTATGTGTGTATATGTGTGTGTATATATGTATATATGTGTGTGTGTGTGTGTGTGTGTGTGTGTGTATATATATATGTGTGTGTGTGTGTGTGTGTGTGTGTGTGTGTGTGTGTGTGTGTGTGTGTGTGTGTATGTATGTGTGTGTGTGTGTGTGTGTGTGTGTGTGTGTGTGTGTGTGTGTGTGTGTGTGTGTGTGTGTGTGTGTGTGTGTGTGTTCTGGGCACTACATAGAGAGACGCCATTCACAACCATATTATGGACAAATAAATGATCTAAAAAGAGTTTTCGGGAAAATCCTCATCTCTATCAGCTGCAGTTTGTCTTTAAAGAACAACATCTAAACTTGGCTTTATTCCCCTTCCTTGGGTCCAGTGCAGCGTCTCTGCTCCCAATGGCTGTCAGCAGCACAGCAGGCAATAACAGAGCGCAGCAGCTCTGTCCACGAGCTGCTCACAGCCGCTGCACTCACTAATCGGCAGCAATGCTATTGACATCACTGGGCCCAGGACGGATGAGTGAAGCAGAGGATTTGAAAACAAAAAAACCCAAACAAACAGCAGAGGAAAAGGAATTTTCCACCAGCAGAAAACCACCTTTAAACATAGTAATTTTATTTACATAGCTTAGGTGCTGCTGTGCTCATGTCCTCACACCATATGATCCCTTTCCACGGTGTGACAAAACACTGGCACTTTCATCAGTGTACACAACTTACTCCGTGCTTTAGGAGACCACATATATTTTGTAGCGGACATCACTTACATAGACCTCAATAGCAGCAACTGTCTCGATGCACTGGCTGCCTTCTGTGACCACAAGGTAAACGGAGCATGACTCACAACTTACTAAGGAGGGAAGTCAAATCTCGCTCACCATGATGTGTCGTAACAGGAGGGAGGGGGATGGAGGCAGAGATGCCAACATGAGGAAGAACACAACTTCCGGCCCATCATGGAGGAACGCAGACAAGCACTGAACAGAAATGAATCACTTTTATAACCAGGAATTTTAATCTACATTTTTAGAGACCAGTTATTTAAATTAAAGGGAATCTGTCACCGGGTTTTGGCCACAATTTGATAGCAGCGTAATGACTCAGATTCCAGCGATGTGTCACTGAGCTGCCTAGTGCAGTTTTGATTAAATCACTATCAGCAGGAGATCTCCAGAGGACTAGTAATCCTCCTGCGAGGTAGTCCCCAGATTCATGATCTCTGTATAGCCCAGCACTGATTGGGATTTCTGCCTATGCAATCAGTGGTGTTGGGTTTGTACACAGCTCAGCTTTCAGAGAACAAACAAGGATTTTATCAAAACTGCAAGCATCCCAGAAAGATACACTACTGGAATCCAGGTCTCTGCCAAAAATCATACCGCTCTCAGACAGGGCAGCACAATCTGGCGACAAACTCCCATTAACCCTAAATGGCAAACAAGTACTACATATATTATAACCCCGCTAAGCAATCACTTGGCATCATGCACACAAAACCGTCAACTATACTTTCACAGTGACCTGAAATAATCCCAGACAATACAATAGTAAATCCATTCTGACAAAACCAACAAGTCCTAAATGCTTGAAGACGGAGGGAAAAAGAGAAGTACAAAATCGATGTCACAAGAGAAGGAAAAGGTTGAAAGGTAAAAGTGCAAGTGTCCATCAGTATGTTTACTGCTCATAACACAAACACCGCTGACAAGTGGGAGTGATCCTGCAGTAAGGCGGGGGCCGCCGGGAATTACCATCTCATCACAAACACCAGGAAAATGCAGCGCTCAGCACACTGGCAGAGGTCTGCACCGCAGCGGTGGGGATTTATTTTTCTTGCTGCTGCATTTCTCAGGTCAGATTAAACAAGTAATTTAAAAGACAAACTTTCAGAATAGAAGTTTTGCTAAAAAAAGAGCAGAAACTATAGACTATTATTAACAGACCACTTATTTAGATCAAATCAATTCAAGAGGTTGTCAGAGGTTAGAAGAAATTAACCCCATCCCACCGGAAAAGGTTTATGACCACATTCCCAAAGCTAGAAGTTGATTTTCCCAACACACTTTTTTTTTTGCATGGAGAGTAGGTGGTGATATGGTGAAAATATATATATATATTATATTATATTTAGTGTGTGTGTGTGTTATTCCACCATAGAATTTTGAGTTCTGTTTTTACACTATACATTTTGCTGTAAAAATGACTTGACAATATGGTTCAGCTCGGTCACAATTTCTGCTGGTTCACGGAGGTGAATATCTGCCCCTGCCAGTGATTACCTTTCTTCCGCTGAGGTCACATCAGTAGAGCAGTGTCTTCTCTTCCAATCTGTTCTGTAGATAGGGTGGCACTGGAGTCTTTATGCCAACTGACAGTCGGCTGCCTGCTACCTAACTGCGGGGAGCTGGCTGTTTCACCCCATCGACACAGACCAGAAGAGAAGGTGCTGTTCTATTGACCAGAGATGAAATGAAGCAGGGGAATCGCTGGCTGAGATGTCCCTATGTAAACCAGGTAAGCAGTTAGCAATTACTTGTCTTAATTCTTACCTGTATACACAAATAATGGCCCTAGATAACCCCTTTAGGGCTTGTGGGTTTTTTTTTTCTTTCTGGAGCATACACATTTGTTTAAGGCTTATTTATAGATCTAGATAAATTGTGTCCAATAAAACAAAAATTTTGCTATTAAAAAAAAAACAAAAAAAAAAAACAAAAAAAACAAACAACAACAAAACACAAAAACCCATAACAAAAGCACCAAGCCTTAAAATATTCTTCAGGACTCGTCCACTAACTATGAACACTTGACTAGTGCTCCAGAAGGGATATAACCATAAACCTCTAAAAAAAAATGAGCCGATGCACACAATTCTGTTCAATGATTACTTAGATTTTTATCTCCATCAAACTGATGACTTTCCATCACAAAATACAGCCATCGATATAACCATTATGAAATCTTCGGTGCGATTCCTTGGCTCATGACAATAACTAAGCCATAGAGCTGGCAGACATGCCTCTATTGGAATCAAGCGTCCACATCTGTTGCGACATTTCGGAGGAACACCCCTCTTAAGAGCGGTGGATACTTAATTCCAGCACACAGGCATCTCTGCCAGCTCTGTGTCTTAAAGTGTGGAGCCAAGTAACCTCAGTGAAGATTTCATAATGGTGATATCAGTGGATGTACTATTTGTAAGGTTTGATGGAGATAAATAAGCATTGTAGAGAATGGTGTTCTCTAGCTCATTCTTTTGGCCTTTTTTGGTTTAGGTTAATGGAGACCTCACTTCTGATCACTGGTCGAGCGTTCATCATTAGTGGACGAGTCTTGAATATTCTAAGGCCTGTTTTTTGTTTTACAAGGCAAGCTTGTATTTTTATTGAAACCCCTTTGGTGTAAATACAAGGTTTCATATCTTTTTACTGCAATTTTTTACAGCTGTACAACAATTGAAAAAATGGCAATTCTGGAGTTTAATTTTTCGCTTACATTTTTATTTCGATAGATCAAACTTTTACAGACGGCCAGACCAAAAATGATTTATTTTTTTAAACTGGGAAAAGAGGTGATTCAATTACACATTTTTAAATCTTTATGTTATATTTTACTCCCCTTTGTGGGCTTGAATCTGCTCGTTTGGTTATACTATATACTGTTGGGCTGCTGTCCTGTGAATGGCGTGGCCTTACTCCCCTTTGTGGGCTTGAATCTGCTCGTTTGGTTATACTATATACTGTTGGGCTGCTGTCCTGTGAATGGCGTGGCCTTACTCCCCTTTGTGGGCTTGAATCTGCTCGTTTGGTTATACTATATACTGTTGGGCTGCTGTCCTGTGAATGGTGTGGCCTTTTAGAGATGGCTACAGCAGTGGCAGATTTATCCGGAGAGTAATGTTATTTTGTATTTTATTTCCTCCTGTTACCATCGTTTTTTTCCATGTCCCCTTGACAGTTATATACTTTTTAATTCTATTAGACCCCTGAAGGCTGCAGGAAAAAGCCAAGAGGTTTGTCAAAAATGTAGAGAATGACTGGAGTGGCAGTTGAGCATACACACTACAGCTCAATCCTGACAGGGATAAAGGTGCATGTTCTACTGATTGGGAAGAGTTTGATAGCTGGAACACACACTAATTAATAACTTATCACCTATTCTGTGGATAGTTGATAAATGGTTGTCACTAGACATCCTGTTTAACGGCCCATTGTGTACTACGTCTGTCAAGGGTCATCTCACTGCCTTTGATGGGGGCTCACATGCCAGTCCTGCATCTTTCTCTGCACGTCGACTGATCTGACCATCCGATGGTGCCACTAACAGCCACGGGTGAATCACAGATCCACCAACACCTGTTAACCATGTAAATCCCATTATCAATCACTGCCATAACCCTCTGTTAATGGGTTATGAAAGTCAAGGGGCAGCTGATTACCCCTGTGTCTGTCATGACTAACAGTGAGCTGACGTTCATAGGAGATCATGACTTTGGCTATACAGACCAATGCTAATTCATTCCTCTGTACAGCACAGGCGATGATCACAGCATTAACTTCCCTAGGGGGACTAGTAAAAATAGTAAGAACAAAAGTTTATCACCCCCTTATTGCCCCACTGAGATTAAAACAATTACAAAGAATACACATTTGTTATCGCTGCGTTGAGAAATGCCCGATCTATCAAAATATAAATATAAAATAAATTAATCTGATTGGTAAACAGTGTAAGGGTAAAAAAAACAAAAAAACAAATTCAGTTTTTCACCCGCAGCAACAACAAAAAGAAAAAAAAAAAAGGAAAAAAGTAATATTAGGCAATCAATACATCATAAATATACCCCAGATTATCATCAATAAAAACACCAGCCAGGGTGAAAAAATGAGCACTCACACAGCCCCAGATCCCAAAAATTATAACTGTTACGACTGACAAGATTTGTTGTTTTTTTTTTTAATTTGTCAAAATTTCAGAAGTTTTAATTTACCACTTAAGTAAAACAAAAACTATACATGTTTGGTATCTACGTAATCATACTGACCTGGAGAGTCGTACTGCCAGGTCAATTTTATGTCAAATGAATACAAAAAAGAACAGTTGCAGAATTTCACTTTTTTTCTATTTGACAACAGTCGGAATTTATTTTTTTCCCCCACTTACCTTTACATTATATATTGTAATGGTGTCATAAGTACAACTCATCTTGCAAAAAACAAACCCTCACAAAGCTATATTGATGGAAAAATAAAAAAAGTTATGGCTCTTGGAATAAAAGGAGGAAAAAACTAAAGCGCGAAAAGGAAAAATTGCCCCATCCTTAAGGGGTTAAAGTTCCTTACTTAATATAATTTTACGGTTCAGGTTATGTTTTAAACATGTAACATCCCGAGATAGACACGGTCAGGGACAGCTTTAAATGCCCTAGTCCGTAAAGTCAGGCAACGATAGATTTGACTTCAGGATTCTTGCACAGAAATACAGTGGAACCTCGCTTAACGAGTAACCCAGTTAGCGAGTATTTCACTTAACGAGCAAAGCTTGCTGTAAATTTGTAACTCTGTTTACGAGAAAGCTTTGCCGTACGAGCAAAATACTCACTGCACACACTTCCGGTTACGTACATCCACCGCGCTCTGACCCACTTGTGCAGTCCGTACAAACACAAACACAAGCGCTGGCCAATCAGAGTCAAGCGGCTCCTGCCTTTTGAAGTCAGCGCTCTGGCAGCGGACGTTTCTCCCTCGTCACGATGGTTACCCCTTACACATCCTGTACCGGCAAACTGCAAGATCCAGGACACCGGCGATGGAACGGAAGGTAAGGTGAGCATAGTGTGTGTGTGTGTGTGTGTGTGTGTGTGTGTGTGTGTGTGTGTGTGTGTGTGTAAGTAATGGCGCAATAGGGGACCAGGATGGGACATTTAATAAGTTGTGGAACGAATTGTCTGCATTGTAATGATTTCCTTTGGGAAATCTTGCTCTGCTGAACGAGTAACTTGGTTAACAAGCACAGTCCCAGAACGGATTGCTCTCGTTAACCAAGGTTCCACTGTACGAGAATATTCACAAAGATTAAGAGGTTTACATGAGCAGAGCAATGCCGGCTATGCTACTGTTGCTGTGTAGCACCTGCCATGACGCTGCGCAGCACCTGCCCTTATGCTGTGCGCAGACTGCAGCTCCATTACAGGATTGTAATACCTGACAATACTGAGACAAGTGTGGCGCTGCTTCTGAAAGAAAGCAGACAGGTTTCTCTCTCTCTTTAACCCCCTTATACTCCTCAAAAACTGTGCGCACATAAAAATGTGCAAGCTCCAATTGTTGCTGCTTAACCATTTGGATGCTGCTGTCAATCACAGACAGCAGCATTTACATGGCTCTGCTAGTGCACTGGATCCCATCAGCCTCCAGCGACATTACTACAGTCATGGACAAAAGTTTTGAGAATGACACCAAAATGATATTTTCACATGATCTGTTGCCCTCTGGTTTTTAATTGTGTTTGTCTGATGTTTACATCACATACAGAAATATAATTGCAATCATATTATGAGTACCAAAAGGTTATATTGACAGTTAGAATGAGTTAGGCTAGTTTCACACTTGCGTTGGACGGGATCCGTAGCATTGCGTTGTTACGGATGCAACGGATGCGTTGCATATAGTGGCACAACGGATGCTACGGATCGTACAAAATAACGCAATCCGTTATAGGTTTTTTTTCCTTGACTTTACACATCTGAGCATGCGCAGTTGTGTAAAGACAGATGCGTTAACGGAATCCGTCAAATGACGCATTCTAACGGAATCTGCCACCATAGGCGTCCATTATAAAAATAACGGACGCCAAACTGATTCCTGCAGGTTGCGTTTTTTTGACACTCCGCCAAGCGCAGAAAAACGTTACATGCTGCGTTCCATCCGCCCGACGCAGCGTCAAAATAACGACGCTGCGTCGTCCAGCGGATGCAACACAGACACTTGAGTTACAGTGCGTCGTCCATACAAGTCTATGGAAAATAGCGCAATGCGTTAACGGACTGCGCTATTCTCCATAGTGACGGAATGCGCTGAACGCAAGTGTGAAACTAGCCTTAATGCAGCAAGTCAATATTTGAAGTGTTGACCCTTCTTCAGGACCTCTGAAATTCTCCCTGGCATGCTCTCAATCAACTTCTGGACCAAATCCTGACTGATAGCTGTCCATTCTTGCATAAGCAATGCTTGCATTTTGCCAGAATTTGTTGGTTTTTGTTTGTCCACCCGTCTCTTGATGATTGCCCACAAGTTCTCAATGGGATTAAGATCTGGGGAGTTTCCAGGCCATGGACCCAAAATCTCTATGTTTTGTTCCATAGTGATCACCTTTGCTTTATGGCAAGGTGCTCCATCATGCTGGAAAAGGCATTGTTGGGCGCCAAACTGCTCTTGGACAGTTGGGAGAAGTTGCTCTTGGAGGACATTCTGGTACCATTCTTTATTCATGGCTGTATTTTTAGGCAAGACTGTGAGTGAGCCGATTCCCTTGGCTGAGAAGCAACCCCACACATGAATCGTTTCAGGATGCTTAACAGTTGGCATGGGACAAGACTGGTGGTAGCGCTCACCTCTTCTTCTCCTAATAAGCTGTTTTCCAGATGTCCCAAACAATCGAAAAGGGGATTCATCTGAGAAAATGACTTTACCCCAGTCCTCAGCAGTCCACTCCCTGTACCTTTTGCAGAATATCAGTCGGTCCCTGATGTTTTTTTCTGGAGAGAAGTGGCTTCTTTGCTGCCCTCCTTGAAACCAGGCCTTGCTC
Source organism: Anomaloglossus baeobatrachus (assembly GCF_048569485.1). Lineage (NCBI taxonomy): Eukaryota > Metazoa > Chordata > Amphibia > Anura > Aromobatidae > Anomaloglossus > Anomaloglossus baeobatrachus. The sequence goes on from NC_134356.1 coordinate 168,212,399, forward strand.
AAGCAGTCTCCGCCTCACAGTGCGTGCAGAGGCACTCGCACCAGCCTGCTGCCATTGCTGAGCTAGCTCGGCACTTGCTGGTAGTCCGATCCCGCAGTTGAAACATTTTTAAGATACGGTCCTGGCGTTTGCTGGTCCTTCTTGGGCGCCCTGGAGCCTTTTAGGCAACAATGGAAGCTCTCTCCTTGAAGTTCTTGATGATGCGATAGATTGTTGACTGAGGTGCAATCTTTGTAGCTGCGATACTCTTCCCTGTTAGGCCATTTTTGTACAGAGCAATGATGGCTGCACGTGTTTCTTTAGAGATAATCATGGTTAACTGAAGAGAAACAAACAATGATACTAAGCACCAGCCTCCTTTTAAAGTGTCCAGTGGTGTCACTTACTTAATCATGACTGATTGATCGCCAGGCCTGTCCTCATCAACACCCACACCAGTGTTAGTGGAAAAATCACTAAAACAATGTTAGCTGCTCCTTTTAAGGCAGGAATGCAATGATGTTGAAATGTGTTTTGGGGGTTGAAGTTCATTTTCTTAGCCAATATTGACTTTGCAAGTAATTGCTGTTAAGCTGATCACTCTTTAGGACATTCTGGAGTATATGCAAATTGCAATTAGAAAAACTAAAGCAGTAGACTTTGTAAAAATTAATATTTGTAGCATTCTCAAAACTTTTGGCTATGACTATTAAGTTAGCTAAGTTTGAGACAGAGAGACTCATTGCGAGAGAAAGTAAAAATAATCCTAAAATATTCTTTAACTACATAAACAGTAAAAAACTGAAAAGCGATAGTGTTGGCCCCCTTAAAAATAGTCTTGGTGAAATGGTGGAAGGGGATGAGGGTAAAGCCAACCTGCTGAATGACTTTTTTTCTACGGTTTTTATACAAGAAAATGCCATGGCAGATGACATGACCAGTGATACCATAAATTCACACTTGAATATTACCTGCTTAACCCAGCAGGAAGTACGCCGCCGCCTCGAAATCACTAAGGTTGACAAATCTCCGGGCCCGGATGGCATACACCCCAGAGTACTACAGGAATTGAGTTCTGTGATAGATAGACCATTATTTTTAATCTTCTCAGATTCCTTAATAACAGGGTCGGTACCGCAGGACTGGCGCATAGCAAATGTGGTGCCAATATTCAAAAAGGGGACAAAAACTGAGCCGGGAAATTATAGGCCGGTAAGTTTAACCTCTACGGTTGGTAAAATCCTTGAGGGTTTCTTGAGAGATGCTATATTGGAGTATCTCAAGAAAAATAACCTTATGACAGAGTATCAACATGGGTTTATGAGGGATCGATCCTGTCAAACTAATTTGATCAGCTTCTATGAAGAGGTAAGTTCAAGTCTGGACCAGGGAAATGCAGTGGATGTTGTGTATATGGACTTTTCAAAAGCTTTTGATACGGTGCCACACAAAAGGTTGGTACATAAAATGAGAATAATGGGGATAGGGGAAAATATGTGTAACTGGGTTAAAAACTGGCTAAGTGATAGGAAACAAAGGGTGGTTATTAATGGTACGTACTCGGACTGGGTCTCAGTTCATAGTGGGGTACCACAGGGGTCAGTATTGGGCCCACTTCTTTTCAACATATTTATAAATGACCTTGTTGGGGGCATGCGGAGTAGAATTTCAATATTTGCAGATGATACTAAACTCTGCAGGGTAATCAATACAGAGGAGGATAATTTTATATTACAGGGAGATTTATGTAAATTGGAGGATTGGGCTGAGAAGTGGCAATTGAAGTTTAATGTAGATAAATGTAAGGTCATGCACTTGGGTAGAGGAAATAACATTTATGATTATGTACTTAATCGTAGAACACTGGGTAAAACAGACACAGAAAAAGACTTGGGTGTATTGGTGGATGGTAAACTTCACTTTAGTGGACAGTGTCAGGCAGCTGCTGCCAGGGCTAATAAAATAATGGGATGTATTAAAAGAGGTATAAGTGTTCATGAAAAAAATATAGTTCTACCTCTGTACAAGTCACTAGTGCGACCACACTTAGAATACTGTGTACAATTCTGGTCACCGATATATAAGAAGGACATAGCTGAACTAGAGAGGGTGCAGAGAAGAGCCACCAAGATTATTAGAGGAATGGGTGGGCTGCAATACCAAGACAGGTTATTAAACTTGGGGTTATTTAGTTTGGAAAAACGAAGGCTTAGGGGGGATCTAATCACAATGTATAAATATATGAGGGGACAGTACAGAGACCTTTCCAAAGATCTTTTTACACCAAGGCCTGCGACTGGAACACGGGGGCATCCACTACGTCTTGAGGAAAGAAGGTTTAATCATAATCACAGACGAGGATTCTTTACTGTACGAGCAGTGAGACTATGGAACTCTCTGCCACATGATGTTGTAATGAGTGATTCACTACTAACATTTAAGCAGAGCCTGGACGCCTTTCTTGAAAAATGTAATATTACCAGTTATGTATATTAGATTTTATGACAGGGTATTGATCCAGGGAACTAGTCTGATTGCCGGATGTGGAGTCAGGAAGGAAATTTTTTCCCCATTGGAACTTGTTTGCCACATTGGGGTTTTTTTGCCTTCCTCTGGATCAACATGTTAGGCTACAGGTTGAACTAGATGGACTTAGAGTCTCCCTTCAACCTTAAAAACTATGATACTATGATACTATGATACTGTACATGGTGCCAATGGGTCACCATGGCGCTGGAGGCCTGCTGAAATCAAGCTAGTTGGTTGGACTTCATTGGGGAATGTTACTATAAAGGAACAATCTTATTATATTGTGTGCAGAGCCACTTACCGGTTGCAGTCTTGTTTCATTCTGAGTTGCATAGACTCACATTAAAAAAGCGACTTCAGGTCAACACTGAAAATGCAGTGTGAGCCAGCAGGTCACAAATATGGTTACTTTATGGAAACAGCAGAAAATGGTGATGGCCAAGTACAGGTGCATCTCAAAAAATTAGAATATCCTCGAAAAGTTAATTTCAGTAATTCAATACACAAAAGGGAAACAAATTATATAATCATTACACACAGAGGGATCTATTTCTATATATTATATAATCATTACACACACAGAGGGATCTATTTCTATATATTATATAGTCATTACACACAGAGGGATCTATTTCTATATATTATATAATCATTACACACACAGAGGGATCTATTTCTATATATTATATAGTCATTACACACAGAGGGATCTATTTCTATATATTATATAATCATTACACACACAGAGGGATCTATTTCTATATATTATATAGTCATTACACACACAGAGGGATCTATTTCTATATATTATATAGTCATTACACACACAGAGGGATCTATTTCTATATATTATATAGTCATTACACACAGAGGGATCTATTTCTATATATTATATAGTCATTACACACAGAGGGATCTATTTCTATATATTAGTCATTACACACAGAGGGATCTATTTCTATATATTATATAGAGTCATTACACACAGTGATCTATTTCACATGTTTATTTCTGTTAATGTTGATGATTATGGCTTACAGACAATAAAAACCCAAGTCATTATCTCACAAAATTAGAATTTACAAGACAAACTGAAAAAATGATTTTACACTCAGAAATGTTGTCTTACTGAAAAGTCTGTAGAGTAAATGCCTCAATACTTGGTCGGGGCTCCTTATACAGGAATTACTGCATTAATGTGGCAATGTGGCATGGAGGCGATCAATCTGTGGCACTGCTGAGGTGTTCTGGAAGCCCAGGTTGCTTTGATAGCAGCCTTCAGCTCGTCTGCATTGATGGGTTTGGTGTTTTTCATCTTCCTCTTGACAATACCCCATAGATTCTCTATAGGGTTTAGGTCAGGCGAGTTTGCTGGCCAATCAAGCACCGTGATACTGTGGTTAGTAAACCAAGTATTGGTGCTTTTGGCAGCATAGACAGGTGCCATGTTCTGCTGGAGAATGAAATTACCATCTCCAAAAAGCGGCAGAGGGAAGCATGAAGTGTTGTAAAATTTCTGGTAGATGGCTGCGCTGACTTTGGTCTTGATAAAACACAGTGGAGCTACACCAGCAGATGACATGGCTCCCCAAACCATCACTGGTTGTGGAAACTTCACACTAGACCTCAAGCAGCTTGGATTGTGGCCTCTCCACTCTTCCTCCAGACTCTGGGACCGCGATTTCCAAATGAAATGCAAAATTTACTTTCATCTGAAAACACCACCTTGGACCTCTGAGCAACAGTCCAGTTCTTTTTCTCCTTGGCCCAGGTACGACGCTTCTGGGGTTTTCTATTGGTCATGAGTGGTTTGATACAAGGAATGCGACAGTTGTAGCCCATGTCCTGGATACATCTGTGTGTGGGGGGCTCTTGAAGCACTGACTCCAGCAGCTGTCTACTCCTTGAGTATATCCCCCAAATTTTTGAATAGCATTTTCTTAATCCTATCAAGGCTTTTTCTACCACACTTTCCTTCTACTCAACTTTCTAGTAATATGCTTGGATATAGCACTCTATGAACAGCCAGCTTCTTTAGCAATGACCTTTCGTGGCTTTCCTTCCTTGTGGAGTGTGTCAATGACTGCCTTGTGGACATTTGTCTAGTCAGCAGTCTTCCCCATGATTGTATAGCCTACTGAACCAGACTAAGGGACTATTTTAAACGCTTAGGATGCCTTTGCAGGTGTTTTGTGGTAATTATTCTAATTTTCTGAGATAATGAACTGTTGGGTTTTCATTGGCTGTAAGCCATAAATCATTAAAAGAAATAAACATTTTAAATACATTATATAGAGTCATTACACACAGAGTGATCTATGGGCTTCCCTTTTTGTATTGAATTACTGAAATAAACGTTTTGATGACATTCTATTATAGTGAGATGCACCTGTATCTGAATGAATACACTACACACACGCGAATGACTGCTAAAAAAGAATAAAAAAAAGTTACCGGAGTGCTGCTATAAATATAAACTGCAATACAGTAGCATTGCACTACATGCTATAAGCAATCACATGATTGCAGCTTTAGATCCCTTAAAAGGATTAAAAAACAAACAAACAAAGCTTAACAGGGGTTGTCCACTCCTGAAGAACCCCAGTTGTATCATTTCAAGTCCCCTACTAAAATAAATACAGCTTATACTGCAGGGGCACAATAGCAGTGATGTTGGCGTTGCTGCTACTGTAGAGTGACTACTTGCGTCCTGTAATGGCTGCAGCCAATCATCATTACTCTGTCAGGGCAGAGATCCACTCTGATAAAATAGGAAAAGGTGCTCAATGGCCACAGCAAGTCATGTCACTCTCCGAGAACAGCAACATCCTGGATTGCTGCGGCTCCAGGAGGGGAGCGTATGCCGCTTTAAGCTCGGGACCTGAAACGATTAACCAAGAGTTGACCTGCAGTGGACACCTCGCTTAACCCAATTTGCTCAGTTCAAAAGATGAATAAAAAAAATGTAAGCATATTTGTCACAATAGTGTGTTTAAAAGTCTGATAATATAGCATAAGCTATGGGTCTCCAACAAATAGTGCCACAAGCAATTTTTTTTTGTACACAAAGTTATAATTGTTTTTAGACATTTATTATTTGGGAAAAAATGTATTTTTTAATTTTTCTTTTTAAATCACACCCTCTGTTATGTTAAAAATAAAGGGGGAGGGGTGAACTAAAAACTTTACATGTCGGCTGATCTATCAAAATATATACAGTGGAACCTTGGTTAAAGAGTAACTTGGTTTGAGAGCGTTTTGCAAGACAAGCAAAGCTTTTTACAAATGTGTAACTTGGTTTAAGAGCAATGCTTTACAAGAAGAGCAAATACTCACCGTGCACACTTCCGGTTCTGTCCTTTCACCGCGCTCTGACATGCGCTGGAGGTAACTTCCTGTACATATGTACTGTATATTGTATACAGTATACCACTGTACAGTACAGTATATACTATACAGCATGTCTAGCTATTTGCATTTGTGGTTATAGTATTGTACTCTCTTTTGGCTAACCAGTACAGCACATTGCTTGTACTGCACCTCTCGCACACCAACAATTCTATTCTAAGCTAAAGTGCAGTATTATTTTCTTTATATGTTTACTGTAAGTATTTTGTATTAGTGTACAGTAATTTTATATTAATACAGTACATTGTATTACTGTAATAAGTGTGTATAAATAAAGTAAATATTTTTAGGTTGTGGAACGAATTGTCTATTTCAATTATTTCCTATGGGAAAATTTGCTTTGATATAAGAGTACCTTGGTTTAAGAGCGCACTCCCGGAACTGTGCTCTTAAACCAAGTTACTCTTATATATCAAAGCAAATTTTCCCATAGGATATAATTGAAACAGACAATTCGTTCCACAACCCAAAAATATTTACTGTATTTATACAAACTTATTACAGTAATACAAAATAATGTACTGTATTAATATAAACTTACAGTACACTAATACAAAATACTGTACAGTAAAAAACAGAAAATAACACTGGACTTTAGCTTAGAATAAAATTGTTGGTGTGCGTAATTATGCTCGTAATCCAAGGTTCCACTGTATATGTATGAAAGAAGATCAAGGGCGAAATTCACATGCTCAGTAATCTTTTGTTAGAACGGATGCAGCAACAATCCAGCATAAAAAAAAAACCAAAAAACATTTATGCAGACAAACTTTCCTAGTTTAAGAAAAAAAATATATAAAAAAAATATAAAAATGGATTTCAGCTGGATCTGTTATTTTTTATTAACAATAAGAGCGTTTGACCCCCCCCCCAAAAAAAGTAAAAAAAACCCCAAAAAAAACACCCAAGTTTTAAAGAAAACTATTTTTGAAAAATTAAACCAGAGAAAAGGTATTTTTTCCACACAAGATTAAAGACCTTCATCCTCACTTCTTTAAAGAGGGGGGGGGGGGGGGAATAAATCTACTGCAAGTGTGGTACTGCTGTAATTGCATGTTCCCAGGTAATTTTTACTGCTTATGATAGGTGTAAAAACAAAAAGTTAGAATTTTTTTTTCCTACCATTTCACTGTACTTGGACTTTTTTCCCCATTTTTTTTCCAATACAGGATATGGAAAAATGAATGGTCTCATAACTTGTCTGGCAATAAACAATCCATCCTACGTGTACGGGGGGTGGTGGGGGGTAATTATGGCTCTTGGAGAAGACAAGGTGGAAAAAAGGCACAAAATAAAAAAATTAAAAAAACCCTGGTGATTAAAAAGGGTTAAATATGAGAATCTTGGTCTACAGTGTGAGAAATACATGATGATTGGTGCAATTATTTTTTAATCCGGAAGAAATGATCTCATCAGTCAGTCCTGTTTGGCACATACATTAATTACTGGAAGGTTACAGTCACGAGCCCTGGCATGTGAGGAGCAGTGAATCCAAGGCAGGCTCCATTACTGAACTCTATGGAACGCCTCCTAGGGCTATAGCATTACTGCAGGAAGACAAGCAGGCAGCCGATGAAGCCTCGCTGGGAAAGCAGAAATGTCGTTACCGTGTAGGACACTTACAACTTTATAAGGTTCAGCAAAGAGAGGAGAGGTAGATGGAAAGGCCTCTTCGCCCTGTTGGATTTCTTGATTTCGCCTTTCCCTTTCTTTCATACGCAGCACGTTCCGTTCTTCACGGTTCATATTGCTACAAAGAAAGATGTATACAAAGTCAACATTGACAGATCACTACACTATTGCGTCCACAATAGAAACCTATCATAGGATTTCACAGACTAAATATACATCCTGAAGGATGAAAGCCAATAAGTGATATTATGTAATGCCTGTAACCGAGAAACATGCACTTGTGTATGGATGTTGCTAAGGATGAAAGATGAGTAAGGATAAAGAAAAAGCCGTTTAACCAGTTTATGACAGGACGCTCTCACATTCCACCAGTATCATGCATGCCTCTCCAGAGCCAGTCACTACACCCACCCACCTAGAAGAGGAGGAGGAGCGACCGCGAGGAAGGAGTCCCCGAATACACACTTATGTCATTATGACGCCAAGGATACACAACATTTTACACATGGCTACGTTCCCAATTACATTTTTGGTCTAAGTGCTTCTCTAGGGAAAAACAGAGCGCACAAGAGCAAAGGTCATCCTACTGGGTTGTTCAGATGACTGTTTCTTTTTTAATATATGGTCCGTGTCAGGAAATAAAGATATAAAATGAAACATTGTGGCATGCATTAGTCTCCTGCAGATTGCAGATGGACCTCCAATATTCAAGTCTATAGGTACACAAGAAAAAGAATAAATTGGACCCCATAAGAAGATTTTCTGGATACAATGCGGTCTTGTAATAGGACGCAATACATATTTTTGTATGAAAATCTTTTCTTTAATGGGATTATTTAATCTTAACCAGTTAAACGTAAAATCTAGACGTTTTGCTAAGTACACTTGGATGGGGCGTTCCCAAAATGTCAAGGGAGAAAAGAATTGGACATGCTGAATTCTAATGCTCACAAGACCTATCTAGCAGTAAGGGCTTCCTCCACTACTCCTGCAGAAGACAAGCACACCTGTGTAAGGCCCCTTCACACTGCGGCCTTCCCTCGCTCAGTGGTCCCGTTGGGGCGCAAGTCTGAACCTCCCGCAAAACTGGATTGGGATGTAAGCACTTACATAATGGTGCACACAGTCACCGTGTGATTTCTGTCGCACCATTTTCAGCCGTATACACCTACTGGAGGCGAGCAACAAGGCTGCGTCTGGGTGTCTGCCTCCAGTAGGAATATACGCTCGAAAATGGTGCCCCACAGAGCACTCAGGGACTCCGGCTGCACTATTAAGTTTAGTCACCCCGTTGGCACTTACATCTAAATCCGCTTTTGCCTTGGGGCTATTGAAAAGGGAAGAACACAGTGTGAAAGGGGCCAAAAGGGAAACCCGGAGACAAAGCCGTATCTAACCGCTATCAGAAAGATTTCACACTCTGCCCTTACCACCAAACTATGTGCATGAAGCTCTCAAAGACAAGGACAGAAATACCTTTACATGGCCAGTCTGTTCCTCCATTACTGAGAAACCAGTGTGTGATAAGGAAAGGAGGCTGTAGATCTGAAGCCTCAGTCACTCCAGCTCTATTCCACACGCAGCACTACATCCTGACTGACAGCTCCTCTGACAAATCACACAGCATAGCGTGTCAGTCAGGAGGAGGTGACCCAGGGTGTGGAATAGAGCTGGAGTGACAGAGGCTTCAGATCTACAGGCTCATTTCCTTATCCATTCAAACACTAATTTCTCAGTAATGGAGGAACAGACCGATACTGCTGGACTTGTCACTGAGAGAATTACATGCACATGTAAATATTTGGAGGCATGAAATCTTGATACGCATTCCCTTTAAGATTTTTTTTCCTTTAACTACTCTATTAATATTTAAGACCTTTTCTGTGGGGGTAAGACTAGGACACTGCAAACAATCAGCTGACTAAAGGGGCAGAAGTGTTCTTGTCTTTGCTTAGGCAGTGCCTGGCATCACAGCTCAGATCCAGTCAGTTAAATGGTATGGCGCTGCAGAGAGCGGCAATACTGGGCAGTGATGACAATGGAACTAGTTTCTGTGCCAGTGCTGACAGCAGGACCATGTCATCTGTATGAATTTACTGCATGTACTGCACATTGTAGCAGCACGTGACAGTATTGTATTACGCAACATTACACATGACCAAGATCATGTTCCTCCAACAGCCAACTAAATAACCAGGTCCGGCTTATGGTGTGTAATCCATAATTAGATGGGTGTGGAGCCACTATTGGTGTAATACATTGTTACTGCTGCATGAAGTGAGTGACTATCTAAAAAAACCCTTTGTATTTATGATCTTCGTACATATTTTATCCTAATGCAGTTGTAAAACTTTGTATATGGGAACACTGTGCCACGAGGATGGAAAGAGGAAGATTGTACATAACATCAGTTGGAGTAAAAAGAGTGGGCCTTATACACATTAGTATCTCATCCGCGTCCTCCGCAGATCGAGCAGGCGAGAGGCTCCTGCAGCAGGCAATCGTCGGACGATGATTTAATAATGTTTGTGAACCGCGGTCCATGACGCCTGACTGCAGTGCTCTGTTATGTATGGTGCGGGCAGCCGATCATTGGATGAGAATAGAGACACGCTTCTCAAGAAATTACAATATCATCAAAAGGTTACATTTCAGTACTTCAATATTAAAAGGGAAACCCATTATATAGTGCATATAATGCACTACAGACTTTTCATTAGGCCAACATTTGAGTGTAAAATCATTTTTTCAGTTTGTCTATAATATCCTAATTTTGTGAGATAATGACCTTTGGGTTTTCATTGGCTGTAAGCCATAATCATCAACATTAACAGAAATAAACATGTGAAATGGATCCCTCTGCGTGTAATGACTATATAATATATAGAAAGAGATCCCTCTGTGTGCAATGACTATATAATATATAGAAATAGATCCCTCTGTGTGTAATAACTATATAATATATAGAAATAGATCCCTCTGTGTGTAATGACTATATAATATATAGAAATAGATCCCTCTGTGTGCAATGACTATATAATATATAGAAATAGATCCCTCTGTGTGTAATGACTATATAATATATAGAAATAGATCCCTCTGCGTGTAATGACTATACAATATATAGAAAGAGATCCCTCTGTGTGCAATGACTATATAATATATAGAAATAGATCCCTCTGTGTAATAACTATATAATATATAGAAATAGATCCCTCTGTGTGTAATGACTATATAATATATAGAAATAGATCCCTCTGTGTAATAACTATATAATATATAGAAATAGATCCCTCTGTGTGTAATGACTATATAATATATAGAAATAGATCCCTCTGTGTGTAATGACTATATAATATATAGAAATAGATCCCTCTGTGTGTAATGACTATATAATATATAGAAATAGATCCCTCTGTAATGACTATATAATATATAGAAATAGATCCCTCTGTGTGTAATGACTATATAATATATAGAAATAGATCCCTCTTTATGTAATGACTATATAATATATAGAAATAGATCCCTCTGTGTGCAATGACTATATAATATATAGAAATAGATCCCTCTGTGTGTAATAACTATATAATATATAGAAATAGATCCCTCTGTGTGTAATGACTATATAATATATAGAAATAGATCCCTCTGTGTGTAATGACTATATAATATATAGAAATAGATCCCTCTGTAATGACTATATAATATATAGAAATAGATCCCTCTGTGTGTAATGACTATATAATATATAGAAATAGATCCCTCTGTGTGTAATGACTATATAATATATAGAAATAGATCCCTCTGTATGTAATGACTATATAATATATAAAAATAGATCCCTCTGTGTGTAAGGACGTTATATAATATATAAAAATAGATCCCTCTGTGTGTAATGACTATATAATATATAGAAAGAGATCCCTCTGTGTGTAATGACTATATAATATATAGAAATAGATCCCTCTATGTAATGGTTATATAATATATAGAAATAGATCCCTCTGTATGTAATGACTATATAATATATAAAAATAGATCCCTCTGTGTGTAAGGACGTTATATAATATATGAGTTTCCCTTTTTGTATTGAATTACTGAAATAAATAACTTTTTCATGATATTCTAATTTATTGAGATGCCCTTTTATGTGTCGATATGTCCTTGATATGCAGAGTTTAGTGTGGTGTGTTCATAGATTTGAATAAATCGCCATATTCTAGTCAAAACTAGTTTCATCGATGTGTAGAAGGAGGGGGTCAGAGGGTAACCGTACTTTCAAGTAACTTTTCAGACTAAAAAGGGGACCTGTTACCAGATTGGGGGGGTTATACACTGTGGCCACCACCAGGTTCTTATATACTGCAGTCTAACATGCTGTATATAAGAGCCCAGGCCGCGGTGTAGAACATAAACACTTTATAATACTCATCTAAGGTGCAGTGCAGACTGGTCGGATGGGTGTCTCCGGTGCTGGCGCCTCCTCTTTCGGCCATATTTGTCCTCCTCCTTCTGAAGCCTGGGTGTATGACGTGTCCTACCTCATCCACACTGTCCAGCATTGCGGTCCTGAGCAGGCAGATTGTAGTGCGCCTGTGCCAGGACTTCAGTGCTGGATAGTGTGCATGAGGTAGGACACGTCATACACCCAGGCTTCAATAGAAGGACGACAAAAATGGCCGAAAGAGGAGGCGCCGGACTCTGAGAACGGAGACACCCTTCTGACCAAGTCTGCACCGCATCGCCCCTTAGGTATTATAAAGTGAATTTTACGTTCTACACAGCGGCCTGGGCTCTTATATACAGCATGTTAGACTGCAGTATATAAGAGCCTGGTGGTGGTGGCCACAGCTTATAGTCCCAAATCTGGTGACAGGTTCCCTTTAAGCTGTCCCGCAAGTATACATCAGGAATACGTTTCTAGCCATTACATGATGTGTATCATATTTTTTCACCAGTTTTCCCTTCTGCATGCTCTCTTTTACAAAGGGTGGGCTATACTTTAATATTGGAGGTCTACCCTGTTTGCTCCTTGGGATAGGTCATCAATAGTGCTGAGCGGACCCGGACTGTAAACGTCCGGATCCGCGCGGTTTCAGCGCCATCGCCAGACCCGGGTGCGGGATTCCGGCTAAACGATCCGGAATCGGCAATTAATAAAAATGTTAAAAAACAATAAATAAATGAGTGTTTCATACTTACCAGACTCTGTCATGGCGGCACACTGCTTCCGGGTCGCGCTTTCACTTCCTGTGCTGTGCACGCAGTCACACAGCTTTCCGTGCTTTCCCCGCCCACCGGCCGTCCTCTCAGCTGTGATTGGTTCCTGGCTGACGCGCCCCCAGCCTGTGACAGCTCTGCCGTGCAGTCATCGCAGCTCAGTAATAGGCTGCACTCAGAGCGGGCAGCCGTGCTCTATGGCTGCTCGCTGTGACATGTAGCAGAGCTGGATGTGTCGCCGCTGGATCTCGTGTAGATTACGCCGGAGGGCTGTGTTGGGATAATGAAGTGGTGAAGGAGGAGGCTGCGTTTCTACTTTATTCCAAATAAAGGATTTCCCTGTGTCTTGTTTATTTACTGTAATTTACAGGTTTGTGATGCGGGTATCTCACAGACGCCCGTGCGATCACAAACCTGGGGTTTAATAACAGCCATGTGCTATTATTAACCCCTGCTATGACCTTGATTGCCACCGTACCAGGGCAATCAAGATGAGCCGATATCGCACCGGAATGGCCACATCTAATAGATGCGGCTATACCGGGCACAGTGAGGGACTCCCACAAGTGTCACATCGCAGCACAGCCGCACACACATCTGACAGGAACGTGCATGTGTTTCTAGGTACATGCACGCTCATGTTCAGACAGGCGTCAAAACACTGCGATTTTTTGCCAGGAGGTGTAGATTGGATGCCGAAATATGGTGTAAAAATCACAGCATCACATTTGCATCCTTTGGCCACCAAAAATAAAAATAAAATAAAAAAAAATTTGCCACAGGTGGAAATTTGGTGCTGAAAGCTGGTGCAGATGATTTCAGCACCAAATGTGCACCTCCTGGCAAAAAAAAGCAGCAACAAAAACCGCTGCATAAAAATAGCGTCAAAACACCGCGATTTTTTGCCAGGAGGTGTAGATTGGATGCAGGAATATGGTATAAAAATTTCAGCACAAAATCTGCATCTCTTAGCCAAAACAAATTGCGATTTTTCTGCTAGGATATGTAGGTCTGTGAACTCAGTGACCTGCACCTGAGGTCAGGTTACCTGCGATCACAGATGAAGGACCGTGGGAACCTCCAGCTGTGACGTCACCGCTCAATGCTCAGCTCATTCTCTGGAGCTCACAGAGAGCGGTCGGTCGTGCCGCGCTCTGTGATATTCAGATGTAGCAGAGCTGAAGCGGCGTGGGACGTCGTGTGGATTACGCCGGAGCTGCAGGGTGTTTTGGGTTAATAAAGTGGTGAAGGGAGGAGTGTTTTGTATTTTATTCCAAATAAAGGATTTTTCTGTGTGTCTGTGTTTATTTACTGTCATTTACAGGTTTGTGTGATGCAGGTATCTGATAGACGCCTGTGCCATCACACAACCTAGGGTTTAGCAGCAGCCGTGCGCCGCTGCTAATCCTGCTATTACCCCGACTGGCACCACATCACGCCAGCGGGAAGAGCCGGTATCGCACACCGGTATGTCGCATCTAACAGATGCGACATACCGGACGGCTGCGGGCTGAGGATATACCAGGCCCCGGCCGGCGTTATGGCTGGATGTGAAGATTATGGGGAACCACACGTCCTTTTTTGTTTTTTTTTACTTTCACCGGAGTGACACGTGTGAGGGGCTCACGCGAGTCTGCCATGGCAGCATCCGGCAGCCTCGCACGTGTGACTCCGGGCACTGTATACACAGCACAGATACTGCGCGACGGCTGAGGCTGCAGCCGACCGCTATAACTGTGCTGCCGAGTGTTTACTACTGTGAACAGATCGGATTCTTTTTTAAATCTGTTAGTAATCCGCCGGCCCCGGATTATTGGCCGTTCGATCAGCTCTAGTCATCAATAATAGACTGATCAGCTGTTCCCGGTACCAGCTCCATTAACTGTATAGTGTAGACAGCAGGGTACTGCTGATCAACTCCTATTCATATGAATAAGAACAGATGTGCAGTACCCAGCTGTGACTACTATACAGGTGATTAAGCTGTACAGCTCTGTAACTGATCACATCATACGGCGGTGAAGGCAGATGGCACAATCCCACCGATCTGGTATTGATGACCTATCCTAAGGACCAGCCAGCAATATAAAAGTACCGAACTCCTTTAAAAGGACATTTGTCAGCAGGGTTTTGCTATTGAATTTAAGAAAAGCATATTTTAAAGCGCAGAGAGACTGATTCCAGCAATCACTTACTGGACTGCTTGGTGCAGTTTGGATAAAATCCCTGTTTTTGCCACTACTGTTGATGTAGCAGTGCTATGAATGCTTAAGGCTATGTGCGCACGTAGCGTTCTGCCCTGCAGAAATTCCTGCAGCGATCTGAACAGCACACGTGCGCTTCAAATCGCTGCAGAAACAGTCCGTAGTGAAAAAAAAAAAAAGCCGATTCCATGTGCTCTGCCCGCAGCTCCTCCCATAGACAGAGCAGAAGCCGCATGCAGAGCGCACGAAAGAAGTGACATGTCACTTCTTAGAACAGCCGAAGCGCTGCGCTCTAATACGCCACGTGCGCACGGCTCCTGCATAATCTTCATAGATTATGCAGGGGATGCAGGACGCATGCAGTTACGCTGCGGTGCAGATCGCAGCGTAACTGCATGTAATTACGCAACGTGCGCACATAACCTAAGCCTGTATATCCCCACCCACACCTGATTGGCAACGGCCTTTGTATGCTATACATTGTAAGCAAGCTGTCAATCAATGGTTGGGGCAGGATTTCAAAAAGTAGCTGGACTGCCTAGCATAGAGACACCAAGTCATGCAGTGATCATCTGCTGGTAAAACACAGATTATACTGAAACTACAGCACACAGCCCAGTAAAGGACACATCCCGGTAATCTGGTTATCTGCCTCTATATTATGCGGCTATCAACATTAAATAGCAAAACCTGCTGACCAATTGTCTTTAATCTGCAGTCCACTGGGAGCCATGGTGTCTCCTCTGCACAGCACACAGAGGGGATTCCTGCTCTGCATTCTATTTAGCACACACAGACAACATGCAGAAACATGGAGGACATTATACATTCGTGCTAAGCTGTCTCCCTCTGCCTGTTTTCATCCTGCTTTTTCCGCCTCCTCTCTCCATAGAGTATAATGGGCTGTGTGACATGACACCTGCAGTCACACTCCATTTGAGCAGGATTTTCAGTAGGATGACAAGTTCAGGAGGCGGTGGGAGGAGAAGTGTCTGAAAAGAGGGGAAGGAAATGGATTTCTTCGATAACATATTGCAAAGATTTGTAGATTAACCTGTACTATTGATTTATGTGAAGTACAGTTCCTGTTAAATTATTGATCTCCTGGGACATGCAGAACATTTCTTCACATATATTTCCAGTTTAATTGTAATTTAATACAAAATTGGAAGATCTATACGGAGGAGAATGAAAGGAAATGCTATATCCATTACGTGACCAAGGAAGACTTGTATTCTCTGAAAGTTACTAATGGGTGCTCGTAAAATATATCTTTGTACCGTGTTAGCCAGTAGAGATAAAAAAATTGTTTAAAAGAACTGAAGTCCTCAGTGGTTGATACCTCTTAATGGCTAACTGAAACGCGCACAACTGGACAGCGACATATTTCTTATCCCTTTTCAGTTAGCCATTAAAAAGGTACCAACCACTGAGGACTTCAGTTCTTTTAAACAATTTTTTTAATGGGTGCTCCTATTTCATTCAGCAAGTAAAGATCCTACAACTAGGAGGGATGGAAAGTGTCCCGAAAACTGGGTGACCCTCTAGTGTTAGGACTGCGGCTGCTAGAAATTAATCACTAAGCACCATATGGGATTGCATGAACCGCTGCACTTTTGACCGCTCTAGCCGGCCAACAAGGGGATTTGTGCCAAGTGCTATTTTAGGAGTCTAATTGATACTATGTATAAATGTGGAACACCTACAAAATCCATTTTAATCTCAGCCCAGCAGGTGCAAGTCATAAATTACATTTAGTCCCAATGATTCTCGTCAGGTTCAAACAATGTATGGGTAAAAAGGTTACAATCGTGTGTTACTGGCAAAGAGCAAGGTGGCATCTACAAACACACAGGGCACAGCCATTCTAAGAAGTATGGTGAAAAGAAGGATGCCATATAGGAGGCATAAAAAGGGAGGTGAAAGGATTACTGTAGGGCTGGCAGAAATCTGGCTTATTGCCCCTTCCATACAATGCCTGTTCAGACGCAGGAGCCACACTAAACTGCATACAAAAGGGCACTAATAGAAATAATACCACATGCTTGGCAGTGAATGTCTTACAGGAAAAACTTGAGAGGTTCTCTTTTTTACCCATAGCCTTGTGCATTAATGTATATGGGAGCTATGCACAGGCCTACTCACTTCCCATGCTATGATGGCATAGGGTTAGCATATGTCAGCACTTACTAATCGATGGCGGTGTGACTGCTCGGACCCCATTTATCCTTTGAATGAAGGGGCCACAGTGCTCACCTCCATCACTGCCTGTTATTTTCAAAGTGTAACTTATTTTATCAAACTTTTTATATATTACATGTGGTGCATAGCATTGATTGGAGTGCAGGTCCCGAGACCGCTATTGATCACTCAAATCACCGCCCGTAAAGGGAACCTGTCACCAGGATTTTCCCTTATGAGCTG
Source organism: Anomaloglossus baeobatrachus (assembly GCF_048569485.1). NCBI lineage: Eukaryota > Metazoa > Chordata > Amphibia > Anura > Aromobatidae > Anomaloglossus > Anomaloglossus baeobatrachus. The sequence goes on from NC_134356.1 coordinate 168,229,798, forward strand.
CAGCCACCACCAGTGAGCCCTTATATACAGCATTCCAGAATACTGTATATAAGAGCCCAGGCCACACTGTATAATGTAAAAAACACCTTATTTATACTCCCCTAAGGGGCGGTCCGGTCCAATGGGTGTCGCTGGTCTCAGTCCAGCACCTCCTCCATCTTGTGTGATCGCCGTCCTCCTGCCCAGGCCTCCATTGTGCTCCTGCGCAGTTTGATCCTCCCTGCTGAGGGTAACTGTAGTGTGCATGCGCGGGTGGTCTTTGACCTTTCTTTGCACCTGTGCTTTACAATACTTTGATGTGCCCTCAGCAGGGAAGATCAAAGTGCACATGCACAGGAGCACGATGGAGGCCTCTGTATGGCTGACGCAGGACGCATCATGCACACGGGGCTGGGCAGGAGGACGGCGATCGCACAAGATGGAGGCACCGGACCTAGAGCAGTGATGACCATAAGAAAAGAGCGCCACCTAGATTAGTATAATAATGGTGTGTTTTATGTTATATAGATCTGTCTGGACTCATATACAGTATTCTGGAATGCTGTATATAACGGCTTGCTGGTGGGGGCCGCAGCTCATAAGGGAAAAAACTAGTGACAGGTTCCCTTTAAGTCCACAACTCCTGTATGAGCTGCATACAAAGTCTACGGGTCCAATAGTCAATAAATAAGCCATACAGTGGGGTTCAAAGCAGTGTATGGACCCACAGGCTTGCAGGACATTCTGCATGCAGAGCTCTTATAGGCGCTGGGGTCTTCAGTGCAGTGTTTTGAACGATTGGAGGGGTTTTAGGACCAGGAGCCGCTTCCCAAACAATGAATATTATGCAGCACCTATAATATCCAACATTTTTATAAAACGGCTGTTCCTTTAAATTACAAAACAAGTTTGCTGCAGTTGGCAAAATGTGCTACTATGCAATAGAAAAGACCTGCGTGAGCGAGAAAGACACGAACCGATCATATTAAAGAGAATCCAAGTGAAGAACCAGAGCAGAAAATATTGGGGGGCATCAACTAAGCGGATGTCCCCATAAGGGTTGTAAGGACATCACAGTAACACCCCTCGTGACAGTCCAGAGACAACCACTGAGCAGCGAGACCCCCATGTGCTTCTGTAATCCTGTAGTCGTCCGCAGGGAAATCTAATCACTGGTCTGAACAATGCCAAAAGTGTGCCATTCATGTGAATGGGAGATAAAGTGCAGCACATGGCAGCGGCCACTAAGTGTGCGAGACTGCTGTGCTCCACCCGTAATCACTGCGTTTATCGCTGGTTTTGGTGCAGTTTTGTGGTAAGCAAGGTCTGACTGGATTTCCCAGCAAAGTCCATGAGAATTCAGATTTGCTGTGCACACGTTGCAGTTGTGTGTGTGCAGTTCGTCAAAACCACGTGACAAAGAAGCATGTTCATTCTTCTTCAGTTTTTGTCACCCATTGAAATCAACGAGGGGATTAAAAATGCAAGGAAAAATGCATGCCACTGAATTTGTGCGTTTTGCATGTGTTTTGCTTGCGATTTTGTCACAAAAAAACACAGGTCACCCACATTATTCCAGGATAAATTCATTCTCTGTCTCTCCAGGCGCTTCATACTCACCGATCACCAGCGCGGCTGTCACACTGCTGCCGCTGCCCCTTTCTTTCGGGGCTGCTCATTAGGCTCATACATATACACGCGGGGGGGGGGGGGACGACTACACGTCACCCATGGCTCTCCGTAGGTTTACAACCTGTCTGAACATTATTTGGAGGGTCAGACGGGCCTGTATATAAGATGGTCTATAAAATGTGTTGACTGTGGAGTCAGAGTGATTATTTTTGAGGGCACATATACACTCCAGATGCCTATGCTGCTATCCAGTGTCAGAAATTTCCCCTATATTCTCTGCATTACGACATCCCCAGCTACTTTATGTATGATTTTATTGTTATGGAGGGTTAAATCAATAAAGCTTTGTTATTTTTGATTCCATTATTGTCAGGAGTCTGCTTCTCTTTTTCGGATTGTTGACATCTCAAAGACGCCGGGTAATAATTGGCCTCATTGTGAGGGACTTGCGATATCTGAAACTCTCCTTCCCACTCTTATGTCCTGCAACGAGCCCCATCAGGCTTCCATGGAGCTCCCAGCAGAAAGGATTACAAGCACTGGTGCAATTGTAAAAATGAGGCTTAAAAGGTAAATCAGTCACTAGGCTTTTTACTCACCCATCTAAGATCCCATCTAATATAGGGGCAGAGACCATAATTCCAGCAATTTTTCACTTGTTGGTCTACTTGCTAGTTTTTATTAAAGGGAACCTGTCATCAGAAATTTGGCTTTCAACCTAAATGTTTCCCCCTCTGCAGCTCCTGGGCTGCATTCTAGTAAGGTTTCTATACTTTTTGTGCTCCCTTTTAAACCAAAATACTTTATAAAGTTATACCTTTTGGTATGAAAATCTTGTAAATTCCCCATGGGGGCTGGCCGTCTGGTGTCTGTTGCTGTCCCTTACGCCGTCCCCCCACGCTCCAAATCATCCCTCAGGACGCCGCCCACTGCGCCCGAGGTCCCGTGCAAGCCAGGACACCTGGTGACGTGGTCGCAGGCACGAGAGTATGGGCGGCGCTGTGATTGCATCGCAAGTGCCCGCCCATACTCTCGTGGCCGCGCTCTTCCCTCTGTACGTCGTTCCGATCCTCTCCGCTTCTCCTGTGGTGGCCTGCTCCGCTCCTCCCATCTATTTCCTGCTGCAGGGTATGATGGGAAGGAGGTGACGTCTGGTCATTTGGCCGGCGCAGAACGCTGGAGGAAGAGGGGAAAGTGCGGTCACGAGGTTATGGGCGGCACTTGCTGATGACACTCACAGCGCCGCCCATAACCTCGTGCCTGCGCAAAACGTCACCAGCGGTCACACGTGCACACAGTGCACAGTCCCGCTACAGTCGTACAGCGCATGCGCGGGACCACGGGCGCCCAGGGGAGGCGTCCTGAGGTTTGAAATTGAGCGTTCGGGGGCGGTGTAAATCGGCAGGAGGACAGTAACGGACACCAGAGAGCCCGCCCCCATGGATAATTTATGAAATTTACATACGAAAAGGTACAACTTTATAAAGTGTTTATTTTGGTATAAAAGGGGCCAGAAAAACTAGAGGAACCTTGCTAGAATGCAGCCCAGGAGCTGCAGAGGGGGAACTTTTAGGTTTATAGCTACATTTCTGATGACCGGTTCCCTTTAAATCATTGTTTTCTCCGCTGCCTATCTGCCAGTTCTCTGACCACTATGCTCTGTATAACCCCGTCCACACAGCTAATTTCTGTGTGCCAGCTCACGGTATACACTGCATAGGCAGAAAGTAGCCAATCAGTGACGGGGGTGAGGTTATATAGATCTCCTGAATATTGGAAACTACCTGGCAGCAGGTTTACTAGTCCACTAGTACTGATCTCCTGCTGATATTAGCAAGCACCCCAGTAAGTGATACATCGCTGGAATCAGGGCTATCGTCTCTATCTTATACTGCTCTCAGATGAGAGGACAAATTTACTAATCTATTCCTATTGCTGTCCTGTCCTGCTGCATGCCACTCAGTACCCAGGTCACACAGGGCCTGAGGCGGAGCACCGCTCCATTCACACAGGGCCTGAGGCGGAGCACCGCTCCGTTCACACAGTGCCTGAGGCGGAGCTCCGCTCCATTCACACAGGGCCTGAGGCGGAGCACCGCTCCATTCACACAGGGCCTGAGGCGGAGCCCCGCTCCCTTCACACAGGGCCTGAGGCGGAGCCCCGCTCCCTTCACACAGGGCCTGAGGCGGAGCACCGCTCCGTTCACACAGTGCCTGAGGCGGAGCTCCGCTCCATTCACACAGGGCCTGAGGCGGAGCACCGCTCCGTTCACACAGGGCCTGAGGCGGAGCACCGCTCCATTCACACAGGGCCTGAGGCGGAGCACCGCTCCATTCACACAGGGCCTGAGGCGGAGCACCGCTCCATTCACACAGGGCCTGAAGCGGAGCACCGCTCCATTCACACAGGGCCTGAAGCGGAGCACCGCTCCATTCACACAGGGCCTGAGGCGGAGCACCGCTCCATTCACACGACCCTGAATCAAATGATTTATCAGTTAAGATTACTGGTTGGGTGCAGCCATTTTGACACAGCAGAGCTGAAAAGGTTGCCTTTCCACACCAGGCTCTCTACATATAGTTTATAGACCGTGATCTGCTAATCACAGCAGGTGGCAAGCCAAACTAACTAACCTCTTGCTGATCTAGTCCAGCAATGATAATCTCCTTAAGCAAAAATAATCATTGCAGGTGGACCACTGCATGCAATGTGAAAAGAGATGCATTGCTGAAACCTCTGTTAACCCTTATAGCAGAGCTTGATAAGGAAACCGGGTGTCTTGCCACGCTTATCACCATTCAATACAAAAGGATGTAAATTATTCCATGTATTTATTGAAATTGCCAGGTACAGGTCCACCTTAAACCAGCTCGTTCACCTTGATAACATGCGTTCATAGGAGTTGTCATGGTCACAACCCCTATAGGTGAGTCCCACCTTGATTCTAATCCTTTGTGGTTTTGTCTGGTAAGACCCTATTGCTACTTTCCACAGTTTCTATCATTTCATGCAGTCTTCAGATTACATAACTAAAGCCTGCTGATCAATCGCCTTTAAATTTAATGAGGTGGTAAACGTTTTAGACTGATACAATAGTGTAATCTAGTATGTGGATCCAGAAGGAACTCCCAGATTCCAAACACAATGAACAGCCCCTAAGGGGTGCTTCACACACAGCGAGCTCGCTGCCGAGATCGCTGCTGAGTCACGCTTTTTGTGACGCAGCAGTGACCTCATTAGCGATCTCGCTGTGTGTGACACTGAGCAGCGATCTGGCCCCTGCTGCGAGATCGCTGCTCGTTACACACAGCCCTGGTTCGTTTTCTTCAAAGCCGCTCTCCTGCTGTGACACACAGATCGCTGTGTGTGACAGCAAGAGAGCGACAAATGAAGCAAGCAGGGAGCAGGAGCCGGCGTCTGACAGCTGAGGTAAGCTGTATCCAAGATAAACATCGGGTAACCAAGGTGGTTACCCGATATTTACCTTAGTTACCAGCCGCTGCAGCTCTCACGCTGCCTGTGCTGCCGGCTCCGGCTCTCTGCACATGTAGCTGCTGTACACATCGGGTTAATTAACACGATGTGTACAGCAGCTAGGAGAGCAAGGAGCCAGCGCTAAGCAGTGTGCGCGGCTCCCTGCTCTCTGCACATGTAGCTGCATTACACATCGGGTTAATTAACCCGATGTGTACTGTAGCTAGGAGAGCAAGGAGCCAGCGCTCAGTGTGCGCGGCTCCCTGCTCACACTGGTAACTAATGTAAACATCGGGTAACCATACCCGATGTTTACCTTAGTTACCAGTCTCCGCAGCTTCCAGACGGCGGCTCCGTGCAAGCGCAGCGTCGCTTGCACGTCGCTGCTGGCTGGGGGCTGTTCACTGGTCGCTGGTGAGATCTGCCTGTTTGACAGCTCACCAGCGACCATGTAGCGATGCAGCAGCGATCCTGACCAGGTCAGATCGCTGGTCGGATCGCTGCTGCATCGCTAAGTGTGAAGGTACCCTAACTTGATCCGAAATCTGTTATAAAACTGCTGAGCAAAGCATTCTGTTAAAAAGTTACCATCTAGGCTGCTTATCACCAGTGTTTTGCTGTAATGGCCAGAGGAAAAACATCAGGCCTTGTCCTACATACACAGTACAGACATGCCAAGGATTCCTTGCATATGTCTGCTGTAATGTCATGCTCAGGCTTCACACACTGATCCCATCTCCACATGCATTGTTGTATGTTGCACAGCCGCAAAATCTTAGCTTTCATAAAATACATTTCTACCATATTAGTATTTTCGATCTGAAAATCGGTCATTAAATTCGCATTGCTTGAATCACAGGTAGCAAGAATCAGACACTGGCTGCAAACTGCATCCAAGTATGTGTTAGGGCTCTTGTGTACCGCTTCCGATGAGAGAGCATTGTAAGAGGTATGCTAATGATCTCCTGCCGCGGGTGTCAGACGAGGGTCATGTGACTGTGATGCGATATTGCGATTGTATCACAGCCTCGGAGAAGAGGGAGGGAGCACTTTCTTCCCATCTACTCCGCTGTGTCTCTGTATACATCGCACTGCAGTCGCATAAAATGTGAGTGCAGTGCGATGTTTCACACGCTCCCCCATAGGCTTGTATGGGGGTGCGCGAGCTGAGACTCGCTACAAAACGCAGCATGCTGCGATTGCACAGAGCACGATTCGTGTCGAGAAGTAAAAGGCAATTCTGCCTCATTGATTAACACTGGTGCGAGTGTGATCCGATGTTTTATCCTATCGCACATGAAAATCACAAGTGGCAAAGAGCCCTTAGGGTAAGTTCACACAGTGCGTTTTTCGCGGCGTTTTTGCGCAGTTTTCGGGTGCGTTTTTGCTTAGAAAACTGCATGACTTTGCTTCCCCAGCAAAGTCTATGAGTTTTCATTTTTGCTGTCTGCACACAGCGTTTTTTTCAGCTGCGTTTTTGTGGTGCCACAAAAACGCAGCATGTCAATTATTCCCGCGTTTTTCACTGCGCTTTTCATCCATTGAGTGCAATGGGATGTTGAAAGACGCAATGATAAATGCAAATAGCTGCGTTTTGGTGCGTTTCGAAGACCAAAAGCGCAGCTATAAACGGAGGAGGTGGGTAGTAAAGTGACATGTACAGGAAGAGGATTCCTTCTATCAGTAAACACAGAAGCGTGAATCCTCCCGGTACAGTCACCGCCGCGTCCACCTCCCGTCCTGTGCATGTATGCTGCCGTGCGGCGTCATGTACGGGCAGGAGGTGGAAGCAGCTGCGAAAACAAAAGTTAACAGTAGAAAAAAAAAAAGTTATACTCACCTGTCTGCAGGGTCCCGGTGCCATGCCCGCTCCCATCTCCTCTCACGGTATCGCCGCTCCGGCTGTGTGTAGACGGCTGGGACACCTCCAATAGATGCAGGACCTGGCGATGGATCACCTGATGCAGTCACCTGACGCATCAGGTGATCGTAAGTATCGCGGTGACGCGGGCGCCCGGCCGGTTTAAGCTATCAGCGGATTCGTCAGGAGACTTCATCCCTGATTACCGGCAGCTGCTGCAGCGATCGGACAGGATCAGACTCCCGCCCCATCGCTCCAGGAGCTGCCGGTAATCAGCACATAAGTGAGTCTTTTTTTTTTTGCACCGATGCATCAGCTGATTGTATAACCGGCTTTTATACAATCAGCTGATGTGTGATGTGCTTCAGCCCCTAGAACCTGACACATCATCTGATCGCTTTGCCTTCCAGCAAACCGATCAGATGATATTGGATCCGGATTGGACGGCGCGGGACCCTGACCCAGGATTACTGCGGAGGGGAGTTCTTTATTTCAATAAAGATGGAGTCACTAATTGTGTTGTGTTTTATTTCTAATAAAAATATTTTTCTGTGTGTTGTGTTTTTTTTTTATCTTTACTAGAAATTCATGGTGGCCATGTCTAATATTGGCGTGACACCATGAATTTCTACGCTACGTCTTGAGGAAAGAAGGTTTAATCATAATCACAGACGAGGATTCTTTACTGTACGAGCAGTGAGACTATGGAACTCTCTGCCACATGATGTTGTAATGAGTGATTCACTACTAACATTTAAGCAGAGCCTGGATGCCTTTCTTGAAAAATTTAATATTACCAGTTATGTATATTAGATTTTATGACAGGGTATTGATCCAGGGAACTAGTCTGATTGCTGGATGTGGAGTCAGGAAGGAAATTTTTTCCCCATTGGAACTTGTTTGCCACATTGGGGTTTTTTTTTTGCCTTCCTCTGGATCAACATGTTAGGCTACGGGTTGAACTAGATGGACTTAGAGTCTCCCTTCAACCTTAAAAACTATGATACTATGATAATTTCGGGCTTAGGGCCAGCTATACAGCTAGCCCTAACCCCATTATTACCCAGCGAGCCACCCGGCATCAGGGCAGCTGGAAGAGATGGATACAGCGCCAGAAGATGGCGCTTCTATGAAAGCGCCATTTTCTGGGGTGGCTGCGGGACTGCAATTCACAGTGGGGGTGCCCAGAAAGCTTGGGCACCCTGCACTGTGGATTCCAATCCCCAGCTGCCTAGTTGTACCCGGCTGGACTCAAAAATTGGGCGAAGCTCACGTCATTTTTTTTTTTTTTTTTTAAATTATTTCATGAAATTCATGAAATAATTTAAAAAAAAAAAAAAAAAAAAAAAAAAAGGGCTTCCCTATATTTTTGGTTCCCAGCCGGGTACAAATAGGCAGCTGGGGTTGGGGCAGTCTGTACCTGCCTGCTGTACCCGGCTAGCATACAAAAATATGGCGAAGCCCATGTCATTTTTTTGGGGGGCAAAAAACTCCTGCATACAGTCCTGGATGGAGGATGCTGAGCCTTGTAGTTCTGCAGCTGCTGTCTGCTCTCCTGCGTACACTATTGGATGGAGTATGCTGAGCCTTGTAGTTCTGCTCCCTCTGCCTCTCCCTCCAGCATACAGTCCTGTATAGAGCATGCTGAGCCTTGTAGTTCTGCAGCTGTCTGCTCTATTGCATACACTAGTGGAGAATGAAGAACATATTGAAGAAGGAAATGACATCAGACCTTTTTTTTTTTCCCAACAATCTTTAAATGGCATTGTTCACTGATAAAAAACGCATAAAGACGCAGTGAGCAAAAACGCAGCAAAACGCAGCAAAAAAACGCACCAAATCGCGGCTAAACGTGTGCGTTTTTTGACGCGGGTGCGTTTGTGCGGTTTTTGCGGCAAAAAACGCACAAAAAGGCCGCGTCAAAAAAAACGCAGTGTGTGAACCTAGCCTTACTGTGAAACTCTGCAGGGTATCAGAGAAAGCAGTTTGATAAGCCAGCTGGGGACTAAAGAAATGACTAATCTCATGACCACTGCGGAAGGCTTCACATGACAGCTCTCTCCCATTGTTAGCACCTGGGACACAGCTGTCAATCAACTGGAGCAGGGCAGGAGAACCCTGCCAGGGGGTCGCACTCGACTAGTGTCCTTGTTTTTGGTCAACTCTCAACATTCCTACCTGCTTGTAGTGTAGGGTGTCTGGCACCTGTTTTAAATGCGTTCCGTTAATATGCCTGTTCGGTTGTCTGTGAGGGGTGGGGGGGTGGGGGGGACGCCCTCAGTGGTGCTTAAACCAAAATTCAGAAATTCCAATGCCGTTCGAAAAAGAAAAGGTCATCACTCACAGGGTATAAAATCAATCCTTATTTCATCTGTTAGAAGGAGGATGCGGGGTGCTGTGGGAGACGATGGCCGTTTCGCCCGCACAGCCAGACTATCTTGCAGGCCAAGGTTTGGGCAGCATGAATCTAATGAACGGTTCTCCATGTATTTCCAGTACATATTGAGTAACTCAGAAGTCAGAGATTGGGAACTAACCTTTCATTTTAATTTAGAAGTTGTTTTTTTTTATTTAACCTGTTAAGGGCAGGCCATTAACCTTCATTCTTAACCATGCCCATTTTGAGGGGTTTTCATACATGCAGTTTAAAGAGCTGTAATATCTCTCTCTCCCCCTCCCCCGATCCGACTCCCCATTCATTTACATAGACGCTGATTCCGGATCGGATCCGGACTTCGGCGGCAACCCGATCCGTATCCGTCGGAACCGGATTATAGCCGACCCGCTCAACTCTACACTTGAACCTTGCCTCTCTCTCCCTTCCCCCCCCATCTCATTGTAGATTATAAGCTCTCACGAGCAGGGTTGTGTTTTTTCTTTTTTTTCCTCTAAATATTGTATTTCTATAACTGTTACTTGTTTTGTATATGGTCCTCCTGAATTGTAAAACGCTGCGGAATATGTTGGCGCTATAGAAATAAAGATTATTATTATTTATTATTATTAACACATTGAAGTATTTCAGACATTTTAAACCTGTTCATTCGAGGTATCCGACACTTTGTTGGGGGACACCATAGTGCTGCATGCAAAGTTATTTCTGTAAGCTGTGAGGTGTGCCCCTTCAAGACTTTCCAGGGAACGGCACAAGTGAGGCAGGACCTGGCAAGATGAGTGATCTAAAAAGACGCGTTGTTTGGCAGCGCCCAGCACTTGCTGAATCTTCCAGCACACCAGCTTGGTTTGCCCCCTCATCCTCTGGCTTACACATCTATGGAGCTGTGCCCTATCTGCACACTTTCACATGGCGAGATACTCCACTCGCCATTAAGCCTACAATGCTCAGATTGCACTGCACGGTCTTCCTTTCCCACAGCAATTATCCACTCATCTTATATATTATTTACACTGGTAGTTTCCCACCAGATCCAGGGTATATGGGAGACACTCTACATTGGGTTGTTAGCTCCTCGGAGGCATCATGGAATAGTTTTCGACACGTAATTACATTTAAATGTGACGGAGGCTCCAACCGCACACATGGCCTAAACTACAGTAAAGCATGGAAGGCTCTAAGGAAAGGATTGGGGGCTACAGTCACACCCCTTTATATGTTTTCACAGTCTGGAATATGGTGTAAAGCACCCATGTGTGGTCATGCATGCACACAAGGTAGCACTACGAGCAGCAGAAATGCTGTAATAGCTGCAATGATTGATTATTTATAGGGAATCTGCCGGAAGGTTTTGGCTATGTAATCTGAGAAGTAGAGAGCCAGAATCCTGTGATGTGTCGCTTCCTGGACTGCTTGGTGCACTTTTGGTACAAATCTGTTTTCTATTGTAGATGTATTAGTGGTCAGAATACAGACGTGTGTATCACCCTGCCCACACACCTGATTGGCGCAGACATTGTCAGCAAGCTGACAATCATTGGTGGGGGTGGGGTTACTCAAATTAGAGTGGCTGGCCTTCACCCAGACCTAGTCTGCAGTGATAGTCTCCTGCTGATAAAACACTGATTATATTGAAACTACAACAACCTGCTGAGCAAGTAACAGTAATTAGACTCTCTTGCTCTATATTATGCTGCTCTCAGATTCAAATAGCAAAAATCTGCTGACTGATTCCCTTTAACCAACCTTCAAGTACCGCAGCACAGTAACTTCCTTTCCTAATGGAAACAGGATGCTAATCAAACTGTACTATCAATTCTGTCTACAGCAGCGTTATCTTCAGCTAACAGAACTAATCAGCATAGTCCATCCACTACAACACTTCATCAAAGCCCCTCTGGAAGGGGGATGCAAGCTGGAAATAGCTTGCTTTGACAACCTGAATCTACAGTTTCTGACATTAACCCCAACATATGTCTAAGATCAAATCTAATGGAGCAGGAAACATTTCTACAAATGGACACCTCAGGCAATCGTGGACCTGACCACTATATATTAACTTCCATCAGCAACTCCTGTGTGTATCAGGATTTATACAGTGCAAATGAGACTGCACAATAGACCCTGCTTGAGGTCAATGGGATCCATTGGTTTTCATTGTATGATGTTTTAACAGAATGTCCAGGCAAAGGTGAACAGTCAAATTTGTATTTTCTAATAGGTAGGCCCTGTAAGATCTGTTTGTGTGTAAAGCAATGGCGAGCAAGAAGCAGCACATTATTAATACAGCATAAACTGCTCCTATAGCTATGTGTACTTTTGTGCCGACCATGGCCCCAGTGACGGCTACCGCAGACAAGCGATGCAGCATCAGGGACCTCGCACCTTCACACAGCGGAGCTGAGCAGGATAATGATGGACTATGAGGAAGTCTAAACGGTCTGCAATTTCCCGCTTGTTGTCTGCGGGCGTCCTCACAAACACAGCGATCTGCATGGTTTACAATGTTTTGTTTGCTTTTTGCCGTTTTCTTTAGCTGCTCTCTCCATTGATGCAGGTTTTCTTTGCTTTTTTGGGAGGCAAAAATAATTAAATTGCAGACTTAAAATTGCAATTGTGATTTTTCAAGGCAGTTTTCAGGAGCCCTATAAAAATATATGGGGACTAAACACCATTGCTCCACAGCGCCTTTGGACGTACAGTGGCCATGAGTTTAAAAATCACATCCACTTTGGTTGAGCTGTGATACACGGCAACCTTTCCACACCAAACCCCCCCACAGAGGAGTAGAATGCGGCATATGTGGGGACATGGCCCCTGGGTGGTTTAATCCACGTTTTTATCTGAAATAAAGCCACTTCTGGCTGTTCAAAAAAAAAATGTATTCCCAACAACAGGAATTCGGGAAGGACTTTAAGGCTCTGTGCGCACTGGAAATGAAATTTCCTTGCGTAAATTTCGCATGCTCTCAAAGATTACCGCACCCGCAGTAAAAAACCGCGGGAAACCGCACCCGAAAACCGCGTGCGGTTTGCCGCGGTTTTACCGCGGCATTGTTCGCGGTATTGCCGCGTGCGGGTTGGGATGTGCTTTATTGCATTCAATGCAATAAAGCACATTGAAGAAAAAAAAAAAAAAAATAATACATTTAATTCTGATAGTGGATAGACAGAAGAATAGATAGAGGGATAGATAGATAGACAGACAGAGGGATAGATAGAGAGATAGAGGACAGATCGCTGCATTTCCCACGGTCGGCAGTGAGTTCACATAACCGGCCGTGGGAAATGACCGGTAATTACCCCTGCTGTCTGCTGCATTCAGCGCTGTGTCTGACAGTCGCGGCTGGATGTCAGCAGTGCAGGACGCCGGAGCTGTGGACTACGCCGGAGCTTTGTTTGGGAGGGGTTAATAAAATGGTGAACGAGGCTTGTTGGTTTTATTTAAAATAAAGTATTTTTCTGTGTGTGTGTTTTATTCACTTTACTTACGGGTTGATCATGTCAGCTGTCACATAGACGCTGCCATGATCAAGCCTGGAGTTAATGGCGGTGGTCCCCCACCATCATTAACCCCCTGTACTACCCTGCTGCCACTGCTACACGGCGGCAGGAAGAGCCGAGGACACTCCGGTAGTGCCGCATAATGCATGCGACAGTGCCGGGGCAGCTGCGGCTGATATTCTCGGCTGCCGGAGGGGGAGTGAGGCAGGGGACATTAACCCTGCCCCTCTCCCTCCCCAGCCTGAGAATACCGGCCTGCCGCTGTGTGCTTACCTCGGCTGGAAGGTAAATATGCAGCGGAGCCCACGTTCTTTGTTTTCTATATTTCCGTTTTCTTTCTATGTGTGTCCTGTGTCTGTGTCTATGTGATCTATGTCTGTGATGTCTGTGTGTGTGTGTGATCTGTGTGTGTGTTTACTCTGCACGGCTTCCTCTTCCTGTAATGACATCACTTCCCTGCAAAACCGCAGACAAGCGATGCACATTACCGGAGGTAAACCGCGAAATACCGCAGGGAATAACACAGGAAAACGCAGTGAACCGCACAGAATTTGCTGCCTGCGTTATTCCCTGCGGGATTTCATGATTAACATTGAGTCAATGGAGTGAAATCCCGCAGCGATGTGCGGAAAAGAAGTGACATGCACTTGTTTTTGCTGCGGGATTCCCGCAGCAAAACATGCAGCTGTCAAATTCCGCCCAGTGCGCACAGGATTTTTTTTCTCCATAGGATTTGCTGGTGATTCACTGCAGAGATATTATGAACATTTTCTGCAGCGAAACATGCAGCAAATCCGCGGAAAATCCGCGGCAAAATCCGGTAAGTGCGCACATAGCCTAATGCTCCTCCCGGCTCCTGCTGGATCCTCGGCTGGCTTTGGATAAAAGAAAAAACTTAAAACAGAACGGGCATTTTTCTAGGAATAAGACGAGACCTAATCCTCCCTTATCTGGCATGATGTGACAGCACTGGCTAGGCATATGTGCCAGGCGTCTTCTGGTTGACATACTTTACCTACAAGAGTTGGAAGTGGTTGGGAAAAGAAGTAGAAATGTCATCTGGTCCATTAGTGGCAGCATTCCTTGCTGTCACATGTACTCTGCTATTGACTAAACAAAGGATAATCCATACAATGTTTGCCCTCTCATCCTAGCTGAGCAGGAAGTAATAATGGTCATGTGCTGAGCCAGCACAATTAACTCTTTAATGCTGTCAACCAGCTTATTTCACAGCTTACAGACTGGCCCTGGTTTTTTCTAGCTTTGTTTTTTTAAAAAAATATGTGTCCATAACACAATTGTTGTGGATTTTACATATAATCACCTGCATAGAACAGAATATACATATACACACATACATACACGTGTGTGTGTGTGTGTGTGTGTGTGTGTGTGTGTGTGTGTGTGTGTGTCCGGGATTGGCATCTGCACAGTCGCAGCTACAAAATTTTGCACACACACGTCTGGACCCGGAGAGCGTCATAGGCTATGTTTTGAGGGGAAATTTTAACCCTGCGCTTTACAGTTATTCGCCAAAAAACCTGCCTCCATTAAAGCGAATGGAGCTGGGAGCCACAGTGCAGCCAGAACTTCAGAAGAATGCGAAGCCACACCCTTATATGGAATGTTGGCATGTCACAATGCAGACAGGGAAAGAGGCAGACCCAGACAGGGAAAGAGGCAGACCCAGACAGGGAAAGAGGCAGACCCAGACAGGGAAAGAGGCAGACCCAGACAGGGAAAGAGGCAGACCCAGACAGGGAAAGAGGCAGACCCAGACAGGGAAAGAGGCAGACCCAGACAGGGAAAGAGGCAGACCCAGACAGGGAAAGAGGCAGACCCAGACAGGGAAAGAGGCAGACCCAAAGAGACAGACACAGACAAAGAGACAGACTGACAGGGAAAGAGAGAGACAGGTTAAGAGAGAGAAACACAGACAGGGAAAGAGACAGACAGGGAAAGAGATTCTATTTGTTTTGTGGTTCTTGTGTGCAGCTGCGTAGTACAGCTAAATATATATATATAATCTATATATCACATACATACACACATGCATATACATACATATATGAAAATAAAAAAGGAACAGTCACACAATGCAAAACCACAATAAATTCTACCTAATAAAATATTAATGGGGGTATTTAGAATATTAAAATGGCCATTGTAATACTAGCCCAGTGGCACTTCACAGCACCCTCCTGTGTACGACATAGAACGTACTATTACATCAAATATTGAGGCCCTGCGTTCCAAGCAAATTCTGAGCTTGCATTATTTGAGGCAATGAACTGTGATATTTAACCATCATTTGCGTTTAATAATGCTGAGCTCCATCTGCTGCAGGTAAAGAGAATCTGTCAGGAGGTTTTTGCTATTTCATTTGAGCACAGTATGATGTAGGGATTAAACACAGGATTCAGAGATGTGTGTCTTCTCAAGAAAAAAAGTGTTTACGTGCAAAGATTGTTTTAACACCAGGAGCTTATCATTGCTTGGATTATACCAGCTGCAGTAAAGTGAGCCCTAGTACAACTCCACCCACTCCTCTGATAAGCAACTCACTGTCTATAGACATTGTACATACAGAGCCTGGTGTGGGCAAGGTTAGCTAGTTGCCAAGTCTAAAATCTCTGTCACAACTGCTGCTGTAAACTAAGTGATACATCATTGAAAAAGGGGGTCTCATTTCCTAAATTATACTGCTCACAGATGAGGTAGCAAAAATCTGGTGACAGATTCCTTTTATCTTCTTAAATGTTGCTGTCAATCTCTGACAGTGGCATTTATAGCACTGCCCAAAAAAAAAAAAGTACATAGACTATGGCTAGTGAGTCCACATACATTCTGTTAGTTCATTCTGCAATCTATGCACAGTAATACATACAGGATATAAAAGGACAAAAAAAAGTCTGTTATTTAAAAGAGGGTGTGCAATACTGGAAACCCCTGCCTAATCACTTCAGTGCACCATTTACAATAAAACAATTGATGACCCCCTGCTGGAGCTGTGCCATTCCGGAGATGTAGGCACTATTCTTGGCCAGTTATGTGGCACAACAATTTTATGCTACCCACCAAGTATCTTGTGACCAGCATTACAGGAATGGATAGGCGAGTATCAACTGTTCTCATTATATACTGGGTACTGCGTCTCTCAGGTGTTTTATATATTACACGCTCAGAGTGGCATCACTAATTTCTGTTCAATACCTGGAGCAAAATATTTAAAGGGAACCTGTAAGGTCCCGTATGCATCCTGACCTACAAGCAGGGTGATGTGTGGCCTAGTAACCCCTTCCTACCCATCCCTGTGTTGTAATATTGTGTAATATAAACGTATAAATATATGTTTCATTACTTCCATGTTCCCTATGTAAATGATCAGGGGCTTAATTCCCCTGGGCATCGTATCTCCCTGTGGGCGTGATACCATGGATTTACGAGTGTCGTCACCATCAGCTCCTTGAGATCCCGTGCACGCTTTACTATTCCCACAGCCTTGTTATCTGGGTGCTTGCTTCTCGGCTTCAGATGTGCACTGCGCATGCTCAGAAGACTCCTGCGGTTCGGACCATGCGCAGTGCTCGTCTGAAGCAGACAGGCAAGCATGCAGATAACAAGGCTGCGGGAATAGTAAAGCGTGCACAGGATCTCAAGGAGCTGATGGTGACGACACTCATGTAAATCCATGGTATCTCGGCCACTAGAGACTGATCATTTACATAGGGAACATGTAATAAAACATTTTTATACATTCATACTACACAATTACAACACAGGGATGGGTAGGAAGGGGTTACTAGGCCACACATCATCCTGCTTGTAGGTCAGAACACATATGTACCTGACAGATTCCCTTTAATGCCCTCTGTATTCTGCGGTTACAGATGCTGCTCCGGTCCTGCGCCATCATCTTGTGACCAACGGTCATTATCCCTCAATGTAACTCTACGAGAGCCTTGTTCTGGCTCAAATAGACTTACATTGAGAATTGAATAGCATTCCGCCCAGCACACACTGGAATGATTCAGCTAGTCACAACCAACAAAGAAGGACCACAGCGGCACTGAGAACTGCAGAAGATGGCGACTGATAAGCATTTACTATAGACAGGGAACATACATCAGTGATACCACTGCGGGGGTGAAAAGAAGAGAGAAAAAACAAAAACACACTGGAGAGCTGCTTTAAATATATATTTTATTTAAAAAGCTCCAAAAGTTGTCCAAGTTCTTATGACCCTACAAGTTCTCTGGTTTCTGCAATGGGTTCATGAAGAAAACAATGCACCTAGTCAGAGTTTAGGGCCATTGCCTGCCAAGCTCCAGAAGTTCCTCTTCAGCCCCCTTATTATATGTATGCTGAACTTACCATGTGACAGTGGGACTCGCCTTATACTTTGCCCTTTATTATCATCCTGCCAAGGTTTTGCATCCCCAGTAGCACAAAGCTAAAGCCACACCATGATCCAGACAATGCAAACACAATGGCTTGAAGTGAAGAGCAGGGTGTTTAACACTCAGTTTTTCCCTTTTAACTCTTGAGGTGCCAGATTACCTGAATGACATGTCTGCAGAAGCTACTGAAAGGATTACCACAACCCCCCTCCCCCCACATCCTGCTGAATGGGAGAACTTTTGTAAATTAGGTCTTAAAATGATTTTCCTTTAGGTAAATTACTTTCAGACAGAGGAATAAGGAAAAGAAAAGTGGAGACATGGCGGCACTCCTGCAGCATCACGTGTATACACATCTATATATATGAAGAGGGGATGGGTAAATGAGCGCTCCAGTATCCATCCTACTGTATCAGTAAACTCAGCTGGCTAGTGTAAACCTACTGACTAGCGGTGGATTTGGACCTTCCTTTGGTGATCATCTGGAGCCTCACGGAAAGCTAGATTGTAAAATGTTACAAGGAACATTGGGAAAGCTTTCCAGGAAACATTAATGGACACCGCTCCTGAAGAATTTGTACAGACGTCTTTGATGTACATCTGTAGCCACCAACCACATCTTATGAGACGTACGGCTCTATGACCTACACTACAAGCAGCAGCACAGCCTGCCGACCCCACAGCACAAAATACCAGCATTTGTCAGCATGTGTTCACATAACCTTACATTTCCTCCAATCACTCCACATCTCATATATTCCCATGCTTAAGCCAGACATAAAATCTACTCATTCATCCAAAACGCTTTGTTTGTCTGGACTTTTGGCCGCTGCATCCCTTCATTACCATGCCTCATGAGTGGCTTTCATTTTCCAGTGTTGTGTATGGCCAGTGTCCAGAGCAGAGGACACTGTACAGGGTGGCATTCGGTAGACTGAAGTCCATCAAGGCCAACCCATGGCCTAAGATGCAGATCCAAGTTTAGGAGGTTTAGTTTCTTGAAAAGTGGTTTAACTATTTTTCCCTTTAGACCCACGTGCTACATTTATACAACACTCGTGCGTCTTTTCTGCAAATTAGAAGCAGCTTTTTACAGTATCAGTATTTGCTTTTTTCCTGATTGAATTGAAAAAACACTGCAGCATATCGATTGTAGTGTGTTTTGCAGCTTTTTTCCCACTATTAAAAGCAATGAAAAATGCTGCAAATACGCAATCATGCACTTTTCATGAAAGTAATGTTATTAAACGCATAATTTATACAAATAATACAATTTTCACCAAAAAAGCAGGGAAAAAAAGCAGCTTTTTTACTGCAAAGAGAGAAGGTTTCGCATGCAGAAAAAAAAGCAGCAAAAAATGCAATGTGAACATAGCCTTATAGCAACCAGCATGTTTCAGCAGGGCCACAGTTGCAAAGGATTTCTCCTAAGTAATGAGCATAAAACATACAGTGATGACCGGCACCAGAGCATGCCATGTAATGGGCTGTACCAGGAACATAGATGGAAGGAATGGGAGGACTTTACCAGTTATCACCGCCACTCCGTCTGTGTGCAGAATGAAGGCCTGTGCTTCAACCATGCTTCTAAGAGTTTGTGTCTTCCCACACTGGAACCTAATGTAGAGGAGGAAAAATAAGAAATTGTAAACCCATGCGAGACTGCAGCATTGGATTATATTTTTAGATCAAGCAGTCAATAGTTTGGGCCAGCATATAACGCAGCGATATAATGCACTCACATGGTCTATGGCTCCCTTGCAGCAAGGCATACGTCACTTAATACCAAGTGCAGAATCCAGGCTATTGCATGCTGCGACTCGCACTCCGCTGAGGCTCTCTGCTGATTGGGCAATATCCACCTTCTATTGATTTGTATTACCCAGCCATGGCCACTATGAAGATGACGGAGCTGTGCAGCTCTGCACCTCAGTACATCTGTGCTGGGTAACACACCACCACAGCTCAGAGATTGGAGGCCTATCTTTACTACAGACCATCCATATAGAAGTCCTAGACAACCCCTCGAGCAGGGCGCCTGCCATTTCCACCAGCTCTATGTAACGCTGTATAGCAGGGCAGCTGGAGTTTGCAGTAAAGGCACATGATAAAGCTGTACACAGGCATTTGCAGAGCGACAACTCAGGTTACAATTGGGTTACACATGATAGCCTTCTTCTTGAAATTTGTCACATGAAATGTTAATGAAATTTCCACATACGCTCAGCTCCATGTATTCCTATAGAGTAAACCTGTTCCCAGATGACTGATGGGAGCGGTTATGTAACCAGGTGGGACAGGCTGGGCATAATGTCTCAGGTAATGCGTTGTTGATGGGAATAGTGCAATCTCACAGTCATTTTTATGATCCATATAAAAGCACTTCTATCCCAAAAAGCCTGCTCCATTAAAATAGCATGCCATGAAACCAACGGGAAAAAAACCATAAGGAGAATTTTTTTTTTTCTGACAATCAATAGTATAAAATAAGAACATTTGTTATGCCCCTTTCTTAACTTCCTAGCCACTGGTCCCTACTGACCTCTACATAACAGGATATAAGCCATCTACAGAAGTCCATGGCAGATTAGACTAGCAGCCGCAGCCCAGAGCAGGTTATGGAGAAGGGAGCGAGAGAAGAAACCTAAACACTGCTGCTTCTGAGGGTATGCTACAGTGACACTGGGCAGCAGGACCTGCTCTATGTTAGGTGTGCCGTGTGGAAGACATCACTGTCTTTACCTTGGAGCGGAGCTCACAAACATCTGACACTTACACAGTCATTTTCAATACACACAAGCAGAACAAGTCCCTGCTCTTCCCTGAAGCAAGCAAAAGAGATGTCCTGGCCAGCAATAGGGCTACAAGATAATGACAGTCATCAGCATGTGCAGCGTGCCCGCATCTTTATTCCAAGCCCCATACAAGACAGTACTATGACGTGCCATGTGTAAGACAAATGTGTAATTATATATATATATATATATATATTTATTTTTTTAGATATTGCAAGTACACAATCGTTCTAGGAACAAGTTTGTAAACAATCCCTTACACTATATGGCTATGTGCCCACGGGAGCTTGTTTGTGCGGATTTTGCCGCGGAAAACCTCTGGATTTTTCAGATAAATCTGCAGGTTTTAGCATGTACAGTCACTCCCCATGTTATCCTATGGGACATGGGGAGTGCGGTGTCCACGCTGCGGAAAGTGCGGCTGCCGACCATGCTGCGGATGTAGGCATCCGCACGTATAATTGCATGTCAATTATTCATGTGGAATTACCTGCGGATGTCCCGGCCCTCCGCTATGGAGATAAGAGGCCGGGACGTCCGCATGTAAGCCGCATGAATGTCCACATGTTTCCCGCAGCTATTCCGCTGTAATCTAGCAGCTAAAAATAGCTGCGGACGCCGGCGGCCAGCTGCGGGAAACATGCGCTCGTACCTGCGGATACATCTGCAGGTACAAGCGCCCGTGGGCACATAGCCTAACGCAGAGGCTTTTTAGGGGGTTAGGTGCCCTGAGAGGTTGCAGTCGAAAAATATTATAACGTACAACTTTACAACTTAGGGTACTTTCACACTTCCGTTGAACGGTATCCGTTGCATTGCGCTGTGTAACGGATGCAACGGATGCTGCAATACAACGCAATTCGTTTTGATTTTTATTTTTTTTACAGTTTTACCAGCGGCAGACTATTGTAAACGATCAGCTGATCGCTCCCAGCAGCCGGCCGCGGGGTGATCAGCTGATCGCTCCCAGCAGCCGGCCGCGGGGTGATCAGCTGATCGCTCCCAGCAGCCGGCCGCGGGGTGATCAGCTGATCGCTCCCAGCAGCCGGCCGCGGGGTGATCAGCTGATCGCTCCCAGCAGCCGGCCGCGGGGTGATCAGCTGATCGCTCCCAGCAGCCGGCCGCGGGGTGATCAGCTGATCGCTCCCAGCAGCCGGCCGCGGGGTGATCAGCTGATCGCTCCCAGCAGCCGGCCGCGGGGTGATCAGCTGATCGCTCCCAGCAGCCGGCCGCGGGGTGATCAGCTGATCGCTCCCAGCAGCCGGCCGCGGGGTGATCAGCTGATCGCTCCCAGCAGCCGGCCGCGGGGTGATCAGCTGATCGCTCCCAGCAGCCGGCCGCGGGGTGATCAGCTGATCGCTCCCAGCAGCCGGCCGCGGGGTGATCAGCTGATCGCTCCCAGCAGCCGGCCGCGGGGTGATCAGCTGATCGCTCCCAGCAGCCGGCCGCGGGGTGATCAGCTGATCGCTCCCAGCAGCCGGCCGCGGGGTGATCAGCTGATCGCTCCCAGCAGCCGGCCGCGGGGTGATCAGCTGATCGCTCCCAGCAGCCGGCCGCGGGGTGATCAGCTGATCGCTCCCAGCAGCCGGCCGCGGGGTGATCAGCTGATCGCTCCCAGCAGCCGGCCGCGGGGTGATCAGCTGATCGCTCCCAGCAGCCGGCCGCGGGGTGATCAGCTGATCGCTCCCAGCAGCCGGCCGCGGGGTGATCAGCTGATCGCTCCCAGCAGCCGGCCGCGGGGTGATCAGCTGATCGCTCCCAGCAGCCGGCCGCGGGGTGATCAGCTGATCGCTCCCAGCAGCCGGCCGCGGGGTGATCAGCTGATCGCTCCCAGCAGCCGGCCGCGGGGTGATCAGCTGATCGCTCCCAGCAGCCGGCCGCGGGGTGATCAGCTGATCGCTCCCAGCAGCCGGCCGCGGGGTGATCAGCTGATCGCTCCCAGCAGCCGGCCGCGGGGTGATCAGCTGATCGCTCCCAGCAGCCGGCCGCGGGGTGATCAGCTGATCGCTCCCAGCAGCCGGCCGCGGGGTGATCAGCTGATCGCTCCCAGCAGCCGGCCGCGGGGTGATCAGCTGATCGCTCCCAGCAGCCGGCCGCGGGGTGATCAGCTGATCGCTCCCAGCAGCCGGCCGCGGGGTGATCAGCTGATCGCTCCCAGCAGCCGGCCGCGGGGTGATCAGCTGATCGCTCCCAGCAGCCGGCCGCGGGGTGATCAGCTGATCGCTCCCTGCAGCCGGCCGATCAGCTGATCGCTCCCTGCAGCCGGCCGCCGGGCGATCAGCTGATCGCTCCCTGCAGCCGGGTGATCAGCTGATCGCTCCCTGCAGCCGGGTGATCAGCTGATCGCTCCCAGTAGCCTGCCGCCGGGTGATCAGCTGATCGCTCCCTGCAGCCGGCCGCCGGGTGATCAGCTGAGCGCTGTCACTTGCTGGCGCTCGGGCATGCCGGCGGGCGCTCAGCTGAGCGCTGTCACTTGCCGGCGCCTGGGCATGCCGGCGGGCGGGCGCTCAGCTGAGCGCTGTCACTTGCCGGCGCTCAGCTGAACGTTCGGCCACCGCGAGCCAAAATAAAGTTTGATTTAAAAAAAAAAAAAGAAAAAAAAAAGAACATGCGCAGTGGAATCCAGAGGATTCCGCTGCTCAAAATAACGTTACATGCTGCGTTCCTCCCGCTGGGCGGAAGCAACGGAGCGTCGCCCAGCGGAAGCAACGCAGGTCCTTTTGGTACAATCCGTCACCCATACAAGTCTATGGGAAACAGCGGAATCCGTTAACGGATTCCGCTGTTTTCCAAAAGGGCGGATTGTAACGGAAGGAAATAAACGCAAGTGTGGAAGTACCCTTAGCAAAGGATTATGTTAAAGGAAATCGGTCACCCTTTTGCATTTTTTTTTACTCATTAATATGGGTATACAGGTGGCATAAAGGTGAAATTAGCCATACCTGTCTGCCTCTGGGATGATGGGTCATTTGGCAAAATCATCCTTTCTATCTTCTGGGCTGGGGGTGTGCACTGCCTCCGGTCTTCATTAGGTCTCATCCGCACACTAAATGTTTTACTGCGTGTTTGGTGAAGTTTTGTGGTCACAAAGATGCACCCACATGCATGCATTTCCTTCCCCCAGGAAAGTATGAGATTTCTATTTTGCTGGCCGCACAGTGCATCACAAATTCCTGACAAACTGCAACATCTCAATTCATTTTGCGTTTTGTCCCTGTGTTTCTCACTAGTGATTAGGACTGGCAGATCAATCCACCGCTGACTCTGGGTTATCAGGGGATTGATCCACGGTATCTAGCCAGATGCCGGTCCCCATATAAAGTCTATGTGGACCAGAATCTGGCGCAAAGGGGTAGGAGCAAGCGGTTCATACATTAGAAAGTCACCGGCGCAGCTGTCACACTGCTCCCGCTGCCGCTCATTACCTTCATTGAATATGCAGGTGACTGAGAACCTTTAGCTGTGGCCGTGGCTATCCTGAGTGATGTCACTGCTGATCATGGCTCAATCTCTGCATGAACCTCACAGCAGGCAGTCATGTTCTATGGCGCTCACTGCGAGCGTCAGATGTAGCAGTGCTGGAAGCATCGTAGAACCTCGTGTAGATTACATCAGACCTGCAGGGGTTTTCTTGTGGTTAATGAAGTGATAAAAGAGGGAGCTTTGTCTTTCATGTCAAATAAAGGACTTTTTGGGTGTTTGTGTTCATTTACTTTCACTTACAGATTAGTGATGGAGAGGTCTCAGATTCCTCCCATTACTAATCTACGGCTTAGTGGAAGCTGTGGGCTGCCATTAACTTATAACCCTGATTGCTCTTCCCTTTGCCCTGGTGCAGTGGCAAAGTCCAGTGCCAGAATTGGGGCGGCTGCTATTGTTAAGCTAAAAAGGGCCAAATAACCATGGCCCTTCCCACCCTAATAATATCAGCCCCCAGTTATCTGCTGTACCTCGGCTGATTTTAGAAAAAATAGGGGAGACCACTTCTTTCTTTTTTTTTTTTAATAAATGGAAAAAAAAAGTGGGATCCCCTCTTTTTCATAATCAGCCAAGGTACAGTAGACTGCTGAGGGTTGCAGCTCCTGCTGTTCCTGTGGTGGATATGAAAAGTGGGGAGTACCCCATTTTTTTTTATTTTTTTTTTTAACCAAAAAATAAGATAACAGCTGGCCAAGATAGCCATCGCTCTATCAAGCTATTGTTATTTCTATCTATTCTATATGTTATGTTCATTTTATCTAGTTATTCTTTCTATTTTTTTCTATCCAAATATATCTATTCTGGCTATCAATTGTCCCATCATTTTGTCTTTTACAAAAAATGCATAAAAAAAATGCATTAACAAAAACGCAGCAAAACACACGTGTTCTTTAATGCATTTTTTGGGCCACAAGCTGAGTTTCTATGATCACAAGATTAACAGATGTACTCAAGATGCACCTAGATGTTAGATGCACTGAAGATGCAGCGTGTTGACAGCCTTATATACAGGACCCTTCCTCCCCTTCTGCCTGCCGTCTCTCCCCGGCACTGTGAAGTAGCAATGACGCATCTGTGCACAGCAAAATTGAAGCCTGTGCCCACGGAAGGGTGGAAAAGTGCAGTAAGGGACATCAGGCATAATGCGCAGGTGCAAGATTTTCAACCGCACACCTGACCTCACAGGGACACCAGGTAAGACAAGGGGAGGAAGTATTCTGTATAATGAAGGCTGGAGGCAGGCTTATCTTCTGGGCAGCGCTCGCCTCATAGCCCAGAAGGTAGAAGATATAAAAAAAGGATTATCGCAAAACGATCCCTCATCTAGGAGGTATACAGGTATGGCTAATTTCACCTTTATGCTACCTGTATGCCCATAATAACTAAAAAAAAAAACAAAAAAAAAAAAAAAAAAAAAAAAACACAAACAGGTGACAAATTCCCCTTAAATGTCCTGCAGATCAGTGGGGGTGCAGGTTCTGACACACACACCAATTGTGCAAAAGACCGTTCAGAAGCACAGAGTGCCTGCATGGACGCGTGCGCAGAGCGTGTAGGAGGCCATAGACCATCTATTACGTCAGTACACCGCTCAGTGCCCTCACTCTGCTTCCACTTGCTGTAACAAGTGCTTATGAACAGGTTTTTGAGCAACTGGCCCGACCCCACAGATCTGCAGGACATGTAATGGACAACAGTCAAAAAACGTGCAAGAGTTTGCAAAACATAAAATCTAAATTTATACGAATGTCATAATCTTTTAACATTCTATTTAAGATCCACAGAGATATCACAAGATTTTATTTTTTTTTTAACACATAAATCTCTTAAAATGGGGAGGGGAAAAAAAAGTGTGAGAACACAGTGCACTTGTTTATACCTAGCAGAAAGCCTCCAGAGGTCCCTCCTGCTCCCACCACGCCGGCCTATCCTGAACTGAAGAATAATGAAGCACCTCTTTCCAACCACATCATTCCTGAGAATGTTACACAATGTCTTCAAGTATTAGGCTACTTTCACACTTGCAGTCAGCGGAGTCCGTCACTATGGAGAATAGCGCAGTCCGTTAGCGCACTGCGCTATTCTCCATAGACTTGTATGGATGACGCACTGTAACGCAAGTGTCAGCGTTGCATCCGCATCGGGCGGAAGGAACGCAGCATGTAATGTTTTTTTGAGCAGCGGAATCTTTTGGATTTCACTGCGCATGCTCTCTCTGGCTCCCTCCACCCGTAACCAGGGTACACATCGGGTAACCAAGGAGCACTGGTTACGTGTGCCGGGCCGACACTTCCCCGCTCGGCTCCGTCCCCTCTCGCACGCCGTATGTATACACACACACACACACACACACACACACACACACACACACACACACACACAAAATCGCGCGGACACACACACACACACACTCACTCACCTGTCCCCCAGCGATGCAGTCCCCGCGGCACTGGCGTCTTCAGCCATGGCCTTGCTCGGCGCCACCCACATCGCACTCCGCCCCCCGCACACATTGTCGGCGACCGAACGATCAGCTGATCAACCGGCGGCCGGCTACTGTGAGTGATCGGCTGATCACCCGGCGGCCGACTACTGTGAGTGATCGGCTGATCACCCGGCGGCCGACTACTGTGAGTGATCAGCTGATCACCCGGCGGCCGGCTACTGTGAGCGATCAGCTGATCACCCGGCGGCCGGCTACTGTGAGCGATCAGCTGATCACCCGGCGGCCGGCTACTGTGAGTGATCAGCTGATCGTTCACAATAGTCTGCCGACGGTAAAACTGTAAAAAACCCAAAACTGATTGCGTTGTTTTGCAGCATCCGTTGCGCCACTATATGCAACACATCCGTTGCATCCGTCACACAACGCAATGCAACGGATACCGTTCAACGCAAGTGTGAAAGTAGCCTTACTGCAGACGTACAGAGGATGGGAAAGAGCCAAGAAAAGGGGTGCAATGCCCTGTTACCAGCATTATCACAAGATTAAAAAAAAACAAAAAAAAGGAAATACAGATGGAAACTTACTTCTTGAAGATACAAGTGTACAATTTCCCATTTCACCTAGGTACACAGAATGATGCCCTATGGCGGCCTACCACAGAGAGATGTACTAAATGAGGACAAGTTTCCTCAATATTATGGGAACCATGGTGTAGATAGAGGCTGGAAAGTTAATAGGTGATAAAAAAAGATGAGCGAGCGCTACCATGCTCAGGTGCTCGGTACTCGCAGCAAGCAGTTGGACGCTCGGATGGGTTCCACTCGTGTACAGAGTATAATGGAAGTCAATGGCAAAGCAGAGCATTTTTCCAGATTTCTGAGAATAATGCTTAAGTTTCCCATAGTGTTGCTCAGCCCCAGCAAGTAGGGCATTAATCAATCAATCATCCAGAGAGACAGCACAGAGACCAAAAGGTAACCCTGGAAAACCACAATAAGCCATACACTCCATAGAGCTTGACTTTATGGAAGAGTAGTCACAGCCAAAAATTGGAAGGCTTGTTTTGATTTTGCCAAAAGACAGACTCCCCAAATGTGTGGAAAACGGTGCTGTGGTCAGATGAGACCAAAATTTAACTTTTTGGCCACCAAGGTAAACGCTACATCTGGCACCAACCCAACACAACACATTACCTTAAGGACACCATCCCTGCAGTGAAACATGGTGGTGGCAGCATCATGCGGTGGGGACTTTTTTTGGCAGCAGGGACAGGGAAAATAGTCAGAATTGAGGGAAAGATGGATAGGGCAAAATAGAGATATTCTTGAGCAAAATCCGTTTCAATCTGTCAGTGATTTGAGACTAGGATGGAGATTCACCTTCCAAGACAATGACCCAAAGTGCAAGTGATTTAAGGGGAAACGTGTAAATGTATTGGAGTGGGCTAGTCAAAGCCCACATCTTAATACAATTGTGAATCTGTGGTCAGAATTGAAGATCGCTGTTCACCAGAAGAAACCACAACGTGAATGACCTGGATCAGTTTTTCCTTGAGTAATGGGCAAAAATCCCAGTTGCAAGATTAGGAAAGCTCAGACTTATCCAAAGTGACTTTAAGCTGTAATTGCCACAAAATGAGGCTCTACAAAGTACATTAGGGGGATGAATAGTTATGCACACTGACGTTTTCAGTTATTTTGTCCTATTTGTGGTTTGCTTCACAAAAAGAAAAGCAAATGTTCACAGTTGTAGATATGTTTTTTCATAAACTTATGCACACCCTCAAAAACAGTGAAATTCCAGCTTGGGAGATAGCAAAAAACTAAAAATGCCAAGGGGGGTGCAATAATTTAGCAAGACACCTAGTAGTCAATGGTGCAAAATTAACCAATCACCAGGATTAAACCCAACCTCATTTCAGCATGAGCCATTCTTGAGCTCCTTGCTGGAAATGGAAGTAATGATGATTCTTTGGTCACTGAGGCCTGCAAATATAGGTGGAGAAAAAAAAAAGAGACTTCAATATGATCAGATACAGTCACTTACAACCCTTTTCACACTCGTGACTCATTATTTTACATCAGAACAAGGGGTTATCCACTACTGAACAACCCCCAGCTTAATCAATTCAGGAGCCTAAAATGATCAGCTGCAGCCTTTACTATTTTGTCAAAGCAGACGTCTGCCTTGATGGAATATTGAGGAGTTGCAGCCAGACATAGTCGGCACATTGGTTGTAGCTGGCTTGTGACAAGTCACATCCCTCTGTGGGAACTTTCGATCCGACATTGCTGAAATAGCGCCACTGCAGGGGGTGAGAATGGACTGTATTTCACTGCAAAGCGACAGTGCTAACCACTGAGCCACCATTAAAGGGTTATTCCCATCTTCATAGATGACTATTGACGGATAGGGTGTGTAAATAAAGCAATAAATTGCTTCTGAAACCGACCACCGCTAAGCCAACATGCACAATGCTTACAAGCGCTTATTAATTGACTATGTGAGCACTGCTGTTGAAGCTTGCTGGAGTTACCTCCTAAGGCTATGTGCGCACTAGAAAGTGCCTTTTTCTTAAAAATAAACCAGACCCTCTGAAAGAAACCCGCACCCGGGGTAAAAAAAACGCAGTGAAATCTGCATGCGGTTTTACCGCAGGTTTGACCCTTCGGATTTTTATCATTATCTATTACAAAAACCACAGGTACCTACAAAAAAAAAAAAAAAAAAAAAAGTGACATGCTCATTAATTCTGCAGCGGAAAATTCGCGGGTAAATCCGCAGGTATAAAAAGCGCAGTGTGCGCACAGCAATTTCTAAAACCCATAGGATTTGCTGGGGAATGACTGCAGCAACGTTAGACACATTTTCTGCAGCAAATCCGCGGTAAATGCGCAGCGTGCATTCAGTGGTTCCATCAGAGCTTACATCCAAACCCTCACAAATTGGAAGCCGCAAGACGTAGTAGACTGTCTGGGTGTCCACCTCCACTAAACCTATAGCCCGAAAATGGTGCACTACAGAGCACATTGTTACTGTCTGTACCATTATAGTCAGCACACACGTATGAATGCAGTTTTGTGGGGGGTTTGGACGTCAGCCCCATCGAGCCCACTAAAGGTGGGGAAGAATGCAGTGTGAAAGGGACCTAATCCCAGCCATCTTTCATGCAGTGCTTACAAGCTAGACAACATCGGTAGTCAGTCTCCTAGGCAACAAGCTGTAAACAAAAAGAAAAATGAGTAGCATCTCAAGAATGGCTACAAATGTTTACTAAGCAGTAAGTTGCAACAGTTTCTCATGTGGAAGGAAAAAATTTGTAAAAAAAAATAAATAAAAAAAAAATGTATCCATCGTCTCTCCAAGTGTGTGAAAATCTTTTCATGATCTATCAACTTCCATTGCTGATAATGATCCGATCCACAGATTAAAAATGGTGAAAAAAAATCCCGGCCATATAGATGAGGCCATGGACTACCACAGGTACGAGTGCTAGCCATAAAAACTATGAATAACACTTGTACGCAAAAATCACATCATAATGAGGCGCTCCTGAAGAAACTGGCTCCACTGTAAAAAGGAATCTGTCACCAGCTTTTTATAGCCTATGAGAGAGCAGCATCATGTACGGGCAACGCACCGGATCCCAGGAATATGGCACTTATTGGACTGCTGGCTGCAGTTTAGATAAAAATCACCATTTTATCTGCTGCAGAACTAAAATAGTTCTATGAATGCTGAGCTCTGAATAACCACGCCCCTACAAATGATTGACACCTGTGTACAATCAGTGGAGGGGTGGGGTTATGCAGAGCTCATGGGTATGGAGGACTACATTGCAAGAGATTTACTAGTCCTCTAGTTATTTCCTCCTACTGAGAAATCACTGATTTTACCAAACTACAGTAGGCAGCCCCGTAAGTGACACAATCAGGGTCTGTCTACATTTAGGTAACAAAAACATAATGGCAGATTCAATTCATATCATGTTGCATTTAATGGCTTTTTACTGCACTACTTTTGCATGTTTTTAATGGAATTAGACGGGGTTCCAATCTTTTCTTAAACTCTACATATAACCCCGGTATGGTAAGAAAGTATATGCTCCCCTACTGATCCCCAGCGGCTCCTCCGTCCTGCAGGCCACTTTCCTTCTGGCTTCTAACATTGCATGCATGCAACCAGTGGCAGCAAAGATCAGCGCTGGCCATGCCGGACGAGGAGTGGAATATAGTCTGCGAGACATAGGCACAACAGAGGAACAGAAGGAGGGAATACATTTTTGTATCTAGAACACTGAGGACAAACAGAAAAGTTAAGAGACATGGAAAAGCCCCATTTAAAAGTAACCTAAAAAAAAAAAAAAAAAAAAAAAAGAATTGGTAGACTCTGAAATTACATCTGGCACCAGAATTTATGGTCAGAAATTTTTTTTAGGAAGACCGTATGATAAACTGTCAAAACACTGCAAATCCAGCCTAGAAGTATGACATAATGATTGGAAACTCCAGAACCCCTGTAATCAGTGAGCATGGAAACAGCCCTCGCACAGATGTACGCCAATACTGAACCATCTCACCACTTGTAAACGCCATTGTGAAGGGCTCTGTAGATAAGTCCTCTAACACTTCCCCATAGAACAGAACGGCTTCTAGCTAGGAAAATAAAGTGCTGCATTTCCAGTTCACGTTGGAAAGAAGCCCACCCCGAGCAGTGCTCGGCAGCCTGCCTGGGACAAGCCACAAACATTCCTGCGTTTCCTGGCCTTGACAGGATACAGTTCTGGCTGCACCTCCCGTCTCCGAGCGCACATGTATAGCCTGAATTACCCAGGGGAACATCAGCCATACATGCACGGTTCTAGGATGCTTCCCAATTAGAGACGTAGATGCACATTCCAGGGAGGATGACCACATGATGAGACGATGATGGAGGACGTCCTGATGCTTGATTTAAAGCTCTCCACAAGCCACTAACACATTCATGGCAGCATCATCACTTTGGCAACCAGCTTTTTGGATAGGAATGTTGAGATTATTACCTTTATCAGCATGGAAATACTATTAATAGTGTCAGTATCCACAGAAAGGTCTATGGGAACCCAAAATACGATGACACACTGACTCAGACAATTTGCACACTAGAAGGGGGAGGTGTTCGCAATCCATTTATTCCGGTGCTGCACACTGCTGGGGAAGTGATTGGCTGCAGAGGTCTCCCGTGTAGACAGCACATCACAGCTAGGCGAGCAGAGAAGCTGGAACAGTGAGGGATTAACAGGAAGGTTCTTTTCACTTGCTTTATGCATTGGGTTACATGGGGCAAAACAACAAATCATTACGATGGATTCACACTATTTGGGCCACATAAAGTACTCCTATGGGAGGACAGGGGATGAAGGACAGAACAAACGGTAATTTTCTGCTCAAAGCTAAACAGACAGCTCTATAGGGTGGAAGGGTTAATCCCAATAAGACGGCATGAAGTCTGGGAGAAGTCCTGGCCGATTCCATTAGGAGGAATGAAGCGGTGACTACACACTGTAACATCATGGCTATGTGCTGTTTGAGGTCACATTAGTGCAAGTTTCTCACACTTCACGAGAAGAAAAATGAGCAGTCTGTCCAGCCCTGCGCTTAGTGATGCTAGAAGTAACATCACTTACTAAATATATCCCAGGCGGTATGCAACACACAGCACTTCTTATATTAGCATTACCCCTCAGTTTAGCTTGCAGACAATACAATGTCCACTGTACCATCCCCAAGTGGATCTCTCACCGTCAGTCTCTAGTGGGGTGGGCGGAAAAAGCAGCTCCCCGTATGAATACAGTGGGGTCTGTTAACCAAAAGTCCAAGTATTTCTTGCCATTTGGACTAAACATAGTGGGCCTTGTAATGTGATGCTCTATTGAAGCGAATAGATGCTGATCTGTAGTAGTCAGGAGTGGCCTGGGGCACAGCCAGTGCTGATAGAAGGCATAGAATGATGATCTATGATTAGGGCAAGCCCTTTAAAGAGGCCCTCCCGCGAAGATTGTATTAAAACTGTATATGAGCATGTAGTATAGAGAGTGTATTAACACACTCACCTACTGCCATCCTGTCTGGATCCAATGCGGTTCTGCTTCTCTTCTCAGTGATGTCACCACTCTTAGGCCATGCGGCTCACTTAACCTAGGAGTCTCTCTTACAACGTAAGTCTATAAAGCCTCGCTCGTTCTGACACCTTATGATGTACACTGTAGAAACCATTTCTGGGATCACACAGAGCGAAGTCTGATGAAACTGAGAAAAGGAGCAGAACGGAGCTGGACACTCGAGAAAGTGGTGGTAGGTGAGTATATTAATCCGACATGCACATATTCACACATTTAACAAAAAAATCTTCATGAACGGCCAGCTTCAGCATTTGTTTAAGGCCAAGACCACACTTTGCAGTTGAATTCTGCAGCGTGTAAGTCACTGCGTGTGCGTCTCAGAACGCAGCCGAAAAAGCTGCGTTCTGAGACGCATTCGGCAGAACGCAAAGTGCGGACATTCCTGGAGAGAATTCATGCATTCTGGATGCTTTCTCTGCCATAGACAGAGTGGGAAAAGCATCCAGAACGCACATTTTTCACAGTACGCACCCACTCGGCTCTGCAGCATCCCCATAGACTTGCAGCAGAGCCGAGTGGGACCGCACTGTCACTGTCATGGCTGGCTGCGGACAGTGCCGCGCGATCAAAATGAACTCTGATGAACTTCACCCGACTTCATTGTGATCGCGCGGCTCTGTGCGTGTGCCGCTGCTTGATTTGCGGTCACACGTGAAGGACTCACCTGTGATCGCAAATCCCCTGAGTGACTGCAGTGAGCCGCGCGATCAGCTGTGCTTTCACTCAGGTTACTCGCGGCCACAGCTGCAGTCCTCCACCGGAGAGCGGTGGCCGCGAGTAACCTCAGTGACAGCACAGCTGATCACGCGACTCACTTCAGTTGCTGCATGGAGCTCACAGGAGCGGCGGTGTTCTACTGCCGCTCCTGTCAGCTTCCGATGTAGCAGAGCTGGAAGCGTCGGGGGACCTTGCGTGGATTACGTCGGACCTGGAGGTGTTTTTGAGGAATTAATAAAGTGGTGAAAGAGGGTGTTTTTTTTATCTTTCATTACAAATAAATGATTTTTTGGGGGTGGGTGGGGGGTGTGTGTGTGTGTGTGTGTGTGTTGCCATCAACTCCTTATTACCCAGTTTGCCACCGCACCAGGGCAATTCGGGATGAGTCGGTAAAGTCCCGGGACTGTCGCATGTAATGCATGCGGCAATTCCGGGCGGCTGCTGGCTGATATTGTTAGGCTGGGGTGCTCCCCATAACGTGGAGCTTCCCATCTTGAGAATACCAGCCTTCAGCCGTGTGGCTTTACCCTGGCTGGTATCCAAATGGGGGGGGGACCGCACGTCGTGTTTTTTCATTTATTTATTTATTTAGTTTTACTGCTCGATAGACACGCCCACTGTGATTGGTTGCAGTCAGACACGCCCCCACGCTGAGTGACAGCTGTCTCACTGCAACCAATCATAGGCACCGGTGGGCGGGGAAAGCAGGGAATACGTGATGGATTAATGAGCGGCCGGCATTTTCAAAAGAGAAGCCGCCACAGTGAGAACGCCGTGCAGCGCCTGGCCGGTGATCGTGGATCGGTGAGTATGAGAGAGGGGGTGGGAGGGAGAGACAGACCTGTGTCGCGGGCGGAGGAGGGGACGCTGCGCTCACCCACTGCTCGGGTCCGGCTGCTACTGCTCGGTGGCTCGAGCGGTGGGCCGGATCCCGGGGACTCAAGCGGCTTTCCTCGCCCGTGAGTGAAAGGGGGTGGTTTGGTTTAGGGATATTGTCCGTGACGCCACCCACAGTTGTGGTGAGGTTGTGACACCACCGCTGCTCTGGACGGGGATCCCGGGAGCGATGACAGGGAGCAGCTTGGATGTTGGTTCTCCCCTCCGTGGGTAGGGGGGTTGGTTGTCCCGGGGCCCGGTGAGGGGTAGGGATGGATGGCAGGCGGGCTACGGGGCCTGGTGAGGTGCAGGGTCGCGGGGGCAGCGCTGTGCCGCACGGCAAGGTGGTACTCACTCAGCCAATGATGAATGCAAAGTCTCCGGTAAGACAAACGGCTGAATGGACGGATCCCACAGACTGCTGCGGTAGCTCTCCCGGTAGGTTGATGGTGACTGCCTTTCCCTGCACCTGTGTTGTGTTTACGGTTCCAATGGCTTCTCACCGGTAACCCGCTCCCCAGCTTGGATGGATGCTGAGGGAGCCCCTTTTGCCCGCAGGCTCTGGCCCTGGGAACTGTAGCCTTGGCGGTGACTGTTTCCCTTTGAAGGCAACAGCTCACACCGTAATCGGGTCTTGACTGCTGGGAAACCCCGGAGGTTCCCTTCGCTAACGGATTTGACCAGTTTTACGGCGACTCCCAGCCTGGTCAGGGTCCGTAAGCCCTGCCGAATGGTGCTGGCTTCTCTTTGCTCCCCGATCCGGTACCGTCGGGCCACCGCCCGTCCCCGGTCCTTACGGTTCGCTCCAATCAGCCTCTCCTGCAGACGGTCACCACCGTCTGCCAACCTTGCTGTTCAGTCCGGGCCACACACCCGGACGCCTTCAGTCTCCTCTACTGCCACTTCACTTCACTACTCACTTCTCAAACTTCAAACTCTATCTCTCTCCTTTTCCCGCCTCCAGGACTGTGAACTCCTCGGTGGGTGGGGCCAACCGCCTGGCCCACCCCCTGGTGTGGACATCAGCCCCTGGAGGGAGGCAACAAGGATTTTGTTTGACTTCGGTGTGCCTAGCCGGGGTGTGGGGTGTGTTGTTGTAGTATCTGTGACGACCTGGCTTGTCCAGGGCGCCACACATGGACAGAGAGAGATAGAGACAGAGAGAGACCGACCGACAGGCCGACCGAGAGAGAGAGAGAGAAAGACGAAAGAACTGCCTTTGTTATGTTAAAAAAAAACAAAAAAACATGTGGATCGCAATAATAATGCAATGCAAGTGCACTGCTTAACATTTTGGCAGCGATTTTCTACAACTCATTGATTTCAATGGGTGTAGAACGCAGCCAAAATAGCAAAAACAATTGACATGCTGCTTCTTTGAACGCATGGTTTTTGCCACAAAATATGCAAATTAAACGCTGCGTTTGGAAACACAAAGTGCGGACAAGAAATTCACATTTCCCATAGACTTTGCTGGAAAATCAAAATGCATGCCTTTTGGCATGAAAACGCTGCAGTTCAAAACGGACCTGAAAAGCAGGTGGAAATGCAAAGTGCGGTCTTAGCCTTAATTCACTGCTGGAGAGGTGCCTAAGTCCCCTGCCCCTAGTATTGAGTCATGTGCACACATTGAGTATTTGGTGAGAATTTTAATAGTATTGTAGCCAAAATTAGGAGGGTATTATTGTGCCACAATAATACCAATTAGGAGTGGGTGATAAATACAGAAGTGGTGCTCGTGTCTCTATTATACTTTTCCTCTGATTGTAAGCCGAAACTGTTAGGGTGAACTCTTGATCAGGGATCACTAGTTGCCTACTGCCTGGCCTAATTGGTGTGGATCGAGTGCATGCTTGAAAAATGAGATCAGACATGGTCGGATATTCATATTTCCTCGACAGAAGTCGGCCCGGGCTCTGCCTTTATTACAACTGAGCTTGCTCTGATATAACCATGCAAAGGGGCATGTCCGGATGTGTTCATTGGTCAGTGGGTCGAACAATGTGTTAGTCCATGAGCTGATTGGTGGGCATCATTGTAGGTGGGTCTATGACGTCATTGGATGGATCCATGGTGATGGTGATGGGAGGGATGTCATCTGGTGGATCCATGCTGATGGTAGGGTCTGTGATGTCATTGGGGGCCATTTTGGGTTCCTCTGAAGAGTGACCGGCTTATGTATAGATAATTGATTTAATTGAACACACTTCTCACAATGCTCTATGTCCAGAGGTTAATTAAAGGAGTTGTCCGACAAACTCAAAAATTTTTGGTAAGCTAATCTGTGCTGTATTGTCATACAAAACACCCATACATTGTTATTTTTTGTTTTCTAACTTTTGTTCCTCTTGAATTATGACTTTATTCTCTGCAGCTCCTTGTTTACATTCAGATCCAGCAAACGACCACTTCCTGTGCTAAACCTGACAGTCACAGCTGGCACCGCCCGGCCTCAGTGTCCAGCCCCGCCCCCTGCCCAGCCTCAGTGTCCAGCCCCACCCCCTGCATACACATGCCCTGTCAGTATTCTTCCCCAGCACCTGACCTGTTATCACTACAGCATTGCAAATAACAGCCCCACGTCGGGCTCTGCACCACGCGCACACACAGGGCTCTGCACCACGCGCACACACAGGGCTCTGCACCGCGCGCACACACACAGGGCTCTGCACTGCACACACACAGACACACAGGGCTCTGCACTGCACACACACAGACACACAGGGCTCTGCACCGTGCGCGCACACAGGGCTCTGCACCGTGCGCGCACACAGGGCTCTGCACCGTGCGCGCACACAGGGCTCTGCACCGTGCGCGCACACAGGGCTCTGCACCGTGCGCGCACACAGGGCTCTGCACCGTGCGCGCACACAGGGCTCTGCACCGTGCGCGCACACAGGGCTCTGCACCGTGCGCGCACACAGGGCTCTGCAA
This sequence comes from Anomaloglossus baeobatrachus, assembly GCF_048569485.1. Classification (NCBI taxonomy): domain Eukaryota; kingdom Metazoa; phylum Chordata; class Amphibia; order Anura; family Aromobatidae; genus Anomaloglossus; species Anomaloglossus baeobatrachus. The sequence continues at coordinate 168,266,450 of NC_134356.1, forward strand.
CACACACACACACACACACACAAGGCTCTGCAACACACACACACACACACACGGCTCTGCAACACACACACAGGGCTCTGCAACACACACACACACACAGGGCTCTGCAACACACACACAGGGCTCTGCAACACACACACAGGGCTCTGCAACACACACACACAGGGCTCTGCAACACACACACACACAGGGCTCTGCAACACACACACACACAGGGCTCTGCAACACACACACACACAGGGCTCTGCAACACACACACACACAGGGCTCTGCAACACACACACACACACACACACACACACACACACACACAGGGCTCTGCAACACACACACAGGGCTCTGCAACACACACACACACACACACACACACACAGGGCTCTGCAACACACACACAGGGCTCTGCAACACACACACACACACACACACACAGGGCTCTGCAACACACACACAGGGCTCTGCAACACACACACACACACACACACAGGGCTCTGCAACACACACACAGGGCTCTGCAACACACACACAGGGCTCTGCAACACACACACAGGGCTCTGCAACACACACAGGGCTCTGCAACACACACACAGGGCTCTGCAACACACACACAGGGCTCTGCAACACACACACAGGGCTCTGCAACACACACACAGGGCTCTGCAACACACACACAGGGCTCTGCAACACACACAGGGCTCTGCAACACACACAGGGCTCTGCAACACACACACAGGGCTCTGCAACACACACACACGGCTCTGCAACACACACACACACGGCTCTGCAACACACACACACACGGCTCTGCAACACACACACACGGCTCTGCAACACACACACAGGGCTCTGCAACACACACACAGGGCTCTGCAACACACACACGGCTCTGCAACACACACACAGGGCTCTGCAACACACACACACACACACAGGGCTCTGCAACACACACAAACACACACACAGGGCTCTGCAACACACACACACGGCTCTGCAACACACACACACACACGGCTCTGCAACACACACACACGGCTCTGCAACACACACACACAGGGCTCTGCAACACACACACACAGGGCTCTGCAACACACACACACACGGCTCTGCAACACACACACACGGCTCTGCAACACACACACACGGCTCTGCAACACACACACAGGGCTCTGCAACACACACACAGGGCTCTGCAACACACACACACAGGGCTCTGCAACACACACACACAGGGCTCTGCAACACACACACACAGGGCTCTGCAACACACACACACAGGGCTCTGCAACACACACACACACACAGGGCTCTGCAACACACACACAGGGCTCTGCAACACACACACAGGGCTCTGCAACACACACACAGGGCTCTGCAACACACACACACACAGGGCTCTGCAACACACACACACACAGGGCTCTGCAACACACACACACACAGGGCTCTGCAACACACACACACACACACACACACACACACAGGGCTCTGCAACACACACACAGGGCTCTGCAACACACACACAGGGCTCTGCAACACACACACACACACACACACAGGGCTCTGCAACACACACACAGGGCTCTGCAACACACACACACACACACACACAGGGCTCTGCAACACACACACAGGGCTCTGCAACACACACACAGGGCTCTGCAACACACACACAGGGCTCTGCAACACACACACAGGGCTCTGCAACACACACACAGGGCTCTGCAACACACACACAGGGCTCTGCAACACACACACAGGGCTCTGCAACACACACACAGGGCTCTGCAACACACACAGGGCTCTGCAACACACACAGGGCTCTGCAACACACACACAGGGCTCTGCAACACACACACAGGGCTCTGCAACACACACACACACGGCTCTGCAACACACACACACACGGCTCTGCAACACACACACACGGCTCTGCAACACACACACAGGGCTCTGCAACACACACACAGGGCTCTGCAACACACACACGGCTCTGCAACACACACACAGGGCTCTGCAACACACACACACACACACAGGGCTCTGCAACACACACAAACACACACACAGGGCTCTGCCACACACACACACGGCTCTGCAACACACACACACACACGGCTCTGCAACACACACACACAGGGCTCTGCAACACACACACACACGGCTCTGCAACACACACACACGGCTCTGCAACACACACACACAGGGCTCTGCAACACACACACAGGGCTCTGCAACACACACACACAGGGCTCTGCAACACACACACACAGGGCTCTGCAACACACACACACAGGGCTCTGCAACACACACACACAGGGCTCTGCAACACACACACACAGGGCTCTGCAACACACACACACAGGGCTCTGCAACACACACACACAGGGCTCTGCAACACACACACACAGGGCTCTGCAACACACACACACAGGGCTCTGCAACACACACACACAGGGCTCTGCAACACACACACACAGGGCTCTGCAACACACACACACAGGGCTCTGCAACACACACACACAGGGCTCTGCAACACACACACACAGGGCTCTGCAACACACACACACAGGGCTCTGCAACACACACACACAGGGCTCTGCAACACACACACACACACACACACACACACACACACACAGGGCTCTGCAACACACACACACACAGGGCTCTGCAACACACACACAGGGCTCTGCAACACACACACACAGGGCTCTGCAACACACACACAGGGCTCTGCAACACACACACACACAGGGCTCTGCAACACACACACACAGGGCTCTGCAACACACACACACAGGGCTCTGCAACACACACACAGGGCTCTGCAACACACACACACAGGGCTCTGCAACACACACACACAGGGCTCTGCAACACACACACACAGGGCTCTGCAACACACACACACAGGGCTCTGCAACACACACACACAGGGCTCTGCAACACACACACACAGGGCTCTGCAACACACACACACAGGGCTCTGCAACACACACACAGGGCTCTGCAACACACACACACACACACACACACACACACAGGGCTCTGTACCAACCCCCCCCACCCCCATAGGGAACACATGTAGGGAATACATACTCGCCCCTCCTTGGTCCCCGCCGCTCCTACACGTTCGTCCGTTGTCTGTGCTCTGGCCATATGAGCACAGTAGTGACGTCACCGCTGTCCTGATCTGTCAGACACAGACAGCGGGACAGTGATGAGAAGCAGCGCTGCGCTCCCTCTCATCAGCGCTTTCAAATGTATCGGCATCTGTGATCTGTGATGCCGGTACATTTGAATGTGTGATCCTGAGCAGGGGGCCCGGGTGCTGGCGCTGACACCACGGCAGCCGCCGCCAGGCCCCTCCCCCAGGTCACCGACCCCACAGCAGTGCAGGGGGAGGCTGTGGGGAGAGTAAGGGGTGCGGGGGAATGTGTGGGAGGGTGCAGGGAAGGGGGGCGGGGCTCATCGCACTGTAGCCGCCTAGCAGGGCGGCAACATGCTGTTCCAGATTTGCATGTTAACATGGTCCTGCCCATGTTGACATGAAATGACCAGAAGCAGCAATAGGGTAATAAAAAAAAAGAAAAAGAAAAGTCAAAAGAAGCCGGATAATCCCTTTAAGTATTTTATGGCTCTCCTCAACAAAACCAGGAGTGGAACAAGGGCTGAGGTAAAAACTCTTTAAATACTCACGTGTGGTCTTAGGCCGGAGTCACACTTGCGAGTGCCTCGCGTGTAACTCGCACGAGTCTCTCACTGAATCACCAGGCACGGCCGCACACTCCCTGGACAGGGGGCATGGAGCTTGGGTTTAAAGCACCACTTGAGTGGCGGAACCCCCCCCTCCAAAACCCTGAGTGAATAACCAATGCCAATGGTATCTAAACATCCTCCAAGAGCAACTTCTTCCAACGATCCAGTAGCAATTTGGTGAGGAACAATATATTTCCCAGCGTGATTGAGCACACCATGTAACAAGGCAAAAGTGACCAAGTGGCTCAGTAAACAAAACTGACATTTTGGGTCCATGGCCAGGAAATTCCCCAGATCTCAATCCAATTAAGAACCTGTTGTGAATCCTCAGAAAGTGGGTGTGAAAACAAAACACAGAAACTGTGATAAAGTCCAAGCACTCATTAGGCAAGAGTGTGCTGTCATCAATCTGGATCTGGCCCAGAAGCTGATATCCAGCATAAGGCCCTGTGCGCACACTGCGTATTTACCCGCGTTTTTGCTGCAGAAAATATATAATATATAAATATATATATAATATATGTATGTATGCATGCATGCATGTAAGTGTGTGTGTATATATAAAATGTATGTAGCCTATGTTGTAACCTTTCTGCAGACATTCCCCAGCAAAACCCATTTTAATGACCTCAGCCAACAGAAAAATAATGTTGCTTCCTGGTATCAGTTAGCTGAGGCCCCGCCCCTTCTGGTCACATGGCTATGACATCACATGTCCTTCTAGTCTGTTAGTAAAATAATTCTATAATAGAAATAGCATAAATATTGAGGATGGACAGGTAGGGGGCGGGAATCACTATGAAAACTGACCCGAGCCATCGGTGATCGTCAGCTGCTGTCATTCAAAAAGCTGCTCACTTTACAAACTTTACTTGCTTGTGTTTCAAAACCTGTAAATCCAAGCTGACCACTTATGTATGTATAGAATCAGCCTGATCGTGCCAGGCAAGTCTGTTGGCTTTAGGTTATATAGGAAGATCCTGGTGACTGGTGCACTTTAAGGACCATGATCACTACCATTTTATCATAAAATTACTGGCATACAGTCCAGTGACAGTCACTTTAAGCAAGAAGATAATGTGTGTGCATTAGGGTAAGAAACAGGCTCAGACAGGGACCCAAAAGCTAACCAAATTTTCTGCAGGCAAGAGGTTTCTTGAAAACCAAGCATTCAGAGAAGTACAGCTGACTAAGACTATGTGTGCACCTTGCGCAAATACATGCAGTTACGCTGCGCTTTGTAGCGCAGCGTAACTGCATGCGTCCTGCGTCTCCTGCACAGTCTATGGAGATTGTGCAGGGGCCGTGCGCACGTGGCGTTTTAGAGCGCAGCGCTTCGGCTACTGCCGAAGCGCTGCGTTCTAAGAAGTGACATGTCACTTCTTCCGTGCGCTTTGCCGGCAGCTTCTGCTCTGTCTATGGCAGGAGCTGCAGGCAGAGCGCATGGAATCGGCTTTTTTTTTTCACTACGGACATTTCTGCAGCGATTTAAAGCGCACATGTGCTCTTCAGATCGCTGCAGAAATTTCTGCAGTGAATGTACGCAACGTGCGCACATAGCCTTACTGACGCTCGTGCCTCTTGTGTGAACCTGCATCAGACAATCCATAGCACCAGGGCAGACATACAAGTGCATCTCAAAAGTTAATTTTAGTAATTTAATACAAAAAGGGAAAACACATTATATAGAGTCATTACACACAGAGTGATCTATTTCAAGTGTTTATTTCTGTTAATGTTGATGATTCTGGCTTACAGCCAATAAAAATCCAAAAGGTATCTCAGAAAATTAGAATAACTACCACAAAACACCTGCAAAGGCTTCCTAAGCGTTTAAAATGGCCCCTTATAGTCTGGTTCAGTAGGCTACACTATCATGGGGATGACTGCTGACTAGACAGGTGTCCACAAGGAGGGTAAGCCACAAAAAGGGTCATTGCTAAAGAAGCTGGCTGTTCAGAGTGCTGTATTCAAGCATATTAATGGAAAGTTGGACTAGAAGGAAAAAGTGTGGTAGAAAAAGGTGCACAAGCAACTGGGATAACCACAGCCTTGAAAGGATTGTTAAGAAAAGGATATTCAAAAATTTGTGGGAGATTCACAAGGAGTGGACTGCTGCTGGAGTCAGTGCTTCAAGAGCCACCACACACAGACTTATCCAGGACATTGGCTACAAGTGTCGCATTCCTTTTGTCTATTGGACAACGCCAGAAGGGTCTTACCTGGGCCAAGGAGAAAAAGAACTGGCTTGTTGCTCAGAGGTCCAAGGTGGTGTTTTCAGATGAAAGTAAATTTTGCATTTCATTTGGAAATCGCGGTCCCAGAGTCTGGAGGAAGAGTGGAGATGCCACAATCCAAGCTGCTTGAGGTCTAGTGTGAAGTTTCCACAATCAGTGATGGTTTGGGTGCCATGTCATCTGCTGGTGTAGCTCCACTGTGCTTTATCAAGACCAAAGTCAGCGCAGCCATCTACCAGGAAATTTTACAGCACTTCATGCTTCCCTCTGCCGACAAGCTTTTTGGAGATGGGAATTTCATTTTCCTGCAGGACTTGGCCCCTGTCCACACTGCCAAAAGTACAAATACCTGGTTTAATAACCACAGTATCACTGCTTGGTTGGCCAGCAAACTCACCTGACCTAAACCCTATAGAGTGACACCAGACTTAAAACAGCGCTCTTAACCCCTTCACGACCGCGGGCAGTAAAATTACGTCCTATTTTAACGTGACTTAATGACCAGGGACGTAATTTTACGGCCTAAACTTCGATTGCCGTGGCCATAGCAACGGCTTTCAAATGATGTCCCCTGCTGTTTCTTACAGCAGGGGACCTTTGCTTGACCCCAGGGGGGGCGGCATCGCCACCCCCTATCGACGATCGATGTGATTGGCTGTTCAAATCTGAACCGCCAACCACATCGTTCGCACTAATTTCGGCAAAAAATAATGCCCGAATTAGTTATGAGATGCCGCAGCTGCTACAGCAGATCATAGGTGGACCTCAAACATGTCGCCCCCAGCCCCTGCAGCACTGATTGGAGCGATCGTGCTATGACGCGCAATCGCTCCAATCAGTGTGCAGTGGGGCGGTCTGATCTGCCGGTGGCCACCCTCCCCAGGCCTGTGCTGGCCTGCGAGCCCTCCCCAAACATGTCTGCAGCGTGCAGTGGCTGGTACTTGTGGTACCACGCCACCGCTGCCGCCGCCGTAGCTGAGGTCACCGCTCCTGCTGCACGTGAGTACTGTGCTCACCTTGCAGCCCGTGCGCGCTCCCGTGGTGCCCCTGCGCGCTCCCGTGTTAGCCCCTGCCCGTGCCCCCCTGCGATCTGCTTCCCCCCCACCCCCGACATCCCGATCTGCTCCCCCAGCGATCTGACTGCCTCCCCATTATCTCTATTCTGCTTCTGCAGCTCCCTCTCCGGTCTCCCCCTCTGCTCTCCCTCCCCCTCTGCTCTCCCTCCCCCCCTGCTCTCCCCCGACGTCCTCTTACCTGTCTTCACCGGCCCGATCACATCTGCCTCCATCGCTGGGTCCTTCCTGGGCATTCTGCTGATCTGCCTGCTGCTCCTGTAAAGCTGTCCATCTCTCTGCCATCTGTTCCTCCTGCAGCTCTTATGGTCAGTGATCCTCTGGGTACTGCGAGTATAACTTTTTTTTTTTCTGTATCCCCTGTCCATTTTTACACCTCATCCTTCCGTGCGTCCCGCTGAGCGCTGATCAGGGATGCAGATAACGTATCTGCATCCCTGTTCAATTTTTGGCGTGACTTTTTTCCGTATCCGCAACGCTTTTTGTATCCCATCCGTCCGTGCGTCCCGCCGAGCGGTAATCAGGGATGCACATAACGTATCTGCATCCATGGTCAATTTTTGGCGTGACTTTTTTTTTATGTATCCCCGACGCTTTTTGTATCGCATCCTGCAGCGGCCGATCAGTGCACTGCGTCTGTGCGTTTGAAAAGTCAAATGGCGCTCTCTCTCTTCTGAGCCCCGCCATTTGCCCAAACAATTACTTTCCACCACATGTGAGGTATCTACGTACTCAGGAAAAATTGCACAATACGTTTTATGGTGCATTTTTTCCTGATAGCCTTGTGAAAAAAAAAAGGTACCTAGTTGAAGCAACCGTTTTGTGGTAAAAAAAAAAACAATTTTTTTCTTTTCACAGCTCAACGTTATAAACTTCTGTGAAGCCCCCAGGTGTTTAAAGTGCTCACCAAACATCTAGAAAAATTATTTGAGGGCTCTAGTTTCCAAAATGGGGTCACTTGTGGGGGAGCTCCATTGTTTAGGCACCATAGGGGGTCTCCAAACGTGACATGGCGTCCGCTAATGATTCCAACCAATTTTGCTGTCAAATGGCGCTCCTTCTCTTCTGAGCCCCGCCATGCGCCCAAACAATTACTTTCCACCACATATGAGGTATCTGCGTACTCAGGAGAAAATGCACAATACATTTTATGGTGCATTTTTTTCCTGATAGCCTTGTGAAAAAAAAGCTACCTAGTTGAAGCAACCGTTTTGTGGTAAAAAAACAATTTTTTCTTTTCACGGCTCAACGCTATAAACGTCTGTGAAGCCCCCAGGTGTTCAAAGTGCTCACCAAACATCTAGAAAAATTATTTGAGGGCTCTAGTTTCCAAAATGGGGTCACTTGTGGGGGAGCTCCATTGTTTAGGCACCTCAGGGGGTCTTCAAACCCGACATGGCGTCCGCTAATGACTGCAGCTAATTTTGCACTCAAAAATTCAAATGGCGCTCCTTCCCTTCCGAGCTCTGCCGTGCGCCCAAACAATTGATTTTTACCACATATGGGGTATCAGCGTACTCAGGAGAACATGCACAATAAATTGTAGGGTGCACTTTCTCTTTTCTCTCTTGTAAAAATGAAAATTTTATGGCTAAAGTAACATTTGTGTGTTAAAAAGTAAAATTTTCACTTTTTCCTTCCACATTGCTTTGGTTCCTGTGAAGCACCTAAAGGGTTAATAAACTTATTGGATGTGGTTTTGAGCAGTGTGAGGGGTGCAGTTTTTAGAATGGGGTCAGTTTTGGGTATTTTCTGTCACCTCAGTCTCTCAAAGTCACTTCAAATGTGATGTGGTCCCTAAAAAAAAGACTATATTACTTACGGTAATGGGATTTTTCAGAGTCCACGACAGCACCCATGAGAGAGGGATCCGCCCCCTTCAGGACAGGAAACCTACAGATAAAAAGGGGCGGTCCCCCTCCCTCATCAGTTGGTTTCAGAGAAATGGAGAGGAACCGCCACAAATTAGTAACAAGACAAGAAAAAAGTAGAACCACCAAACCCAAAGGGTGAAGAAAACAAAAGGGTAGGGGTGTAAAGGGTGCTGTCGTGGACTCTGGAAAATCCCATTACCGTAAGTAATATAGTCTTTTCCTTTCGCCACGACAGCACCCACGAGAGACTTGGAGAGATAACACACTTAGGGAGGGACCACCATCTGAAGAACCGATCTCCCAAAAGAAAGGTCAGAGGAGGAAGAAAGGTCCAGTCGGTAGTGTTTGTAAAAAGTAGAAGAAGGAGAGGACCAGGTGGCAGCCTTACAAATACTGTCAATGGAGACAGTCGCCATGGCAGCCCAAGATGAAGCCATCGCCCTAGTAGAGTGAGCCTGTACAGGAGACGGAAAGGGCTCATGTTTCGACTCATATGCAACAGAAATGGCATCCCGCATCCATCGGGCCAAGGACTGCTTCGTCACCTGACGACCACGTCTGGAACCCTGAAAGGCAATAAACAAAGCCCTATCCTGTCGCCAAGGGGCTGTCCTAGAGATATATGCTAGAATAGTGTCCTTTACGTCTAGTGTGTGAAACCGGCCTTCCTCCGGTGTGGAAGGGGCAGGAAAGAAGGAAGGAAGGATGATTTCTGCATTCCGGTGAAACTGTGAGGCTAGGCCGGGTCTGTTCTTAGAACAATATGATCCGGGAAGACCCTAAGAAAAGGAGGATCTACAGAAAGAGCCTGAAGATCGCTAACACGACGGGCCGAAGTGAGTGCAACTAAGAGGCATGTTTTAAAAGATAGCAATTTGTCAGACGCCGAGGCGAGTGGTTCAAAGGGTGGACGGGTTAGGGAATCCAGAACTAGAGTGAGATCCCAGGGGGGTGGGCAGGGAAGACGAAGCGGCTGACCCCGGTCACAGGCCTTGAGGAAACGCATGACCCACTTATCCCCAGCTAGATTAGAATTATAAAGGGCGCCCAGAGCTGACACATGAACTTTAAGGGTACTGACTGACAGACCCAGATCTCGCCCAGACTGGAGAAACTCCAGAATAGAAGAAATCGGGACCACCGAAGGCGCGGCATCAGGGAAGGAGACAAGGAACCGGTGCCATACTCGACCATACTGACGGGTAGTCACTGGTTTTCGACTCTGCAGCAAGGTATCCACCAGGCGACCGGAAAACCCCCGGGAGGCTAGTAACGCCCTTTCAAATTCCATGCCGTCAAGTGGAGTCCCTTGACGCGTGGATGCAGGAAAGGCCCCTGTGATAGGAGATCCGGTCGGGATGGGAGAACCCAGGGGTCCGTTACTGACATCTGTCTCAGGAGGGAGAACCAGGGACGTCTGGGCCAGAAGGGAGCGAAAAGGAGAATGCGAGCCTGATCTTCCCTGATTTTCCGAAGGACCGTTGGTAGAAGAATTATGGGAGGAAAGGCATAAGCAAGGCTGTACTGCCAGGGAACCTGAAGGGCATCCAGTACCGTTGGCTGATCCGCCCTGCTCAGGGATCCAAACAGTTTCAACTGCCTGTTGTCTCTGGTAGCAAACAAATCTATAACCGGGAGGCCCCAGTACTGTATGATTTGAGCAAACACTTCCCGATGAAAGACCCATTCTCCCTGATAGAGAGTGTGACGGCTGAGAAAATCCGCCTTGACATTGTCCACCCCTCGGATGTGCACTGCAGAGAGGGATAATAGAGGAGTCTCGGCAAGTTCAAATAGTTGAACCGCCGTGGACATGAGGGAAGACGATCTCGTTCCCCCTTGGTGGTTGATGTATGCAACCACCGTCTGATTGTCCGTACAAAGCCGTACATGTGTTCCCCTGAGGAGGTGAAGAAACGACATCAGGGCCTGAGAGACCGCCATGAGTTCTTTCCGGTTGGAGGACTCGGTTGATTCTTGCTGGGACCAAAGACCCTGGGTCATATAGAGTCCCCCAGGTGAGCCCCCCACCCCCAGGGACTGGCGTCCGTCGTGAGGACATTGGTGGGGTGAACATGCCATTCCTTCCCCTTGGTTAAGTTCTCCCGAAGCCACCAAGTCAGGGATGCACGGGCAGTGTCTGTCAATCTCAGAGGACGATCGAGGGACTCTGGATGGGATCGTGCAGCTGCCAGGACCTCCCACTGAAGCTGTCTGGAGTGAAGTTGGGCCCATTGGACAGCGGGGATACAGGAGGTCAGGGACCCCAACAAAGACATTGCAGAACGGAGAGATAGAGATCTGTGATTCTGTGCGTGTCGTACAATCCTCTGGATTTTCGCTATTTTGTCCACTGGGAGAAAACAACGCTGTTGACGAGAATCCAGAAGCATGCCTAGGAAAGACTGAAAAGTTGAGGGCGTGAGTCTAGATTTTTGTAAATTTAAAAGCCACCCCAGACGACCCAGAGTTGACATAGCATTATGGAGACGAAGAGAACATTGTGCCGCCGTGCTACCCACAACCAGTAGGTCATCTAGATAAGGGATCACGAAAGTCTGTCGCTCGCGAAGGTGAGCAGTGACCTCCGCCATTACTTTAGTGAAAATCCGAGGGGCGAGTGAAACTCCGAAGGGCATGGCCGTGAATTGGAAATGGTGAACAGAGTTGTGCATATAGAGTGCTACCCGGAAGTACTGCTGATAATGTGCGTGAACCGGGACGTGGTAATATGCATCTTTCAGATCAAGGACCGCCATGTAGCAATTGGGATAGAGCAATTTTATGGTGGTCAGGAGGGATTCCATTTTAAACCGTCGGTATTTTAGAAAGATTAAGCTTTCGTAAATTAATTATGATCCGAAACGACCCATCAGGCTTTGGTACTAAGAAAAGAGGGGAGTAAAACCCTCGGCCCCTCTCATGTAATGGGACTGGCGTAAGAACCCGTTTTTCCACCAGAGTGAGGACTGCCGTCACCAGTGCGTTATGTTGATCCTCCAACCTCCTAGTGGGTGTAAGACAATACAATTGAGGAGGCAGGGAAGTGAATTCTAGCCGGAGACCATGAGAAATCAAATCCAGTATAAAGGAGCTGGAAGTGATGGTTTTCCAAAGGGTTGCAAAAAACCTGAGTCTGCCTCCCACCGGAACCCCCCCATCATTGTTTAGGGAACTTCCTACGGAAGGAAGGGTTTCCGAACAGGGCCCCTTTGGACCCAGAGGCGGGGTTGTCCGATCTATCCCTGCGATCAGGTCGTGTGGGCTGGAAACGACGTTTGCGATACGGGAGCCTAGAAGGAGGAGCAAATGCATTAGGGAACCCCTTTTTACTATCACCCGCCTTGGTGAGTATGTCATCCAGTTGTGGACCAAAGAGGAACTCACCCTCACAGGGAAGTGCACACAGTCTCGATTTTGAGGATGTGTCCCCTTTCCACGATTTTAACCAGAGGGCTCTCCGGGCTGCATTAGAAGACCCTGCCGCTCGGGCCGCCAGGCGGACAGAGTCAGCAGAAGCATCTGCCAGGTAATTAGCCGCATCTTTGAGTAAAGGTAGCGAGGAAACAATCTTATCCCTGGAGGTACCTGACTTAAGCTGCTTGTCTTGGGTATCTAGCCAGACTAAAAGTGACCTGGCTGTACATGTTGCGGAAATGGCTGGTTTCAGCGCCCCTGCAGAGGCTTCCCAGGTTTTACGCAGGAAGGCGTCTGCTTTACGGTCTAGAGGGTCTCGTAGAAATCCCATATCCTCGAAAGGCAAGGCTGATTTTTTGGAGGATTTTGCTACTGCCACATCCACCTTTGGTACCTTGCACCATTGGGACAAGTCTGCATCATCAAAGGGGTATCTCCGTTTTGAAGAAGACGGGAGAAACCCACGATGATCCTGTTTCTGCCATTCCTTGCGAACAAGGGTTTTTAGGGCCTCATTCACAGGAAAGGATTTCCTTTTCTTCTGAGTGAGACCAGCAAACAAGGTATGATCAGCAGATTTGGGGATTTTTTCTTCTGCAATCCCCATGGTTGATCGGACGGCCTTTACTAATGTGTCCATCCCATCCAATGAGAAACACGCCTTTCCAGCCTCGTCAGAAGAGGATGAGGTAGAGGCTGAAGAAGCATCACTCTGGCTGTCAGCTGAGTCAGAAGACGGGGGGGGGAAATCATGCTGGCGGTGAGATTTCTTGGTTTTCTTAGACCCGTGCAGGGACTGAAGAGAAGCCTGAATTTCTGTACGTATCAGTTCCCTGAGATCCGGAGGGGGGTTGGTAGAAGCTGAAGCCTCCCCCCGAATAGCTTGGATACAGGACCTACAAAGTTTCTGCATATAGTCCTTTGGGAGGGGACAGGCACACAGTGGGCACTCATTATTAGCTTTAGCGGTGCTTTTCTTAGGGCCCTGGAACAGAACCGGAAGGGAACATCAGTATAGGGCAACATTCACGAAGTTCACTCACCCATACCAGGAAAAGAACGGATACCGGCTTTGGAGGTGGGGACGAACGACTTGTCCGGTCCTTGGAGGATGCAGAGTCCTCGGTCCTCTTACGACCCGTGGAACTCCTGGTGTCACTTAAGTCTTTGCGTCCAGCATCCCTGGACGGAGAAGTGTCCCGGGATGGGGAGGCGCGGGGACTTCCCATCTTTGTAGAAGCGGAGAAGATTCAAATAGAAAAGAAGCCCGCTTCTTAAGCTGTGCGCTCCCCAACCACTCCTGCAGCTCCGTCACGCTGTGGCAACGAGCGCTGACGCAGCAAGTCCCGGACACGCCCCCCCCCCCGCACGCGTACACGTTACCGTAAGCACGTGGTGCAGGGGAAGCGCCAGACTCACCGCACACAGCAACTCACCGGCCAGTTGATTACCGCAAGTCCCAGACACGTTGTATGCAGGAGGAATCCACGAGTCTCCAAGCCATCCGTTCCCACGGAAGTGTCCTTTCACTTCCGGGTCCCTGCAGGAATTCGCGCGTGAGCTGACGTGGCAGTTTCCGGACACGCCCCCGGCACATGCTCCGCAATCCGGAAGGAGCTGGAATCACGCAGCACAGGGAGAGCCACCGCTTTCCACGAACAGCCTACTTAACGGCGCGGTCCTGCAGGCGTCATTTCCCCGGAGGCAAGGCCTAGCCGAGGGAAAGAGGACGGGGTGCACCGGAGGATGGAGTCCACGAGGGGGAGCTCCACCGACCGTGCTTCTGGAATCCTGAGCTCCGCCGTTCCCTTAGACACCGCACGGACTCCTAGACCCAGGTATGGTAGGTTCCGATCCTTTCAGGACAGGAAACCAACTGATGAGGGAGGGGGACCGCCCCTTTTTATCTGTAGGTTTCCTGTCCTGAAGGGGGCGGATCCCTCTCTCGTGGGTGCTGTCGTGGCGAAAGGAAAATTTTGTAAATTTTGTTGGAAAAATGAGAAATTGCTGATGACCTTTGACCCGTTCTAACTTCCTAACGAAAAAAAAAATTGTTTCGAAAATTGCGCTGATGTAAAGTAGACAAGTGGGAAATGTTATTTAGTAACTATTATGTGTGACATATCTCTCAGAATTATGGGCATACATTTTCAAAGTTTGAAAATTGCGAAATTTTCAAAATTTTCGCAACATTTCCTAAATTTTCACAAATAAACGCAAAAAATATCGGCCTAAATTTACCACTGACATGAAGTACAATATGTCACGAAAAAACAATCTCAGAATCGCCATGATCCATTGAAGCGTTCCAGAGTTATAACCTGTCAAAGTGACACTGGTCAGAATTGCAAAAAAATGGCCCGGTCATTAGGGTGTTTTAGTGGCCGGGGGTGAAGGGGTTAAAAGGAGTTTTCCAACAAAGTTTATTTTGATCAATAGATCTTGGAATGATGATAAATTTGCACAATTGGATGTGTTAAAAATAATACATACACATACACACACACACACACACACACACACACACACACACACATTAAAATATACACACATCTATCTCTCTCTCTCTCTCTCTATATCTTATATACTCCCCATATTCTGGAATGCTCTACCTCCGCACATCAGACTCTCACCTACCGTGGAAAGCTTAAAGAGGAACCTCAAGACCCACCTCTTCCACCAAGCCTACAATAGCCCTGAGTCCAGTAGACCACTGCGCAACCAGCTCTGTCCTCACCTATTGTACCATCACCCATTCCCTGTAGACTTATTTGATAAAATTATGATTTTTTTTTCATGGAAAAGAAAATTGTATGGGTGACCCCCTTCTTTTCAACTGTAAGGCCCCTTTCACATTGCGTTTTTCTCTACGTCCACAGGTCCCGTCAGGGCATCCGTCCGGACCGCCCCTCCCTCACTCACCCTGCAAAGTGTGCTCCGGACGCATGCGCCCGACAGGGCCATTCACTGTTATGGAGCGCACTGCGTTAGCGTGTGCTCTGTTTTGTGCCATTTTGTGCACATATTCGTTTCTGCAGACGGACACCCGAACGCACTGTGAAAGGAGCCTAATAAATTTATATTTTTTAAAAAAACAGTATACAGACATTACAGCACAGGATCGCAAATAATTTCTGTGATGTAAAATATTAAAAAAGAAAAAAACAAAAAAAAAAACATCCAAATGTGGAACTTATT
This sequence comes from Anomaloglossus baeobatrachus, assembly GCF_048569485.1. NCBI lineage: Eukaryota > Metazoa > Chordata > Amphibia > Anura > Aromobatidae > Anomaloglossus > Anomaloglossus baeobatrachus. Next base: position 168,282,005 of record NC_134356.1, read on the forward strand.
AATATTCCAAGATCTATTGATAAAAATGATCTTTTTTCGTGGGAAACCCCCTTTAAAAAGGCTGTTCGTTCACTTCTAGGTTTTATGGAAGCCATCAGTAGATAACTATGTATTGTATCAATTAGGTTTTAGGGTTAATTTTTTTGCCAAAGTTTTTTCCCCTATATGAGCCATCTATAAAAGGTGCTGCCTGTCAGTAGACTTGCTGAAATACTCTTCCTGGAAAAAACAGGAAGTATGACACTTAGCAGTAGCACTACTGATCACTGGGAAAATTGCAAGAGGTTAAATAAAGATTGTGACACAGAAAATCTAAAGCTATTCACATATACATTTCATTTTTTAAGTGCATACAACACAAATATAAACAAAGTAGGTCATTTTCTGATGATGGCTTCACTTTAGCACATGAATTGTACAGGCGACCACTAGTTCAACCGAGTTCCATGTCTCATGAGACCAAAGACGGAGCTTTCTCTGTGACAAGACGACTATAAGTCACCTTCAAGTGATTGGGACAAAAGTGTTTACTGCCAACATAAACTTGTTATCATAACAACAATAACACTCCATAAACCAGGCCTGAAGGATTCCCGGGAGTTAAAGGGAACCTGTCATCAGAAATTGAGCTTTAAATCTAAACGTTTCCCCCTCTGCAGCTCCTGGGCAGCATTCTAGCAAGCTTCCTGTACTTTTTGTGCCCCCTTTAAAACCAAATAAAACACTTTATAAAGTTGTACCTTTTTGCCTGCAATTCTTGTAAATCGTCCATGTGGGCGGGCCGTGTGGTGTCGGGTACTGTCCCTCCTTCTGGTTTACGCCGTCCCCCATTGCTTCATTTCATAGATCAGGACGCCGCCCACAGCGCACGAGGTCCCGTGCACGCCAGGATCGCTGGTGACGTGGTCGCAGGCACGATATTATGGGCGGCGCTGTGATTGCATTGCAAGTGCCCGCCCATAATACCGTGGCCGCGCTCTCCCCTTTGCCTCCTGCGTTCTGCGCAAGCGCTGGCCAAATGATCCGACGTCACCTTTCCCATCTTGCCCTGCAGCAGGAAATAGATGGGAGGAGCGGATCAGGCCACCACAGGTTACGAGGAGACGCTTGCGCAGAACGCAGGAGGCAAAGGGGAAAGTGCGGTCACGAGGTTATGGGCGGCACTTGCTGATGACATTCACAGCGCTGCCCATAACCTCGTGCCCGCGCAAAGAGTCACCAGCGGTCACACGTGCACACAGTGCTCGGCACCGCTACAGTCGCACAGCGCATGCGCGGGACCACGGGCGCCCAGGGGCGGCATCCTGAGGTTTGAAATTCAGCGTTCGGGGGCGGCGTAAATCTGCTGGAGGAACAGCAACGGATCCCAGAGAGCCGCCCCCATGGATGATTTACAAAATTTGCATACAAAAAAGGTACAAGTTTATAAAGTATTTATTTTGGTATAAAAGGGGCCAGAAAAACTATAGGAAGCTTCCTAGAATGCAGCCCAGGAGCTGCAGAGGGGGAAACCTTTAGGTTTACAGGTACATTTCTGATGACAGGTTCCCTTTAACTTGTCCGCTCTTCCCCTCTTTGGTTTATTTTGCCTATGAAACGCATTATTGGGCTACTAAACAGTGGCTCCAGTCTTAGTGGCTACTATGAAGCTTGCATTGCTATAATGAGTATACAATAGGCCTAAACGTAAGATGAACAACTCTCTGGTAGTAGAGACATGCAGGACACTGCCGAGAAGTGGCCACTACAAACAATGCAAGCTAGCTACCCCATAAGGCTGGAACCACACGGATTGCTTCATGGTAGCTGTATAGGCCATGACTTCCTGAATATTTGCCTATATATCATACAGACAGTTCGCCATTTTCTGTCCATATACTTATGAAGCTAGTCTTAGGTACACAATGAACTACACTTTTTTTCCCTTGTAGTTAAAAACCTATGTCTACGTTGGGCTAAAATCATTTTTGTAACTGGAATTCATTAAAAAGTTTGGCCCAGTGTGGCTTATGCAGGGTCTTGGTTTTCATGCACATCTTGTAGTCATAAATCAGCTGAGAACTCAACTTAAGACAAATGAAACCTATACAAACTCTTGTGTCAGATCACTGACAGATTCTCAGATCATTTTATTTTACAGCAAGAGTGCAGCAGATGCAAATGATGCACAGTTTTATGATCCCCAATTGCAAACATTTTAAGCCCCAAATACATGCAATGAGAGAGGTACCAAAAAAAAAAAAAAAATTCCCAGACACAGCTAACCATTAAAACAATATAACGTAGTTTACCTACCCTCCCCAGGTCCAGCACGATGTCTGAAAGTAGCCCTGCTTCCATTTGGCTGCAGCAGTAGCATGCCAGAAGTGCTGCTATCAATTGCCAATTGTCAATACAGTGACTTCTGGCCACAAGCAGCTACAATTGTGCCCAGCGAGGTGGCCAAAGGCTACAGACTTAAGACAGCTGCACTAGTGGTCTTAGGCTGTGTGCACACGTTGCGTTTTTTACCGCGGAAACGCTGCGTTTTGAACCGCAGCGTTTCAGTGGCAAATTGCATGCGTTCAGCTTTCCCAGCAAAGTGTATGAGAAAGCCGAAAAATCAGTGCACACGCTGCATTTCTAAACGCAGCGTTTTGGATGCCAAAAATCGGTGCGGAAAGAAAAGCAGCATGTCACTTTTGTGCGTTGTGGCTGCGTTCTCTCCCCCATTAAATCAATGATGTGGGTCAAAACGCAGCTACACCGCAGTGAGCTGCTTTTTTGTTGCGGTCCGCGGGCTTTGTCGGCATGTCAGAACGCAGGCATTTACCTGGAAGTGAGGTCAAGAGGTTTCCTGTTGACCTCACTTCCTGGCAAAGTCCTGGAAAGCCCCCGGTGTCGCCAAAGTGCCCGCCCCGACCTCCCTCCCGAAAATCCAACATGGCCGCGCGCACAGTAGCGCACCGGCCGCCCTGCTCCTATGATTTCTGTCGCATGTGCAATAACACATGCGACAGAAAACTGTTCCCCAGGCCCTGCCCGGTCACCCCCTATTCCCCCGGTGTTCCCCCTTACCTGTCCGGTCGCAGCGCTGATCCCCCGCGGCCCCCTCCTCCTTCACAGCAGACGCCGGCCGGTCACATGTGCCGAGCAGCTGACAGCCAGCACTGTGTTCAGAGAGCTGTGCTGGCTGCTCGGTACTCTGAAGCTGTGACCCGGGGAGAGTGGGTGCAGATTTTTGGCACCCACTCTCCTCAAATGGAGGGTCTGCCCTCCTAGAAAATGGGGGATACGTTCCCTGAACGTGCCCCCATATTCTAGAAGGTCCAGAGGCGACGTGGGACGTCCAAATGGATTTCTGCGGACCCATTTTTTTCAAATTTTTTTATTAAATTGGAGAACAAGGGAATGATTTGGGGAGTGTTTTTTCTAAAAAAAAATTATCATTTTTTTTGCTTTTGTTTACTGTCAATTAGTTATGTCTGGTATCTGATAGACGCCGTGACATCACTAATTGCTGGGCTTGATGCCAGGTGACATTACACATCTGGTATCAACCCCATTTATTACCCCATTTGCCAACGCACCAGGGCGCGGGATGAGTTGGGGCGAAGCGCCAGGATTGGCGCATCTAATGGATGCGCCACTTCTGGGGCGGCTGCGGCCTGCTATTTTTAGGCTGGGAAGAGTCCGATAACCATGGCTCTTCCCACCCTGAGAATACCAGACCCCAGCTGTCAGCTTCACCTTGGCTGATGATCTAATTTGGGGGGACCCCCACTTTTTTTTTTTTTTTTTTTTTTAATTCTTTATTTATAAATAAAAAAAAAAAAGCCTGGGGAGCCCTCCAAATTGATCACCAGACAAGATGAAGCTGCCAGCTGTGGTTTGCAGGCTACAGCTGTCTGCTTTACCCTGACTGGCTATCAAAAATAGGGGGGACCCCACGACATTTTTTTCATTGTTTGTTTTTTTTTTTTATTGGATAAATACTAAGCTAGGCACCCTTTAGTGCCACATGAAAGGTACTAAAGGTGCCAGCTTAGAATATGCAGGCGGGGGTGGGACGTTATATATATTTGACATCCATTCATCCATTGACGCTTTTTAGGCTGTGTGCCCACAATCAGGGTTTGCAGCGTTATGGACGCTGAGTGTTTTCCCTGCGTCCATAACGCTGCGTTGTGCAGTAGAAGCACAGTGGAAGGATTTTTGGAGATCCCGTGCCCACTGTGCTTCTTTTCTCTGCAGCATAAACTGACCGGTGGCGTGGCTTCCCAAGCCTCAGCATGTCAATTTATACTGCGGAGACGAGAGTGCTCTCTGCAGGTAGAATAGAGCTAAAGTCCACAGCAGCCTGAACCCAAATCGTGGGCATGGGCAGCTGCAGGAGGCTGACACTGTGTACTAGACGCCGTGTCGCTGGATCATGGCCACATAGCCTTAGGCCCCTTTCACACGTCAGTGATTCTGGTACCTTTGTGGGGTTTTTTTAAACGTAGCAGAATCACTGACATACGCAGACCCATTATAATGAATGGGTCTGCTCACACGTCAGTGATTTGTCACTGCACGTGTCTCCGTGCAGCGTACCCGCGTGTGCGTGATTGCCGCACGGAGACATGTCCATTTTTTTCTGGCATCACTGATGTTCCACGGACCACGCAGTGGTGTGATCTGTGAAACACGTGCCAGAAAAAAACGTGCTTTTAAAATAAAAATCATTTTAACTCACCCGGCGTCCAGCGATGTCCTCTGCAGCCCGTGCAGCTTGCTGCTTCTGAGCCGGTTCATTATTGTCGCGCATATTCATGATGTGCGACACAGCCGACCCGGAAGCAGCTGCTGCGGGGGTCAGCGCCAGCCGGATGCTGCACCGCGGGAGCGATCAGCACCATGGAGAGCGGGAGCGGGCGCAGGTGAGTTGATTACTGAGTGCAATCACGGACCACGGAGAACGGAGCCCGGATTGCACTTAGACAACCCATGTGTGCAGTGATTCATGGCACACGGAGGGACATGTGCGTGTTTTACACGCCAGTGAAAAACGTCAGTGTTTTTCACTGACGTGTGAAACGGGCCTAAAAGTGAGAATATTGTTGCTACAGCAACATTTTGGGTGAAGTAGCTGTGGATTCAAAATGCTTAATATACTCCTGAATAAAATCCTTGAGGGAGATTCCAAAATGGGGTCACTTGTGGGGGTTTTCTGACGTATAGGTACCCAAGGGGCCCTGCTAATGTGACATGGTGCGCGAAGTTTATTTCAACTTTTCCAAAATTCAAATGGTGCTCCTTCCATTCCAAGCCCTCCCATTTATCCAAACAGAATGTGGAGAAGGAAATGACATCACAGGGTTTTTTTTTCCAAAGGTCTGTGTTCAACCAACTTTATTAACACTGACAAGTCTTAAAAAAACGCACCTAAAAAACGCATGAAAAACGCATGCGTTTGATGCCTTTTTCTCAAAAAGCATTGTTTACAATTCTCCCCTCTGCCAGAGGGTGCGTTTTTTTCCGCGCTGAAAAAAAAGCAACGTGTGCACATAGCCTTAAGCTTACTGACATCAAGCCAAATTAGGTGAAAAAGCTAAAGAAGTTAATAAGAATCAGGAATGTGAATACCTGGAATGTAAATCCATTGTCTTACACAATACCAGCATCTTCCCATAAAGAAGACATAGAAGCATGTTATCACTGCCCACAAGACACAAATCTGCACAGGTAGCCTCACCCATATTCACCACTACTAAGAAGTATACTGACCAACAATCCCTATTTTACCTTGAATCCCGGCTATTATAGACCTGACCGCTTACTATTTCTTCTAGAACTGTATTACTTGGTTATCAGCTGGGCGCCACCATGCATCAAGTGAATAAGGACAGTCCCTATGTAGTCCCATACAGTCAGCACACCCTGCACAGTGCCAGTGTAGGGATGCCCCAAAACTGCAACTGTCCATTAAACAGGCCAGTGAGGGGGAGGAATTAGACAACGTCAGCTTAGGCTTTCACACATCCGGTTTTTGCTCTGCGGCAATACGGCGCTCTGCAGAAAAACCACAACCGTTTTTTTTTTGCCGCCGGTTGCGGGTTTTTTTGCATAGACTTACATTAGTGCCGTATTGTGCCGCAGGGGCTTGCGTTCGGTCCGGTTTTTGCCGCATTCGGCAGATTTAGCCGATGCCGCGGCCGGATGGAACGTTGCCTGCAACGTTTTTTGCTCTGGCAAAAAAAAAAAAAAAAACGCATCGCGCCGCTGCGGCGCATTTTCAATGCATGCCTATGGACGCCGGATGCGGCGCGATGCGGAAAAAAAAACGCATCCGGCCGCCGCATGCGGTTTCTTCCACTGCGCATGCTCACTAGCGTGCCGCAACCGGAAAAAAACGGACCGGCCGCATGTAAAAACTTATGCAAAGGATGCGGTGTTTTCGCCGCATCCGTTGCATAGGTTTCACAGCCGGATTGAGCCGCACGGCTCAAACCAGATGTGTGAAAGTAGCCTAACAAAGGCAAACAACCTCACCACACTGGGCAACAACCAAGAGCCATCATCTCAAAATAAATCATGTTCCCCCAAACATCTCTACAGAAGGCGCTGCATATTATCTGATCGGACATCCGGCAGTAAACTTTCAGCCAGTTCTTACTAAAGTGATTGTGCTGAACAGAAAGATTATTTTGAAACAGCTAAGAATGGGAAACCGGAGAAAAGAGAAAGAATGGGCTACATGACTGCAGCCAGGTATGTTGTGCTCTGAACGCTCCAGGATTTCCACAGAACACAGTTTGGAGAGCTGGCTGGGGACTAGAAGGAGAGAGGACACTAGTCCGGTGTCGTCCCCGGCAGGCGTCTCCCTGTTCACTGGGAGAGATCTGTTAATCAGTCACAAAGACGCTGAGAAAAGCTAGCTAAGAGCAGCACTGGAGTAGCCTCCTCTCTCCATACAGACCCAGGGTTAGCTCATCACCTCACACAGGTCCACTGTCCAGCACAGGAGCTGTGAAAATGTCCTTATTCTCCAGGATCTCAAGCTCTGCTGAGGATTAGCTTGGCTGTGGAGATGTCACTTGGCCCAGAGATAATGTCGCGACAGGTCAGCGAATCAAACGCCATGACCAGGTACCCGAAAGCTCAGGAAATTCATGTAGCACCCGTCCACGCCCAGACAACACAGACCTGGACTGTGGACCAGGGTTGTGTGAAGCCATCGGCTTGTCTCTACAAGCCCGCTCTTCAAATTCTGAGAAGAACATACCTGGATAGCCAGGCTCCGATTCATGCTACTCGTGGTTTGGGCAGCGAGGATGAAGGGACAGGTTCTCATTACAGAGTAGTCATTTTATCTATTTTGTTTATTCAAAAGTCAATAGTAAAAAAGTGAAAATAAGACACTTTGTGATGTTATGACAGAAATGTGCTTCTTTCACCTTCTAGTCTGATCTTTCACTCTCAATTCTGAGGTAAAATCTGTATTCTTTGCCATTACGGAGAGAGGAGATGGCAGTTGGTGCATATACACGTATATGAAGAGAGGAAAGCAGATAGGACATTCCACTGCAAGTTCGTTCCCTGAAGAGACTCAGCAGGCGTGTAGTATATAATCTGAAGACAGCATGCTGTAAGAGTTAAAACAGAGAAGTCCGCCCTATGTCTCTTATCACAAAGTGTGTTTTTGTTTACCTCCAATGTTAGCTTAAGCGCCTTAGCTTTATCATTAGTTAGACTCAGCAGCACTTGAGCTCAGGTGCAACTTTAATGGAAATCTGTCACCAGGTCCACTGAAGTTCAGTCTGTGGCTGGGCTTCACACGCGGTCTCTGCTACACATGGCAATACTGTCTATACTAGAGTACAAGCGGTCGGATGATCTCAAGATCCAGTCCCCTAAAGGAACGAAGAGTAAAAGTTTTAAAAAACAAATCTTATCACGAATTGCATTTAATTGATTTTTTTTAAAAATTTTTTACAACTTTGCAGCACCAAGAATTTCTTTCCTGCTTTCCAGTACATTGCATGGTAATATGGATGCATTTACTTGCATGTACTTATGCATTCATAAGTACAACATGTCCCACAAAAATAAGCCTTCATATGGAAGAAAAAAAAAAAAAAAAAAAATCATCGATATTGTAAAAAGGAAGACAAAATGAAAGTGCAAAAACGGAAAATCGCCATGTCGGCAAGGGGTTATATAGGAGCAGCCATATCAGATTTGCAGGCGGGTGTTATAGAGCAGGTGACACTGATCAGACAAATCCATTTTTGTAGGAAGAGTCAACAAAAGTGTGGCAGTGTTGGTGTGTAAACAAGTCCAGCGAGTGGTCCTATTCATTGACTGTGACTGTCCATGCAGAAGAGATAACTGTCAATCATTAGTAGAGTCACCCAATGGACTCGTATGCATACGAACAATAGACATCCCAAAGAAGAAAATACAGCTTTATACAGAACGTTTTCTAGCAAATCTATATCATTCCGCTCACCTTCCTCTCTAGACATGCCGTCTTGCATGCTCGACTACATGTAAAAATGGGACAGCTTCCCTTTAAATGCAAGAACAGCGGGGCAAAACCAAATTAGCACAAACCTATGCCCCAAATCTACTGGAAAACACGGCCTACACAGCTCAGCCATGGAAATTTCCCAGCACTAGAAGAGCCACATTTTTACATGGTTAATCACACGAGGGTGTATGCATACTGAAGGTATGCACAGTAGTGTGCATGTGACACTGGAGACACTATCTACCACAGATACCAAACCAAAAAGGTTTCATCTATCTGAATTATCAGGCTATGTGCGCACACCATTTTTTTCCGTGTTTTTCGGGTGCAGTTTTGGTAAGCATTTCCTTCCCCAGAAAAGTCTATGAGATTTCATTTTTGCTGTGCACACGTTGCAGTTTTTTTTGGCTGCATCTTTGTGGTGACCAGAAAGATGCAACATGTCAATTCTTATTGTGTTTTGTCCCTGCATTTCGGAGGACAGGCAGATCAATCCCTCGCTGACTCTGGGTCATATAAAGTCTATGGGGACCTGAATCTGGCGCAAAGGGGCAGAAGCAAGTGCTTCATACTTACCAAGTCACTAGGGTGGCTGTCACACTGCTCTCACATCCTCTCCTCCTTCCCGGGCTGCTCATTAGGCTCATACGTATTCACTGCTTCCAACGCCCACCGGCATCTGTGATTGGTTGCAGTCAGACAAGCCCCTTCGCTGAGTGATAGCATGTCTAAGGCTTCCAATCACAGACGCCGGTGGGCTGGTCGTCATTCAGTAAAATAAAAAATTAGCTTAGGATCCCCCATATTATGATACCAGTACAGAAAGCCCGACAGCTAGGGGTATTCTCAGGCTGGGGACACCCAGAATACTGAGCGGCTGTGAGTCAGTGTAGAGGGCATAATTACAGCCGCTGCGGACCATACACCAAGTGGTATAAGAAAAGTTTGCACCTGTTCACATTAGGCTAAGTTCACACTTCCGTTGTTATGCATCAGTCACAATCCGTCGCCTAGATGAATTACGGTATCTGCCAAATATTTTGCAGGAATCCTGTTTTTCCCCATAGACTTCTATTAGTGACGGATTGTGACTGATGATGCTGCGTTGCATCCGCTGCGTCGCGGTCAGTCGTTTAACTGACCGCCGGGCGGGAGCAACGCAGCCTGTAACTTTTTTTGAGCAGCGCGATCCGTAGGATTTTGCTGCGCATGCGCTCTCTGGCTCCCTGACCCCGTAACCAGGATAAACATCGGGTAACCAAGCAATGCGCTTTGGTTAGTTACCCGATATTTACAGTGGTTACGGGGGCAGGGAACCCGCGCTAAGCGGTGTTTGCTGGTAACCAAGATAAATATCGGGTAACCAAGCAAAAAGTGCTTTGCTTTTAGTTACCCAATTTTTACCCTGGATACAGTATGCAAGGAGGCAGACACTTCACCACTCGGCTCCGCCCCCTCCCGCACTCCGCATGTATACACACACACACACACACACACACTTGTCCCCAGCCCTGCAGTCCCCGCGGCACGGACGTCCTCAGCTCCACGGCCCCGCTCGGCTCCGCCCCCTCCCGCACTCCGCATGTACACACGCATGTAGACACACACACACACTCACTCACCTGTCCCCAGCCATGCAGACCGCGGCACTGACATCCTCAGCGCCGCCCCCCGAACTCCGCCCCCGAACACCGCACCCTGAACTCCACCCCTCGCACACAGAGTCCGACAATTAAATTCTTTTCTTTGTCATCCGTTGTACAGCGCATCAGTCACATGCATCAAGCAACGCATGTGACTGATGCAAAACAACGGAAATGTGAACTTAGCCTTAGTAAGATGTGCCATCAGTCTTTTTCTTAGATTACAGGGTTATGCCTTCTGATTGAGCACTCCTGCTCTTCAGTCTCAGGCGATTTTAATTCTCTATTTGTAGGTTCCTGTCCACCCATAAATTGTAGGGTTTTGTTTAACCCAAACAAAGGCGTTTAGTTTGATAGGTACCCAAAAAAAAAAAAAAAAAAAAAAGTCGCCTTGCCGCTGGCTGTTGGGCTCACATGAAATCTGGCCAATTTTGTGTGTCAAGTACCGTATTTTTCAGACTATAAGACGCAGTTTCCCCCTCCCCCAAATGTTGGGGGTGCGTCTTATGGTCTGAATATAGGGCTGCAAGCAGGAATGAGGGTGCTGCAGTGGAGCGGGCCATCGGGGGCACAAGCAGGCTGTAGCAGCGCTTGCCGTGACCACGTGGGCCCGCTCATTACATATGCACGCCCATCCTCCCCCAGCACTGAAGTCGGCGCTGTCAGATGGGCGGGATGATGGGCGGGGTGCGCGCATGCATAATTAACAGCCGGCCGTGATCACCCCTGGCAACTACAGCCTGGAGTGATCATGTGCGACTGCATTCACTGCCCCCCACGCATCATCATCAGCGCGGGGGGCAGTGAATAAGTACGGTACACTCACCGGCCACTTCCGTGCAGGATCGCGATCTCCTCCAGTCTGCCGGTCAGCTGATCTGTGTAGAGTGGTGAGCACAGCGATCGTCATCGCTGTGCGCGCCGCTAGTCTCCACGCAGGTCAGCTGACCAGCAGACAGGAGGACATCGCGATGCTGCAGGGAAATGACCGGTGACTGCCCCACACAGATCAGCGTAGCTGCTGCTGCCACAGACAGGAGGAGGAGCGATGCTACATGGAGCAAGGAAAGGCGAGTATAAATGTTTATTGATTTTTGTGTGATACAGGATACATGCCATGCCATATAGCAGGATGAGGGTATATAGCAGGATGAGGGTATATAGCAGGATGAGGGTATATAGCAGGATGAGGGTATATAGCAGGATGAGGGTATATAGCAGGATGAGGGTATATAGCAGGATGAGGGTATATAGCAGGATGAGGGTATATAGCAGGACGGCGGCATATAGCAGGACGGCGGCATATAGCAGGACGGCGGCATATAGCAGGACGGCGGCATATAGCAGGACGGCGGCATATAGCAGGACGGCGGCATATAGCAGGACGGCGGCATATAGCAGGACGGCGGCATATAGCAGGACGGCGGCATATAGCAGGACGGCGGCACCTTAGCAGAGAATTTGGGGACATTACCCTCATAACCGTGTCAGCAGCAGATCCTCGCCCCATAACAATGTTTCATGACCACAATTTTTGCTTAAAATTTTATTGTCCTATTTTCCTCCTCTAAAACCAGGCTGCGTCTTATGGTCCGGTTTGTCTTATAGTCCGAAAAATACGGTTTCTCAATTTTCACATACCAGTAATGCATGTCTGTATACCTATATTCATTGTTTCACATATCTTAGCACTACAGAGTGCAACTGTCTCCTTGTTGTTGCTATAATATATATCTACAACAATTATACACCGAGTGGTGGCTGAACCCAAACACTGCTGGGAGGAATAAAAGTTTATATCCTTCTGGCAGCAGGGTTCAGGTTCCCGGCAGATTCAGAATGCCAGTGACCTGCAGATAAACCCTTTATCTGCAGGTTAATAGCGTTTTTACAAGTGACAGGTTTTCTTTAAGCAATTTGAACATTCAAACTTAAGGCTGCAGCTCCCACCATTATAGAACACAAGGACAAGACTAAAAGAATACTATGTCAGAAGGTGAAGGAGTCCATTTTTAGTGCCTTTCTTACAAACATTTACGATTCTTGGGGGATTATCCCAGCTTTACATAAGCCTGCACCGTTAGGGCAGAGGTGCATTACATTTCCACACTACAAGATCCTATAGGTGGCCACTGACAATTACTTCTGTATTTGCCCTTTGTATACTAGCATTCTGTCTATTCATGTAAAACTCGATAGCTGTGCCCACTACTAACTAGTGTGGCACTAAAGGCTGCTCTAAAAATATAGAGCACCAACCCCTGCATAGCATATAATCAGAGACTGTTGCTTCTGTCTGTTGGGGCGCATAAAGAGAACACCAATTACCTGATCATGGAAGGGGGTAGCTACAATCCAAAGTCCAGGAACCCCCCAGAATACTTAAAATAGAATATCAATAATGTTTGCTTCTGTAAGACCCTAGAATCATCGTTCTTCACTTAACAGGGCAATGAGCCCACGCTTTTGTGCTGATTAGGACAGACACGATTGGCGGCCAAGCTGCCATAGATCTAGAGGATTGCACATAACATAAAAGGCCACGTAGCAGAGAGGGCAATGTCTAATGACTCTTGTTCACCAACAAAGGAATATGCCTTTCACCTGCAGTTAGTATGTACAGCGGTGCTTGAAAGTTTGTGAACCCTTCAGAATTTTCCATATTTCTGCATAGATTTACATCAGATTTTTACACAGAAGCAAAAAATAGATAGAGAACCAAATAAAGTGTACTTTACACACAGCGACATCGCTAGCGATCTCGTTAGCAATGTGAAATTCTATATCGCAATTGCGATCTTTTGAGGTCGCACATGCGTAAAATGACCTATGTGCGATCTCGAAAGATCACACTTGCGATCTAGAATTTCACATTGCTAACGAGATCGCTAGCGATGTCGCAGCATGTAAAGTACCCTTAAGGCCATGTTCACATCACGTTTTATCCACTTGTCAGTGGCTCAGTCGGGGCTTACGTCTGAACGTCTGGAGCCTGTAGGGGGGGAAAACAAAAAACAAACACAGATTTGGACGTTTGCACTGTCTTGGCCAAACTCTAATGATGCAGACGGAGCCATGTCAACCATCATTTTCGGCATTATCCGCCTATTTGAGGCAGGTAACAATACGCAGCCGGCTCCGTTTTGTTGCCTGCCTCGATGACGTCTGATAACAGCTGATAAAGTGACTCCGTGTGTATCATTCCAGTCAGCAGGCTTTCAGGGCAGCAGACACAAGCCACGACAAAGCCACTGACGAGGGGGAAGTGTGATGGGAACATAATCTAACAGTTAAAAGAAAAACGTTTTAGTACAGTGTTAGCTGAAAAATGATGGTTCTCACAGAGAAACAGAACCATAGTCTCATAGTAGTGATGTTGCATCTGTTTAAAAAGATGTCACTGCCCATCGGTATCACAACTGCATATTGTTATTTCTCGCTGACAGCAATCAGAATGGGTCAGAACATTTACTGTTATTGAAATAAGGAAAATGATCTAATAACATGTATGTGAGAGGCAAAAGTATGTACACACAAGCTTATTCTGAAAACTACTTTAAAGACGTTACCCTCTAAAGAAAGACTATATGTACAAAAAGAACCCCCTAAAATCCCCAGCCATGCTTTAGTGGTGCTCCTGACCCTCTACAGCACTAAACGCCCCTTTCCAATGTGCTGACAAGCAATCAAGGATGGGCAGATTTACTACCGAAACCAGGAGCCAGCCAAAATAACCTTTGCTGCCTTCTGCAGATTTCCAGACTACCTGACTCATGGTTTTTGTAATCCATATCCCTCGGGATGACAAAGATCCAGCGCAAGGCACTAGCCGTGTCACTGGCCACTTATACTGCACTAGCCTAGTTACAGGTCAGTTCAAGAGAACAATTACCGGGTCACAGATCACGGATCCGGTGCTGGCATCTTCACCTCTTCTAATGCATTCAGAGGGCAAAACAATTACCGGTACATTTCCCAAAATGGATAGAGGAACCAACATATATAGTCACTTTAAGGTAACCCACAATACTTTGGGCCTTACTGACAAGTTGCCATTTTTTTAGCATGACCTGGTTTAATACATACGGTACTATTTTTTTCCTAATTTTTATTCATGACGTCAAGAAAATCTTTGCAATTCGAATTTATACAAAGATTTGGGAAAACAGAAAAACAAACCAAGAGTATTAAATAGTGCGACGTGTGATAAAGTTGTAATATTTACTGCTATCGATTACTGGCCACACATGGTGCAGCCTATAGGCTCACTGGATAAACTGGATTGCGGGGGTTTCTTTTGCTGGTACTTAAGGCCCCGTCACACTAAGCAACATCGCTAGCAACATCGCTGCTAACGAACAACTTTTGTGACGTTGCTAGCGATGTTGCTGTGTGTTACATCCAGCAACAACCTGGCCCCTGCTGTGAGGTCGTTGGTTGTTGCTGAATGTCCTGGGCCATTTTTTAGTTGTTGCTGTCCCGCTGTGAAGCACAGATCACTGTGTGTGACAGCGACAGAGCAACAACTAAATGTGCAGGCAGCAGGAGCCGGCTTCTGCGGAGGCTGGTAACCAATGTAAACATCGGGTAACCAAGAAGCCCTGTCCTTGGTTACCCGATATTTACCTTTGTTACCAGCCTCCGCCGCTCTCACTGTCAGTGCCGGCTCCTGCTCTGTGCACATGTAGCTGCAGGACACATCGGGTTAATTAACCCGATGTGTGCTGTAACTAGGAGAGCAGGGAGACAGCGCTAAGCATTGTGCGCTGCTCCCTGCTCTGTGCACATGTAGCTGCAGCACACATCGGGTAATTAACCCGATGTGTGCTGTAACTAGGAGAGCAGGGAGCCAGCGCTCAGTGTGCGCTGCCCCCTGCTCTCTGCACGTGTAGCTCCGTGCGCTAGTAACCAAGGTAAATATCGGGTTGGTTACCCGATATTTACCTTAGTTACCAAGCGCAGCATCTTCCACGCAGCGCTGGGGGCTGGTCACTGGTTGCTGGTGAGCTCACCAGCAACTCGTGTAGCCACGCTCCAGCGATCCCTGCCAGGTCAGGTTGCTGGTGGGATCGCTGGAGCGTCGCAGTGTGACATCTCACCAGCAACCTCCTAGCAACTTACCAGCGATCCCTATCGTTGTTGGGATCGCTGGTAAGTTGTTTAGTGTGACTGGACCTTTAGTGGGGAACATCTACTGTACATACCTTGTTTCTACACAATTGAACAGCCATCAAATAATGAAGGAGCTTTAGGCTATGTGCACACGGTGCGTTTTTCTCGGCGTTTTTGCGCGTTTTTCGGGTGCGTGTTTGGCCTCAAAACTGCATGACTTTGCTTCCCCAGCAAAGTCTATGAGTTTTCATTTTTGCTGTCCCCACACAGCGTTTTTTTTCAGCTGCGTTTTTGTGGTGACCACAAAAACGCAGCATGTCAATTATTCCCGCGTTTTTCACTGCGCTTTTCATCCATTGAGTTCAATGGGATGTTGAAAGACGCAATGAGAAACGCAAATAGCTGCGTTTTGGTGCGTTTCTAAGACCAAAAACGCAGCTATAAGCGCAGGAGGTGGGTAGTAAAGTGACGTGTACAGGAAGAGGATTCCTTCTGTCAGTATAGACAGAAGCATGAATCCTCCCGGTACCGTCACCGCCGCGTCCACCTCCGGTCCTGTGCATGTATGCTGCCGTGCGGCGCCATGTACAGGCAGGAGGTGGAAGCGGCTGCGAAAACAAAAGTTAACAGTAGAATAAAAAAAAAGTTATACTCACCTGTCTGCAGACTCCCGGTGCCATGCCCGCTCCCATCTCCTCTCACGGTATCACCACCCCCGCTCCGGCTGTGTGCAGTCTCCCCGGGGCAGGACCTTGCTTGCAGGACCTGGCGATGGATCACCTGATGCAGTCACCTGACGCATCAGCTGATCGAGTCTCGGGCTGACGCGGGCGCCCGGCCGGTATCAGCGGATGCGTCAGGAGACTTCATCCCTGATTACCGGCAGCTGCTGCAGCGATCGGACAGGATCAGACTCCCGCCCCATCGCTCCGGGAGCTGCCGGTAATTCAGCACATAAGTGAGTATTATTTTTTTTTTTTTTCTACTGATGCATCTGCTGATTGTATAATCGGCGTTTATGCAATCAGCTGATGTGTGATGGGATTCAGGCACTTGATCCTGACAGATCATCTGATCGCTTTGCCTTCCAGCAAACCGATCAGATGATATTGGATCCGGATTGGACGACGCGGGACCCTGACCCAGGATTACTGCGGAGGGGGGTTTATTTCAATAAAGATGGAGTCACTAATTGTGTTGTGTTTTATTTCTAATAAAAATATTTTTCTGTGTTGTGTTTTTTTTTTATCTTTACTAGAAATTCATGGTGGCCATGTCTAATATTGGCGTGACACCATGAATTTCGGGCTTAGGGCTAGCTGATAATATACAGCTAGCCCTAACTCCATTATTACCTGGCTAGCCACCCGGCATCAGGGCAGCCGGAAGAGTTGGATACAGCGCCAGAAGATGGCGCTTCTATGAAAGCGCCATTTTCTGGGGTGGCTGCGGGACTGCAATTCACAGCGGGGGTGCCCAGAAATCATGGGCACCCTGCACTGTGGATTCCAATCCCCAGCTGCCTAGTTGTACCCGGCTGGACTCAAAAATGGGGCGAAGCTCACGTCATTTTTTTTTTAAATTATTTCATGAAATTCATGAAATAATTTAAAAAAAAAGGGCTTCCCTATATTTTTGGTTCCCAGCCGGGTACAAATAGGCAGCTGGGGGTTGGGGGCAGCCCGTACCTGCCTGCTGTACCCGGCTAGCATACAAAAATATGGCGAAGCCCACGTCATTTTTTTTTTTGGGGGGGACAAAGAAATCCTGCATACAGTCCTGGAAGGAGGATGCTGAGCCTTGTAGTTCGACAGCTGCTGTCTGCTCTCCTGCATACACTATTGGATGGAGGATGCTGAGCCTTGTAGTTCGACAGCTGCTGTCTGCTGTCCTGCATACACTATTGGATCGAGGATGCTGAGCCTTGTAGTTCTGCAGCTGTCTGCTCTTCTGCATACACTAGTGGAGAATGAAGAACACATTGAAGAAGGAAATGACATCAGACCTTTTTTTTTTTTGTTCACTGATAAAAAACGCATAAGGACGCAGTGAGCAAAAACGCAGCAAAAAAACGCACCAAATCGCGGCAAAACGCGTGCGTTTTTTGCCGCGTTTTTTCGACGCAGGTGCGTTTTTGTGCGTTTTTAGCGGCCAAAAACGCACAAAAACGCAGCGTCAAAAAAACGCAGCGTGTGCACATAGCCTTAAAAGATACAGTATCTGCAACTGGAAGCATGTATACAATTGTGGCCCAAAGATAAGGCTCAGAGGCCATGTCTGTGTCACTCGTCCTACAAAGGCAGAAAGGACCAAGTGTACATCTGCCAGAGAGAAGAGTAACAGACATTTACCGGATTTTTCGAATTATAAGGCTACATGCGCACGCTGCTTCTTTTTCGTGTTCACAAACTGCAGCCAAAACTGCACCTTGTCAGAGAGCCTGGAAATGTCACAAAAAATGTAGGTGCTTTATTGGTGCGTTTTTGGTGCATTTTTGGCTGCAGTTTTGTCAACAATTGTTTCATGTATTTTTCAGTTCAAACAAGCCCATCAAGCTTGTTGAATTGAAAAAAAAAAAATTAGAAATAAATTAAAAAAAACTGGCGTGCGGTCCCCCCCAATTTTAATGCCAGCCAGATAAAGCCATACGGCTGAAGGTTGGTATTCTCAGGATGGGGAGCTCCACGTTATGGGGAGCCCCCCAGCCTAACAATATCAGTCAGCAGCCGCCCAGAATGGCCGCATCCATTAGATGCGACAGTTCTGGGACTGTACCCGGCTCTTCCCAATTTGCCCTGGTGCGTTGGCAAATCGGGATAATAAGGAGTTATTGGCAGCCCATAGCTGCTAATAAGTCCTAGATTAATCATGTCAGGTGTCTCCCCGAGATACCTTCCATGATTAATCTGTAAGTTACAGTAAATAAACACACACACACACACACACACACACACACACACACACACACCTGAAAAAATCCTTTATTAGAAATAAACACTAACAAATTCCCTCGTTCTCCCATTTAATAAGCCCGACAAAGCCCTCCATGTCCGGCGTAATCCAGGATGGTCCAGCGTCGCATCCAGCTCTGCTGCATGGAGGTGACCGGAGAAGCAGCAGACACCGCCGCTCCGGTCAGCTCCACGCAGCAGCTGAAGACAGCCGCGCGATCAGCTGAGCTGTCACTGAGGTTACCCGCGGCCACCGCTGAATCCAGCGGTGGCCGCGAGTAACCTCAGTGACAGCTCAGCTGTTCGCGCTACTGCGTGGAGCTGACAGGAGCGTGGAGGACGGGACTATCAGCGGCGGCGGTGGCAGCGAGAGGGGTCCATCATCTCCCCTGTGCGTGCATGCTGGGGACAGCGGTACTTCGGGGAACACGTGGAGGACGGGACGGGACCACTTGCCTGTTACCTCACTTCCTGACAAATCACCTGCGTTTTTTGGTACCAAAAACGCAGGTAAAAAGGCAGGTAAAATGCACCACTTTTGATTAGCATGCATTTTTCTTGCGTTTTTGATGCCCTCATTGATTTCAATGGGTGACAAATGTTGACAAAAACGCAGGAAGAATGAACATGCTGCATTTTTTTTTGTCACAAACTTTTGACAAAAAAAACGCTGACAAATAAACTGCAATGTGCGCATGACAAATCTGACTTCTCAGACTTTGCTGGGAAGTCAAATGTCAGAAAGTTCTGCTGACAAAACTGCAGCCAAAAAAGCAGCAAAAAAGCTGAAACGTTCAAGTAAACATTTTTGGCTGCTTTCACACTACGTTTTTTTAACATGCGTCATGAACGTTTTTTTGCTGCAAAAGCGGATCCTGCTTTTACAGCAACAAAATGCATGCAAACGCATGTGTTATTTTGCAGGATCCTGTCACTAAGTTTATGGGCGGGCATTGGAGTCATGTGATCGGGAGTCAGTGGAACTAAACGTGAGACTGGGAGCCGACATCTGGGAGCCTTGGGGCTCTTCTGCATTGATCAATTCAGTAGCTAAATTTCTCTTTATTCATATATTCATGGCAGTAATGCAGGTTCCATTTTTCACATTTCATTCTTACAAATAGCTATTGAATTTTTCATGTCAGTATTCACACAGCAGTTTCTGCTATTCCATGTATTCCCCTTCCATAGTCACTGGTGTGCATACCTTATCTCCCCATAGTGATGTTTTTTTAGGTTTTTTGCACCCAGTTCAGACATAGAATGGAGTTCCAAACGTTATTCCTTATTGTTAGTAGTTTTTCGTTTGTGAACCCTCCCCACACACACCTATTGCCAATCCACATCGTATATATAGCCTGGGTCTCAGCGTCCCATACACGGTAAGTTTTTTAACTGCATGAGAGGACACACACAAGCTAGGGACCCCAACGTAGAGAAATACTTTGGCGTAGTGTTGGGGCTCTTCTGCATTGATCAATTCAGTAGCTAAATTTCTCTTTATTCATATATTCATGGCAGTAATGCAGGTTCAATTTTTCACATTTCATTCTTACAAATAGCTATTGAATTTTTCATGTCAGTATTCACACAGCAGTTTCTGCTATTCCATGTATTCCCCTTCCATAGTCACTGGTGTGCATACCTTATCTCCCCATAGCGACATCTGGGAGCCGACATCTAACAGCTGCGGAGGCTCGTAACCAAGGTAAACATCGGGTAACTTGCTTCGATACCCGATATTTACATTGGTTACGAGCGTCTGCAGCTGCTAGGAGCAGTGCTGCCTGCTCCCTGCACACGTAACCAAGATAAACATCGGGTAACTAAGCCCGTGGTTACCTGATGTTTACCTTGGTTACGAGCGTCCTCCGCTCTCAGGCGGGGGGGAAAGTGGAGGGAGAGGGAGAGGGAGGGAGGTGGAGAGAGAGGGTGAGAGGGAGGGAGGTGGAGAGAGGGACTGATCATGCGAGGCTGGTTTATCAGCATGCCAGCGTTCACATGCGTTTGCGTGCTGTTTAGTCAGGATCCAGCAATTTGCAGTATTTGGACGCAGCTCAAAAACGCTACAAGTAGCGTTTTTGAAAAAAAAGTTAAAAACTGCAAGTGGCTGGATCCTCACTATAACGCACGCAAACGCATGTGAACGCATGTTGACGCGAGTCCATTGCAAATGCATTGAAATGAAAACGCATTTGCAATGGATCCGTTTTTGCGTTAAAAAAAGTTCATGACGGATGTTAAAAAAAAATGTAGTGTGAAAGCAGCCTTTGTGTCCGGCAAAAAAACGGATTGCGCCGGATCCAGCGCCGTACGGCATGTTTTATAGTGGAAGCCTATGGACGCCGGATCCGGCGTAATGCGGCCAAAAAATGGATCCAGCCACCGGATCCGTTTTTTTTAACTGAGCATGCTCAGTATCACACCGGATCTGTCAAAAAAGGAACTGATGGAAAAAACTGATGCAACTGATCCGTTTTTTCGCCGGATCCGGGGCATCAGTTTTTTTCGCCGGATTGTGCCTGATGCCAAAAAACTGATGTGTGAAAGCAGCCTTACTGCTGCCTTTTTGTATGCAGCCCGCAGCAGTGAGCTCAGTGGCTCATGCAGTCTTCCCGCTCCGTCACAGCACTGACAACTGTAGTCCCACCCCTCTTACCAGCCATTACTAGGTTACGCTGACAAAACCTGCTTAGGCTACTTTCACACATCCGGTTTGAGCAGTGCGGCTCAATCCGGCTGTGAAACCTATGCAACGGATGCGGCGAAAACACCGCATCCTTTGCATAAGTTTTTACATGCGGCCCGTCCGTTTTTTTCCGGTTGCGGCATGCTACTGAGCATGCGCAGTGGAAGAAACCGCATGCGGCGGCCGGATGCGTTTTTTTACGCATCCGGCGTCCATAGGCATGCATTGAAAAAAAACGTGCCAGGGAACGTTCCATCCGGCCGCGGCATCGGCTAAATCTGCCGCATACGGCAAAAAAAGGACCAAACGCAAGCCCATGCGGCACAATACGGCACTAATGTAAGTCTATGCAAAAGAAAAACCCGCAACCGGCGGCAAAAAAAAAACGGTTGTGTTTTTTCTGCAGATCGCCGTATTGTGCCGCAGAGCAAAAACCGGATGTGTGAAAGTAGCCTTAGCCACAAAGTTTGTAAGGCTTAAAATGTTTCATCAGATCCTTCGTAATGATTTTTTATTTAACATCAAGGATTCGTGTGGTCTGTGCTGGCACTAACTGCAGCATAGGAGAGAACATGCTAAAGTCGCATTTGTGGCTTTCCTCCTCTTGGTTGGGCGATCCATACTCCTGACATGGTGAACAGACCGGACCTTGGCCATTGGTAAGGTAATCCACCCTACCACAAAAACTATTCAAATTACATTTCTAGATGGAAAAGAAAAAAAAAAAAAAAAAAAGTTTGTCATTGAAGGAATATTCCGCATTGCTAGGACATTATTGATCCGCACAGCTTTGAGTGCAGTGACCCGCACTAATCCACAAAACGTCTTTCGGTCCCATTCAAATTACCACATTCAACAGTGCTGCGGCACCTTCACTATCCCAGCAGGTGGACCCCCATCAATCACAAAGGGATGGCATATCTCTTCCCTCCCCTGGAGAAGTGGTAGAACAACTTGCTAAGCCATGGAACTCCCATAGACATCAGTGAGGAGACACTGACATGTCCCTTTCCACAGACATAAGCCACCTGATTTTGGGATGTGAGGACCCAAAGGTGGGAATAAATGTATCAGACATTTATCATGATGTCACTAATGTCAGGAACGAGAATACATATTAAACTTTATTTTTAGAAGACGGACGTCTCTACACCATACTACTATATGCATGTACACAATGTCATGAAAATCCAGCGATGGCCAGACATGTACTGAGAGCCACACATCACCTGCAGTGAAAAAAAGACCACCAGGGTAGGAGCTGCTATTCTTAGTGGCTCATCACCCAGGAAAAACCTCCTTTTAGGTTAAATAACCCTGATAAGGCATAAACAGAGGTTGTTTTGTTGAGAAAACGCATTGTTGATTCAGATTTGCTTCCCTTTCCCTCCTCTCCATAGCTCTGCCTATTCTGACTGGCTGCCAAGGGTAGAATGTGCCCACCCATAGGTTGTGCGCAGCTGAGCTTAGGCAGAGTCGGTGCGCACACGTAGAGAAGTGGGCCACTTTCAAGCAACAATCGCTCTGGGCAAAATAGCATAGTCAAGGAAGCGGGGGGGGGGGGGGAGACTCCAAAATGCAGATTGAGGCTGGGTAATGGTGCACTGAGCCCTTGGCCACACCAAGGAGGCACTGAAGCCATCTAATTTGCATTTGAATTAAAAGTGACTTTTCTCAGGCACTGTATCACTAAAATGGAGATTACTATGACTTTCTAGGAGCCAAGTCCCCCGGATCACTATACAGCTAGCTTACCATGCATTTAGGGGGTAACAGACAGCCCGCAGGAAGCCCATGCATGGGAGGCACCGCCGACTAAACCATCAGTAAGACCAAGAGGATAATCCGGGATCTGCCACACACTAATAGAATGTTACCAAAAATCAGGGTACGGCCACATGGGACAATCTGCCACACTAAAATGTGTGGAATTTACTGCAGGTTTTACAGCATATTTGCCACATTGTGTAGTGTGAAAGCCACAATAAATATTTGCAGCGTCACCTGACAAGTTACGGATGGCAAAAATGGCGTGCCAAGCACTGTGGATATGCTCTGCAGCGAGCGGATGAGATTTTATAACATTTCATCGCTGGTATTGTAACAGCAAAATATCAATCCCAACAAAAATTCAGCTAGAAATTCTGCAGCGTAAACTAGTCGGATAGTACCACCCATGGCATTCTGGGTAATTTCCACTGATCCACTGAAGTCCCTTTGGCACTTATTTGCCATTGGTGCTGATTCGTGGCTCCTCATACAGAGCATTGGGGCTCATGCAAACGAGCATATAAATTGATATGGGCACTGGAAAGTGTATTTTGCTCAGATAGCATACAAACTCATGTTATTCCATAGGGCTGTTCAGAAACTCATCTCTCTCTCAGTCCAACCGTCAGCGAGGTAAAGAAGAAAGTCACAGCATATTTGTTCAGATTTACGTCCCAAACTTGGACAAACACGCATGCACTTTGGGGCAATCTGCGACATGTGGAAGTGACTGGCCCGAGTTACATGCCTGCCTGAAGCTGGCCCGAGGAAGATTCATAGACTAAACTTGGCTGGTATATGATGGAGTTACTTTCGTTGGACGCAATAATGCAGTAAACTGCTATCTTATAAAGAAAAGGCGCACAACCTTTGTTTGGTCCTATATAAATAGCGACGGCCCAGCCACGGCCCCTTCCCTCCACCAAAGCGACGGCCCCTTCCCTCCACCAAAGCGACGGCCCCTTCCCTCCACCAAAGCGACGGCCCGGCCACGGCCCCTTCCCTCCACCAAAGCGACGGCCCGGCCACGGCCCCTTCCCTCCACCAAAGCGACGGCCCGGCCACGGCCCCTTCCCTCCACCAAAGCGACGGCCCGGCCACGGCCCCTTCCCTCCACCAAAGCGACGGCCCGGCCACGGCCCCTTCCCTCCACCAAAGCGACGGCCCGGCCACGGCCCCTTCCCTCCACCAAAGCGACGGCCCGGCCACGGCCCCTTCCCTCCACCAAAGCGACGGCCCGGCCACGGCCCCTTCCCTCCACCAAAGCGACGGCCCGGCCACGGCCCCTTCCCTCCACCAAAGCGACGGCCCGGCCACGGCCCCTTCCCTCCACCAAAGCGACGGCCCGGCCACAACCCCTTCCCTCCACCAAAGCGACGACCTGGTCACAGACATGGCCACTTCCCACCAGCTAAGCGACGACCTGGTCACAGACATGGCCGCTTCCCACCAGCTAAGCGACGACCTGGTCACAGACATGGCCGCTTCCCACCAGCTAAGCGACGACCTGGTCACAGACATGGCCGCTTCCCACCAGCTAAGCGACGACCCGGTCACAGACATGGCCGCTTCCCACCAGCTAAGCGACGACCCGGTCACAGACATGGCCGCTTCCCACCAGCGAAGCGACGACCTGGTCACAGACATGGCCGCTTCCCACCAGCTAAGCGACGACCTGGTCACAGACATGGCCACTTCCCACCAGCTAAGCGACGACCTGGTCACAGACATGGCAACTTCCCACCAGCTAAGCGACGACCTGGTCACAGACATGGCCACTTCCCACCAGCTAAGCGACGACCTGGTCACAGACATGGCCACTTCCCTCCAGCTAAGCGACGACCTGGTCACAGACATGGCCACTTCCCACCAGCTAAGCGACGACCTGGTCACAGACATGGCCACTTCCCACCAGCTAAGTGATGACCTGGTCATTGCCACAATGTGTACAGTTAAGTTCCCCCTCCCCACCCACCTACTCCTAATGGAGACATGTCTGTGACCACGAAGCACAGGCATCACAGAGATGTACATGGCTCCAAGGTCTAGCTTGTACACCCCTGCTATGGAGGCATCTAATATGTAACAGGGGGGAGATCAGTGCCAGCGAATGCCCACAGAGTGAGGTTGAGGGTCCTTCTGTGACATAAGAATGTTAATCATAGAAGCCCCTAAGACTAATACCCTACAAAAAGAGGAATCCCTCAAAAACTAAAGCATGGTGCATGTGAGAAGAGTAGGAATGACTGCGCTGCTATACACCTGACCCCGAGAAGCCAAGCCTTCCCAATCCACACCAGATGACAGCAGAGCAGGGGAGACAATGAGAAGACGGGTGAGAATGGCACAGTTGCCACCAGTGTCTCCAGCACAGTCCCCCATCGCGGATGCCACAGACATGCTCACTGGACTGAAGTGAAGGAACAAAGCCCTGACGTCAATTACTGGAGCTTCAGCCCATCACAGGCCGATCATCATAGCAAACACTGCTAGGATGCTCCGGGACAACACAAAGGCACAAATACAGGGATTCAAGAGGAGGCCAAGCGGAAAAGAGCAGCCCGTGCCTGCTGGTAATGGGGGCTTCATTCACCACAGCTGGGGGCCGACCACCTTATCACAAAAGAACCGTTAGGGCTTGATGAGAAGACAAGGGGCGGGGGCTGAAGCCCCCCATGTACACACTTCTGTAATCCCATGCACAGGCCTGTCACACAGCCTGAAGGGTTAATAGCAGCAGACAAGGGAACCTGGGGATGTCACACCTATACAGATGGGCCTCCACCCACAGGAGGCAGCAAACTTGTGCCCAGTGCCAGGCCCAGGAGCTGGGGGCTCCAGGGGGCGACCAGGACACACACCAGCACTAGCCAGACCCAAAGAGGGAACAATAAAGGGCCAGCTGCACCTTCTGCTTCCAAGAGGTTCTGCAGCAGCCAACCCGGCTAGTCATGTGACATCAGGGCACACATGTGTAACTGGAGGGGTCAGCAGCAAACATGGAGGAGGGTCACACATGACAATCCATAAACACGGGCTGGGGGAGGGGCACAGTGGTGGACTGGCGAGCGCTTACCTCCTGTGAGGCCTCTGGGCCGGCCGCTGTACAGCAGACTTGTCTCCCTCCTCCCCCACCGTCAGGACGTCTGTCCTTAGCGGCTGCTCCGAGCGTCACGTGTCCCCCTGGCGGCCCGGCCCATGTCTCTGCGCTGTGTGAAGGCTGTCGGGCGTCTGTGTTGCTGGAGCCAGCGGGCTCACGTCCTCTCTCCGGTGTCTCTGCGTCTCCCCCGGTCTCGGTGTCTCTCAGTGACCGTTGGGAGGGGCTCCCATGCAGTCACGTGACGCGCCGAAGGGGGAGCTTCTGACTACTCTGGGCGTGGCTGTCTCGTTCTGCTTTGGCGCGAGCGTCTCAGACTACGTAGGGACCGCATGCGCACTGCTGCTGCGGCCATTCGTAGCCCGCTGCGGATATGTCGCCATTACGTCGCCATTTTGTTGGTGGTACTCGGCAGTACCGATTTTTTTTACATTCTTTTTTTTATTCTTATCTGTAGTATAATCTGCACTAAAAAGATTTGTGTGGGTGTGAAAAGTGGACTTAAATGATAGTTTGGCTACTTTAAGTTTTGGCACAGCCGAGGCTTGGTGTTTACTCCACCTGCTGGTAGAATAGTGAATTACACGGTGTATCACCACAGTATATGAGACCACCAGTGCTGTGTGCTGCCCTGGTCAAGTCTCTGCACATGTGAGGAAATCTTACTTCATACAGTTGTATGAGGGCTTGCTTCTTGCTGGATGAGTTTTACTGGTACCATTCATCTAATATATGAGGCGGGAAATGTGATGACACAAGATGGATGGCACAAACCGCTAAGCTGAGGGGAGGGATTGTCTGCAGCGGTGATGCACGCCGTCCCAGTTATAAACAATAATATATATAGTGTCGTATGCTCCACCAATATAAAGTAAAACAGCCGAGCAAAGTGTGAATAAATGTGGTAACAATTTAAAATGTAAAATGTTTACATTTTAAATTGTTACCACATTTATTCACACTTTACTTCACCGTCCCAGTTATAGTCAAAACACTGAGAAGGCGCTGGACCCCCAGAGGGCGAGTGTTTTAGGCAGTTTACAGAGTTTGGGGTCCAATCTACTGGAAGTGGGAAACACTGAGGCGTCCTTCCCAAGTGTGGAAGAACAGAAGCCCAGGTTATTTGGCGCCCTTCGTGCCGTGGCACATTGTGACCACTGCCACACCCAGTTACCAGGTCCTTCTACCCTGGCAGGAGACATTAGAGGGGCAGTGAGGGACATTCCGCAGCTGCCCTGGCCCCAATCTAGGCCTGTCCGGGATGGCTGAGACTAGAGATGAGCGGATTGATTCCTGGGACTCCTGTCCAGGTCAGTGGTACCTGGCGGCTGGACAGGAGGCCGCGAATCCCTTACCTTACGCAGCTTTTGATTATCCAGGACCGGCGCAGCATCATCTGCTCATCTCCAGTGAGGACCTGGAGATTTTATCCTTTCTTTATTCATTGACAGTGGTAGAAGCCAGAACTTTCTCATCCTTTCCTAGCTTCACTATACAATATCTGGCTTTTTTGTGTTTTTAAGGCCATGTTCACACATTGCATAAATACTGTGTATTTCTTTTCGGCAGGTGCGCCAAACTAACAATCTCCTCTGATTATTGCATTTTTTTGCTTTTCCCCCCTTATTTTTCGTGCATATGTGAAGCCGCATTTTTTTATAGTACAGAATTACTATTAATGATTCTGCACTTGAGAAAAGTAACTTCTCTTTTACATGTGTTTTTTTTAGGCCCAACATAGAAGTCTCTTGAGAAAATAAAAGCACCAAAACCGCAGAGTTCAGCGGCACCTTTAGGCCAGAGTCACACTTGCGAGTGCCTCTCGTGTAACTCGCGCGAGTCTCTCATTGAATCATCCGGCACGGACTCGCACTCTCCTGACAAGAGCGGGTCAGTTGCATGTATGTCTATGCAGCTGAGATGCTCCTCTCCTGAGAGTGTGAGTCCATGCCGGGTGATTCAATGAGAGACTTACGCGAGTTACACGCGAGGCACTCGCAAGTGTGACTCTGGCCTTTGACGCACAGTGGGTGAAGTCCTCATACAATCTCATCCACTTTAGACTACTTTCACATCAGCGTTTATTTCCCTGCAGGCAAAAAACGCAAACCGCATATGACCGGATCCTGAGGATCGAATGTGCAACGCATGCAACCGCAGTTGTTATTTTATCGGATCCTTCTACTTCTACTTGCGATGGATGCAGCGAGACAGAATTTAATCAGCTGGCACTGGAGTCAGATGATCGGGAGTCAACTGAACTCCTGATCTCACAGCCCGCACATGCTACGATGGATAACCAAAAAACCTCATAACCATTATAGTAATGTATAACCACCAGAGACTACCTCAAGTGAGGGGCTCTGGGGTAAGCACCTACTCGTTAAAACACATAAATACACAGGAGAAATCGAGTATATAAGGTGCAAAAATATAACAAAGTTTATTATAGTGCATGATTAAAATGACACACAAAAAATCATCAGGGTCAGGATAAAACCACAATATAAAACCACATGAAGGGGTAAATATTCTATGGGGCTCGGATTGTCAGGAAAAAATGCCGTTTATGGAATATCAAGGACAAGGGACCATCCATGGAATAAAACTGATACATACAGTATGGAAACAATCATTGCTCATAAAAACATCATGAGAATGGATAATAATGCAGGTAAAGTGCATGTGCTCAGTCCTAACATGATAAATACCATGGGCAATAATACTAAGGTGGTTGTCCTAAGGTAAAGTGCTTTCAGAGGCAAAGAGAGCTCCCAAGGGGGTATAACCATCCAATCTACCCTGAGGCCATCCTTCAACGTACGTTTCGCTTGGTGGTATAATCACAGTGGCTCCAGCTTCATCAGGAATAGGCGATATGTTTGGCGTTTAGAAGGGCTGCTTTTAAATGCTGTCATCAGCCATTGACTTCCGGGTGCTCCGCCCCCTTAGTGACGCGCGCCGAGACCAGACACGCCCCCGAAACACCGCCGCGAGCGCGGTCAGACCCGAGGGTAAAAGCGGGGGAGTGGGACGCGTCACCCATGTCCCACGCTAGCACCAAGGTCAGTGGTGACCGCGATCGCGGCAGTGAAGGAGGCGATCACGGCCACGGAGCGCAGTCGGTGGGCGGTGAGCAAGGAGGTCAGATGACCGGGTAAGCATCACGCGACGTCACATGACAGAAAGAGAAGGCGGCAACAATAGGAAGTTCCTTGTTCATTCCATTACCGGAACAAATATGCTGGAAAGTCCACATTCAAGAGGTCACTATGATCCATATAGTATGCTGGAGTGGAATCTCCTCATATAGATCAATAAAGTCCATGTATGGTAACGTCCAGAAAATCGGAAAATATGTCCAGATCATATGCCGCACTTGATCCATTTATTGGAGATGTATTAATATAATCAACAGCTGTAAATATGATTAAGAAAATATATATATATGGTTAGTACCCATCATTAAGCCTAGCAGCCATCAGCAGGGGGAAGAAGGGGGGGATGGAACATAAATTATGCCATGAAACAAATATGTGAATGCATAAATATGAATAATAAGACCGTAAGAATAATGTGGATACATACTATAAAAGCAATTAAAAAGGGAGTCACAAGTGAGAGTGAAAAATGAAAAGGAAGGAGGAGCTGGATCTATATAGCCAAATTATGAGACCTACAGAAAGGGGACAAAGCTAATAGCTTCGTTTAACCCCTTTGGCACCAGAGTGTCAAGAGTGGAGATCCATCGGGTTTCACATTGGGCCAGTAACCGTTTTAAATTCCCACCCCTTGATCCACCATTGATGGAATCGATGCCACGTATTTGAAGAAGCGTGGCATCGCATGCATGGTGTTTTTTAAAATGGCGGGGGAGGGTTTTCAGCAAAGACCAATCCTCCACGGATGCAGCTGCTGTAATGTCACGCACATGCTCCCTGACCCTCACGCGGAGCTCACGGGAGGTAAGCCCCACGTAGATCAGGGAGCATGGGCATGTGGCGAAATACACCACGTGTGTGGTACCACACGAGATGTATTTGCGGATGGTATAGGTTTTCCTGCCATCCGAGGAGGTAAAGGTCTTGCTGCGAATGATGTTTTTGCAGGCTAAGCAATGTCCACATTTGAAACATCCGACAAGTGGGTCACGATTACTGAAGGGATTCTGTATATTAGGCACATAGTGGCTCTTTACTACAATATCTCTAATACTGGGAGCCCGTCTAGCTGTCATGAGTGGGGTATCAGTAATGAGATCTGAGAGTACCGGATCAGATGTTAAGATCGGCCAATGTTTGTGAAGTATGTCTCTCATCGTACACCACTCATGATTATAGGTTCCGATGAACCTAAGTTCACCTTCCGTGGGACTTTTTTTGGGTCTATAGGTAAGAAGTTGTGTCCTAGGGGTATTTTTGGCTCTAAGATATCCCCTCTTGATCATTCTACCACTGTAGCCGCGATCCTGGAAACGGCACCTAAGATCGGTTGATTGGGCCTCAAATTTGTTGTTAGAGGAGCAAATTCGTCTCATCCGTAGGAACTGCCCGGTAGGGATGGCTCTTATAGTAGAGCTGGCCCCCGCGCCCTCGTCGCCAAAGATGGTCCGTTCCCAAAATCCTAGGAAAAGATTGGCGTACGAAGGCGCACAGGCCGCGCCCATCGCAGTGCCACGCCTCTGAAGGTAACATTGATCTCTAAAAAGAAAAAAATTTTGGGAACGGACCATCTTTGGCGACGAGGGCGCGGGGGCCAGCGCCCACGTGCAGTGCTGGCTAAGGTACATTGATGATATTTTGTTCATTTGGCAGGGTACAGTGGGGCAGCTTGAGGATTTTATGAAATTATTGAACATTAATGATTTTAACATCAGGCTGACTTTTAGGCACAGCAGCAGTAGCATTGATTTTTTGGACATCAAGATAGAGGTCGGAGATGATCATATCATACAAACAGATGTCTTCCGTAAAGGAACCTCGGTCAATGCTCTGCTGCACGCCTCTTCAGCCCACATGCCCTCTACTATAAGAGCCATCCCTACCGGGCAGTTCCTACGGATGAGACGAATTTGCTCCTCTAACAACAAATTTGAGGCCCAATCAACCGATCTTAGGTGCCGTTTCCAGGATCGCGGCTACAGTGGTAGAATGATCAAGAGGGGATATCTTAGAGCCAAAAATACCCCTAGGACACAACTTCTTACCTATAGACCCAAAAAAAGTCCCACGGAAGGTGAACTTAGGTTCATCGGAACCTATAATCATGAGTGGTGTACGATGAGAGACATACTTCACAAACATTGGCCGATCTTAACATCTGATCCGGTACTCTCAGATCTCATTACTGATACCCCACTCATGACAGCTAGACGGGCTCCCAGTATTAGAGATATTGTAGTAAAGAGCCACTATGTGCCTAATATACAGAATCCCTTCAGTAATCGTGACCCACTTGTCGGATGTTTCAAATGTGGACATTGCTTAGCCTGCAAAAACATCATTCGCAGCAAGACCTTTACCTCCTCGGATGGCAGGAAAACCTATACCATCCGCAAATACATCTCGTGTGGTACCACACACGTGGTGTATTTCGCCACATGCCCATGCTCCCTGATCTACGTGGGGCTTACCTCCCGTGAGCTCCGCGTGAGGGTCAGGGAGCATGTGCGTGACATTACAGCAGCTGCATCCGTGGAGGATTGGTCTTTGCTGAAAACCCTCCCCCGCCATTTTAAAAAACACCATGCATGCGATGCCACGCTTCTTCAAATACGTGGCATCGATTCCATCAATGGTGGATCAAGGGGTGGGAATTTAAAACGGTTACTGGCCCAATGTGAAACCCGATGGATCTCCACTCTTGACACTCTGGTGCCAAAGGGGTTAAACGAAGCTATTAGCTTTGTCCCCTTTCTGTAGGTCTCATAATTTGGCTATATAGATCCAGCTCCTCCTTCCTTTTCATTTTTCACTCTCACTTGTGACTCCCTTTTTAATTGCTTTTATAGTATGTATCCACATTATTCTTACGGTCTTATTATTCATATTTATGCATTCACATATTTGTTTCATGGCATAATTTATGTTCCATCCCCCCCTTCTTCCCCCTGCTGATGGCTGCTAGGCTTAATGATGGGTACTAACCATATATATATATTTTCTTAATCATATTTACAGCTGTTGATTATATTAATACATCTCCAATAAATGGATCAAGTGCGGCATATGATCTGGACATATTTTCCGATTTTCTGGACGTTACCATACATGGACTTTATTGATCTATATGAGGAGATTCCACTCCAGCATACTATATGGATCATAGTGACCTCTTGAATGTGGACTTTCCAGCATATTTGTTCCGGTAATGGAATGAACAAGGAACTTCCTATTGTTGCCGCCTTCTCTTTCTGTCATGTGACGTCACGTGATGCTTACCCGGTCATCTGACCTCCTTGCTCACCGCCCACCGACTGCGCTCCGTGGCCGTGATCGCCTCCTTCACTGCCGCGATCGCGGTCACCACTGACCTTGGTGCTAGCGTGGGACATGGGTGACGCGTCCCCACTCCCCCACTTTTACCCTCGGGTCTGACCGCGCTCGCGGCGGTGTTTCGGGGGCGTGTCTGGTCTCGGCGCGCGTCACTAAGGGGGCGGAGCACCCGGAAGTCAATGGCTGATGACAGCATTTAAAAGCAGCCCTTCTAAACGCCAAACATATCGCCTATTCCTGATGAAGCTGGAGCCACTGTGATTATACCACCAAGCGAAACGTACGTTGAAGGATGGCCTCAGGGTAGATTGGATGGTTATACCCCCTTGGGAGCTCTCTTTGCCTCTGAAAGCACTTTACCTTAGGACAACCACCTTAGTATTATTGCCCATGGTATTTATCATGTTAGGACTGAGCACATGCACTTTACCTGCATTATTATCCATTCTCATGATGTTTTTATGAGCAATGATTGTTTCCATACTGTATGTATCAGTTTTATTCCATGGATGGTCCCTTGTCCTTGATATTCCATAAACGGCATTTTTTCCTGACAATCCGAGCCCCATAGAATATTTACCCCTTCATGTGGTTTTATATTGTGGTTTTATCCTGACCCTGATGATTTTTTGTGTGTCATTTTAATCATGCACTATAATAAACTTTGTTATATTTTTGCACCTTATATACTCGATTTCTCCTGTGTATTTATGCTACGATGGATGCAGGTTAACAGCAGTCACTGCTTGCTGCCGATTATATGTGACCGTGTGCGGGCTATGTGGTCAGGAGCTCAGCTGAGTTCAGATCGGCTGACTCCAGTGTCAGACAATTACTTGTTCTGTGTCCAGCTGCATCCATCGCAGAGTGTGCGGACTGGAGTTCAACTAAGTTCAGATCAGCCGACTCCAGTGCCAGCCGAACTTAGCTGACCTCACAGCCCGCACACTCTGTGATGGATGCAGGGGGACACAGAACAAGTAATCGGCTGACACTGGAGTCAGCTTATCTGATTACTTGTTCTAATGGCTGTTTGGTCAGGAGTAGGCATGAGTGAGCAGTAAAATGCTCGGGCGCTCAAAGCCCATGTCTATTTTTTTTTGAATTAAAAAAAAAAAACAAACAAACACATAACCCTAAAGTTAGGGATAAAAAAAATGCGTGGGCTTCCTCTGCATTTTCTATTGCTAAGGGTAACCCAAGCAGCTACTGGCTGCTAACCTCCACTGCGTGGCGTTACCTTCACTGGCAATGTAAAATCCAGGGAAGCCCTTTTTTTTTTTTTTTTTTTTAAGTGTTTTGCCCAAAAACTAAAAAAAAATGACGTGGGCTTCGCCATATTTTTGTATGCTAGCCAGGTACAACTAAGCAGCTGGGGATTGGAAACCACAGCGCAGGGTGGCCCAAGCTTTCAGAGACCCTCCGCTGCGAATTTCAGTCCGCAGCCGCCCCAGAAAATGGCACTTATGATAGAAGCGCCATCTTCTGGCAAAGTACTAACTCTTCCAGCGGCTGCTGTGTAATAAGGGGTTAATACCAGCTTTGTTTTACCAGCTGATATAAAGCCAAGTTTGACCCGGCCATTAAGAATCTCCAATAAAGTGTTAAAAAAAGACATCACACAGAGACATTTTTTTTTTATTAGAAATAAATACACAGACACACTTGGGGACTCCATCTTTATTACTCCCTATCACCCCTCCACGATCCTGGTCTTCTGTTTTCTGTCTTCTGTCTGAGGCCCCCTTCACACGTCCGTGAAACGTGCGTGTTTGGTCCGTTTCCGTATGTACCGGAGACATGGACACACGTGCTCCAATGTTATTTAATGTTTGTAGTTACACATCCGTTATTCTATACGGTGCGTGTGTCCGTGTACGTGAAACATATGTGTATCCGTATTACACAAATGCATGTCCGTTTTCTGCATGGAACACACACACGCGCACCCAATGAAAGTCTATGGGTCCGTGAGCACACGTACGTGACACGGATGCATCTCCGTATGGTCTGTGTACGTTTTGTGCTATTTTTCTAGCAATGTCGGTCATTTTTTTTTTCTGTGTATGTCAGTCAATCTCCATCAGTCCGTCGGTCGGTCTCTCACTCTTAAATAAATAAGGAATAACGTTTGGAACACCATTCTAAGTCCGAACTGGGTGCAAAAACCTAAAAAAAATCACTATGGGGAGATAAGGTATGCACACCAGTGACTATGTAAGGGGAATACATGAAATAGCAGAAACTGCTGTGTGAATACTGACTTGAAAAATCAGTAATGGCAGTAATGCAGGTTCCATTTTTCACATTTCACTCTTCCATATAGCTATTGGATTTTTCAAGTCAGTATTCACACAGCAGTTTCTGCTATTTCATGTATTCCCCTTACATAGTCACTGGTGTGCATACCTTATCTCCCCATAGTGATGTTTTTTTAGGTTTTTGCACCCAGTTCAGACATAGAATGGTGTTCCAAACGTTATTCCTTATTTGTTAGTAGTTTTTCGTTTGTGAACCCTCCCCAACCACACCTATTGCCAATCCATATCATACACATAAATAGCCTGGGTCTCAGCTTTCCATACACGGTAAGTTTTT
This sequence comes from Anomaloglossus baeobatrachus, assembly GCF_048569485.1. Lineage (NCBI taxonomy): Eukaryota > Metazoa > Chordata > Amphibia > Anura > Aromobatidae > Anomaloglossus > Anomaloglossus baeobatrachus. The sequence goes on from NC_134356.1 coordinate 168,316,853, forward strand.
TAACTGCATGAGAGGACACACACAAGCTAGGGACCCCAACGTAGAGAAATACTTTGGCGTAGTGTTGGGGCTCTATTGCATTGATCAATTCAGTAGCTAAATTTCTCTTGATTCATATGTTCATGGCAGTAATGCAGATTCCATTTTTCACATTTTCACTCTTGCATATAGCTATTGGATTTTTCAAGTCAGTATTCACACAGCAGTTTCTGCTATTTCATGTATTCCCCTTACATAGTCACTGGTGTGCATACCAGGTCTCTCACTCTTGTCTGTTCCTCTCTTAGTCTGTCGGTCAGTCTCCCCCCTCTCTCATATTCACCGTTCCCCGATGACTGTTGCAGCGCTGCACAGCTGTTAAAAAAACTCTGGCGGTTTTTACTATTTTGAAAAAGCTGGCCGCTCATTAATCAATCTAGTATTCCCTGCTTTCCTCGCCCACTGGCGCCTATGATTGGTTGCAGTGATACATGCCCCCATGCTGAGTGACAGCTGTCTCACTGCAACCAATCACAGCAGCCGGTAGGCAGATCTATACTGTGCAGTACAATAAATAATTTAAAAAAACGGTGTGCGGTCCCCGCCCAATTTTTATATCAGCCAAGATAAAGCCATACGGCTGAAGGTTAGTATTCTCAGGATGGGGAGCCGAACGTTATGGGGAGCCCCCCAGCCTAACAATATCAGCCAGCAGCCACCCCGAATTGCCGCATCCTTTAGATGCGACAGTTCTGGGACTCTACCCGGCTCTTCCCGATTTGCCCTGGTGCATTGGCAATCGGGGTAATAAGGAGTTAGGGGCAGCAACTCATAGCTGCCACTAAGTCCTAGATTAATCATTGCAGGCATCTATGAGACACCCCCCAATGATTAACCTGTAATTTAAAGTTAATAAACACACACAGTGAAAAAAAATCCTTTATTTGCAATAATAAACACTAACAAATACCCTCGTTCACCATTTTATTAAGCCCCAAAAACCCATCCATGTTCGGCGTAATCCACGGAGGTCCCGCGTCGCTTCCAGCCCTGCTATATGAAGGTTACAGGAGCTGCAGTAGAACACCGCCGCTCCTGTCAGCTCCACGCAGCAACTGAGGTGAGCCGCGCGATCAGCTGTGCTGTCACTGAGGTTACTCACGGCCACCGCTGGATCCTCCAACTGTAACAGCAAGTCGCTCGAGTGACAGTGATGAAGTCACAGGTGAGTTGCGGTCTCGGGTGGAGGATCCATCTGGCCGCGGGTAACCTGAGTGACGGCAGCGCTAATCGCGCTGTTCACTTCAGTCACTCAGGGGATTAGCGGTCATCGGTGAGTCCTTCATGGGTGACCGCTAATCAGTACGCGACACAGACAGAGCCGCGGGATGACAATGAAGTCGGGTGAAGTTCACCCGAGTTCATTCTCATCGCGCGACTCTGTCTGCTGTCAGCGGGTATGTATCAACGACATTGTGCATCACACACGGAACATTTCACATGGGCAACACACAGACATGTCACTTACGTATCTCACGCACACACGGACATTCCACATGCACACACGGCTAGCATACGCAATTCACACGGATGCCACACGTACCATAAAAACAAACATAAAAACGGAACACGGACCCGAAAAAACGGAATGTAACAGACGTGCGTGTTTTTCACGGACGTGTGAAGGGGGCCTGAGAGAGATAGAGAGAGATTTCTGTAGTGACCCTACCAGGCTGCTTTCTGGGCATGATCAGTACAGAAAACAGGATTCTGTCTACCAGAATGCGGTGACTTCCGGTAGATCAGGATCCGGCTCATTGAACTGTATTGCAGGTACCGCTACAATATGAAGGGTCCGGTGAGATTCAGTAGTTTGTCCAAGGTCAAAAACGCTACAAGTAACGTTTTTGAAAAAAGATAACATCCTGCATCTCACCGGACCTAGTGTGTGCCGCATGCAACTTCAAGTGACCGCAACTTACCGCAATTCCATTGCAAATGCATTGAAATGACAACGCATTTGTAAAGGATCCGGCTATGCGTCAAAAAATCTATTCGTGCCGTAGTTAAAAAATGCTGATGTGAAAGTACTCAGCAGAAGCAGCAGAAAAAATGCAGCATTTATGTCTACATGTGAACACAGCCTAAAGGTCCAAGCATTAGTGAATGTGATTTCCTGAAATCTTTGCCTACTGATCATCTAAAGGCCGCTTTACACGCTGCGATATCGTGACCGATATCGCTAGCGTGGGTACCCGCAACCATTGGTTGTGCGACATGGGCAAATTGCTGTCCGTGGCGCACAACATCGCCCACACCCGTCACACTACTTACCTGCCCTGCGACGTCGCTGTGACCAGCGAAACGCCTCCATTCTAAGGGGGCGGTTCGTTCAGCGTCACAGCGACATCACAGCTGCGTCACTGAACCGCCACCCAATAGAAGCGGAGGAGCGAAGATGAGCGAGACGAACATCCCGCCCACCTCCTTACTTCCGCATTGCGGGCGGGACGCAGGTAAGGAGAGGTTCCTCGCTCCTGCGGTGTCACATGTTTCGATGTGTACTGCCGCAGGAACGAGGAACAACATAGTTACTGCTGCAGCAACGATATTCGAGAAGGGACCCCCATGTCACCGATGAGCGATTTTGCACGTTTTTGCAACGATGCAAATTCGCTCAAATGTGTCACACGCAACGGCATCGCTAAAGCGACCGGATGTGCGTCACAAATTCCGTGACCCCAACGAGATTGCTTGAGCGATGTCGCAGCGTGTAAAGCGGCCTTAAGGCTAAGTTCACACAGAGCATCTTTTGCTGCATTTTTGGTGCATTTTTGAGGTCCGAAAGATGCACCAAAATGCATACATTTCCTTCCCCCAGCCTGTGAGATTTCTATTTTGCTGTCCACACTGGGCTTCTTTTGTTGGCTGATCTTGCCTGCGTTTTTGAAGATGCACCCAAGATGCAGCATGTCAATTCTTTTTGCGTTTTTTCCAGCGTTTTTGAGCAATAGATTTAACTTAAAAAATGCATTGGGCAAAATGAGGTAAAAACATTTTTTGGCGATTTTGCCATGTTGCATTTTTGTTGCGTTTTCTGGGATAAAAACGCTGCATCTTTGTGGTAAAAAAAAGATGCCGCGTGTGAAAATACAAGGGAACCTCACATCAGATTTTTACCTATTAAACTAAAAATCCCCTTCTGCAGCTCCTGGGCTGCATTCTATGAAGGTGCACCTTGGCCCTGACTCCCCTTCCAGACCCCAAAAAATAACTTTATAAAACTTGTTTGGCCAGATGGGCGGGCTCATTTTCTCCTCCTGTCTCCCCCTCCTGCCGCTGATCACTGTCCTCCTTCCTTGATGGGCAGGTACGAGCATGGCGCTGGTGAGGTCGGCGCTGTGCATGACCTCACCAGCGCCATGCTCGTACCTGCCCATAATCCCACGCCTGCGCATTTAGCTCACCGGCGCGAGCGAGGGCAGCTGTTTGTGCCCGCAATATGGCAGAGCGAACTGCGCCTGCGCGAACAGACCTAACTGCACAGGCGCGAGATTTAAAAATGCAACGAGGAGGATGACGGAGGGCGTCATCCCGTCAATCAAGGAAGGAGGACGGCGATCAGCAGCAGGAGGGGGAGACAGGAGGAGAAAATGAGCCCGTCCATCTGGCCAACCAAGGTAAATTAGCATACCTTAGGGCCAAGTTTTATAAAGTTATTTTTGGGGTCTGGAAGGGGAGTCAGGGCCAAGGTGCACCTTCATAGAATGCAGCCCAGGAGCTTCAGAAGTTTAATAGGTACAAATCTGATGACAGGTTCCCTTTAAGGCGCTGATGAACTGTGTGGTTTGAGGCATTTTTTTCAATATAAGCTTCTGTGTAAGGCCTGAGAAAATGCAGCTAGAAGAAAAAAAACTTTTAAAGCGAAGAATCAGAGCTTTTCTGTAATATTAAAAAAGCATTTACAACGCAGAATCAAATCTGTACCAGAAACACATCAAATGAGGAGGAAAATACCTAAAAGAAACGCAGCAAATACTCAAAAATCAGAGAAGATTGTTATAGCATTGTGTGGTGCAGAAAATGTGAAGTAACAATGCCGCATTTACACTACATGTGAACATGTAAATTATAAGGACAACAAAAAACATTTGTGTCAACTTCTGAGCATGTTATCAGGCCAAAATCACCAGGGTATGGAACTTTTCATCAGGGTCATTTGGATGTTTTTGGTTGTCATTATGATTTAAAAAGAGAAAACACAGTGGTTTGACAATAAATGGCTTCACCCAACCACTAAACATGAGTGGAAAAAAGATTTTGTGTTATCTTTCATATTCTGTGAAAGAAGGCCAAGAAAGCAAAAAATCTGCCGGGGTATGTAAACTTTTGAGCACAACTGTATGTGGCCTGAAATGGTACCAATAAAAACTCCAACTCATCCCGCAAAAAACAAGTCATCATATGACTCTGTCAGCAGAAACATTACAAAACTATAGCCTCCAAAATTCAGTCGTGTAAAAAACCTTTACTTTGTAAAATGCATTTTTAACATGGTAGTAGCTAAACCTAAAAAAAACTATATAATCTGTTAGGCTGCTTTCACACTTGCGTCGTTTGGCATCTGTCACAATGCGTTGTGTGACGTATGTGACGAATGAGTTGTAAATAGTGCGATATAAAGGCAACGGATTCCTGTGAAATTAACGCGTTGCGTTAAGCCGAGAGAGAGAGCCCCCATCATCACCACACACACCTGCCCTACCGCCCCCATCATCACCACACACACCTGCCCTACCGCCCCCATCATCACCACACACACCTGCACTACCGCCCCCATCATCACCACACACACCTGCCCTACCGCCCCCATCATCACCACACACACCTGCCCTACCGCCCCCATCATCACCACACACACCTGCCCTACCGCCCCCATCATCACCACACACACCTGCACTACCGCCCCCATCATCACCACACACACCTGCCCTACCGCCCCCATCATCACCACACACACCTGCACTACCGCCCCCATCATCACCACACACACCTGCACTACTGCCCCCATCATCACCACACACACCTGCACTACCGCCCCCATCATCACCACACACACCTGCCCTACCGCCCCCATCATCACCACACACACCTGCACTACCGCCCCCATCATCACCACACACACCTGCACTACTGCCCCCATCATCACCACACACACCTGCACTACCGCCCCCATCATCACCACACACACCTGCACTACTGCCCCCATCATCACCACACACACCTGCACTACCGCCCCCATCATCACCACACACACCTGCACTACTGGACCCATCATCACCGCACACCAGCACTACCGCCCCCATCATCACCACACACACCTGCACTACCGCCCCCATCATCACCGCACACACCAGCACTACCGCCCCCATCATCACCACACACACCCCGAAACTACCGCCCCCATTATCACCGCACACCCTGGCACTACCGCACCCATCATCACCGCACACACCCCGGCACTACCGCACCCATCTTCACCGCACACACCCCGGCATTACCGCACCCATCATCACCGCACACACCCCGGCACTGCAGCTCTCATCATCACCGCACACACCCCGGCATTACCACACCCATCATCACCGCACACACCCCGACACTACAGCTCTCATCATCACCGCACACACCCCGGCACTACTGCACCCATCATCACCACATACACCGGCACTACCACCCCCATCATCATCACCACACACACCGGCACTACCGCCTCCATCATCATCACTGCACACCCCGGCACTACCGCACCCATCATCACCGCACACACCGGCACTACCGCCCCCATCATCATCACTGCACACACTCCGGCACTACCACACTCATCATCACCGCACACACCCCGGCATTACCGCACCCATCATCACCGCAAACACCCCGGCACTACAGCTCTCATCATCACCGCACACACCCCGGAATTACCGCACCCATCATCACCGCACACACCGGCACTACCACACCCATCATCATCACCGCACACACTGACACTACCGCTCCCATCATCACCGCACACACCGGCACTACCGCCCCCATCATCATCACTGCACACACTCCGGCACTACCACACTCATCATCACCGCACACACCCCGGCACTACCGCACCAATCATCACCGCACACACCGGCACTACCACACCCATCATCACCACACACACCTGAACTACCGCACCCATCATCACCGCACACATCCCGGCACTACCGCACCAATCATCACCGCACACACCGGCACTACCACACCCATCATCATCACTGCACACACCCCGGCACTACCACACTCATCATCACCGCACACACCCCGGCACTACCGCACCCATCATCACCGCACACACCGGCACTACCACACCCATCATCATCACCGCACACACCCCGACACTACCGCTCCTATCATCACCGCACACCCCGGCACTACCGCCCCCATCATCACCGCACACACAGGCACTACTGCCCCCATCATCACCGCACACAACGGCAATACCACCCCCATCATCACCGCGCTCACCGGCACTACCGCCCCCATCATCACCAAAGCACACACCGGCACTGCCGCCCCTATCATCATCACTGCACACCCCGGCAATACCGCACCCATCATCACCACACACACCGGCACTACTGCCCCCATCATCACCACACACACCTGAACTACCGCACCCATCATCACCGCACACATCCCGGCACTACCGCACCAATCATCACCGCACACACCGGCACTACCACACCCATCATCATCACTGCACACACCCCGGCACTACCACACTCATCATCACCGCACACACCCTGGCACTACCGCCCCCATCATCACCGCACACACCGGCACTACTGCCCCCATCATCACCGCACACACCGGCACTACCGCCCCCATCATCACCGCACACACCGGCACTACCGCCCCCATCATCATCAAAGCACACACCGGCACTACCGCCCCCATCATCATCACTGCACACCCCGGCAATACCGCACCCATCATCACCACACACACCGGCACTACCGCCCCCATCATCACCACACACAACTGAACTACCGCACCTATCATCACCGCACACATCCCGGCACTACCGCACCCATCATCACTGCACACACCGGCACTACCACACCCATCATCATCACTGCACACACCGGCACTACCACCTCCATCATCATCGCTGCACAACCCAGCATTACCGCATCAGTCATCACTGCACACACCAGTACTACCGCCACCATCATCACCGCACACACACCTGCACTACAGCACCCATCATCACCGCACACACCCCTGCACTACCGCACACATCATCACCGCACACACCGACACTACCACACCCATCATCACCGCATACACCAGAACTTCTGCCCCCATCGTCACCGCACATACACCTGCACTACCGCCTCCATCATCACCGCACATACCAGCACTACCGCCCCATCATCATCACTGCACACACCCCGGCACTACCCCACTCATCATCACCGCACACACTCCGGCATTACCGCACCCATCATCACCACACACACCCCAGCACTACCACTCCCATCATCACTGCACACACGCACACACTACCGCACTCATCATCACCGCACACACACTGGCACTACCGCACCCATCATCACCGCACACTCTACCTTAGTGACGTCCCTGCTGACAGCGCAACTCACTTCAATTGCTGCCTGGAGCCGACAGAGAGCGGCGGTGTTCTACGGCCGCTCCTGTCAGCTTCCTGTAGCAGAGCTGAAAACGTCGTGGGACCTCGTTTGGATTATGTCGGACCTGGAAGGGTATTTGGGGATTAATAAAGTAGTGAATGGGGGTGTTTTTTGTCTTTTATTTCAAATAAAGGGTTTTTCGGGTGTGTGTGTTTATTTACCTTCACTTACAGTTTATCATTGGGGGTGTCTCATAGATGTCCTGCCATGATTAACCTAGGACTTAGTGGCAGCTATGGGCTGCCATTACCTCCTTATTACCTCGATTGCCACCGCACCAGGGCAATTCGGGATGAGCCGAGTAGAGTCCCGGAACTGTCGCATCTAATGGATGCGGCAATTCCGGGCGGCTGCTGGCTGATATTTTTAGGCTGGGGGGCTCCCCATAACGTGGGGCTTCCCATCCTGAGAATACCAGCCTTCAGCCGTGTGGCTTTTCCTTGGCTGGTATCAAAATTGGGGGGGCCGCACGCCGTTTTTTTTAATTATTTATTTATTGTACTGCACAATATAGACCCGCCCACCGGCGGCTGTGATTGGTTGCAGTGAGACAGCTGTCACTCACGTGGGGGCATATCTGACTGCAACCAATCATAGGCACTGGTGGGCGGGGGAAGCAGGGAATACGAGATGGAATAATGAGCAGCCGGCATTTTCAAAAGACGAGAAGCCGCCAGAGCAATGTGACAGCCATGCAGCACCGCGCCCGTGATCGGTGAATATGAGAGAGGGGGTGAGAGAGAGGGACCGACCGACAGAGAGAGATAGACCAGGAGTAATTTTAAACGATTTAGATCGTTCTGCTGAACATGCTGAGCATGCTCAGTAGAACATGACGGAATCCGTCAGCGGATTCAGCCGCTTACCACATACAGAATCCGCCACCATAGACAATCATTAGACACCTTGGCGGATTTCAACGGAATCCGTCAAGATGCGTTATTTTAATGACCCAAAAAACGCTACATGTAGCGTTCCCTCTGCCCGACACTGAACGACTCCGCGTCGTCCAGCCCATGAAACGCAGACACTTGCGTTACAGTGCGTCGTCAATACAAGTCTATGGAGAATAGCGCAGTGCGTTCACGGACTGCGCTATTCTCCATAGCGGCGGATTGCGCTGAACGCAAGTGTGAAAGCAGCCATATCGCTGTAATAGTACTGACCAGAGGACTAAAGCCGCCTAATCAATTATACCGCACAGTGAACGGCGTAAAAAAAAGTAAATTCTTTCTCTGCTGTTGATTTGTTCATTCTGTCTCCCAAGGATCGCTGTATGGCGCGGCTCATATCTATCCTGCTGAGCGCTTACACTGGAGACTACATGTAAATCTCTGAAAAATGTGATTCAGCCAAAATTCCCAACAGAAAATTCCCTGTTATGAGGCAGAGGGAGTCACTTTGAACTCCCATCTGGCCTGTGGTCCAGCGGTGTCCATCTTTTTACAGGTCTTTTTAGGCATGCACAAAACTGTAATCATCATCAGTTTTGTTAACCTTTGCAAAGACGGACACCAGTGAAAAGAGAGCAAACAGAGTCAGGAGTAAGGGGTGCTTCACACACAGCGAGCTCGCTGCCGAGATCGCTGCTGAGTCACGCTTTTTGTGACGCAGCAGTGACCTCATTAGCGATCTCGCTGTGTGTGACAATGAGCAGCGATCTGGCCCCTGCTGCGAGATCGCTGCTCGTTACACACAGCCCTGGTTCGTTTTCTTCAAAGCCGCTCTCCCGCTGTGACACACAGATCGCTGTGTGTGACAGCGAGAGAGCGACAAATGAAGCGAGCAGGGAGCAGGAGCCGGCATCTGACAGCTGAGGTAAGCTGTATCCAAGATAAACATCGGGTAACCAAGGTGGTTACCCGATATTTACCTTAGTTACGAGCCTCTGCAGCTCTCACGCTGCCTGTGCTGCCGGCTCCGGCTCTCTGCACATGTAGCTGCTGTACACATCGGGTTAATTAACCCGATGTGTACAGCAGCTAGGAGAGCAAGGAGCCAGCGCTAAGCAGTGTGCGCGGCTCCCTGCTCTCTGAACATGTAGCTGCATTACACATCGGGTTAATTAACCCGATGTGTACTGTAGCTATGGTAGGAGAGCAAGGAGCCAGCGCTCAGTGTGCGCGGCTCCCTGCTCCCTGCACACACAGCTGTGCGCTGGTAACTAATGTAAACATCGGGTAACCATACCCGATGTTTACCTTAGTTACCAGTCTCCGCAGCTTCCAGAGGGCAGCTCCGTGCAAGCGCAGCGTCGCTTGCACGTCGCTGCTGGCTGGGGGCTGTTCACTGGTCGCTGGTGAGATCTGCCTGTTTGACAGCTCACCAGCGACCATGTAGCGATGCAGCAGCGATCCTGACCAGGTCAGATCGCTGGTCGGATCGCTGCTGCATCGCTAAGTGTGAAGGTACCCTAACCCTGCTGCCTCATTAGTGAATGTATCTGTACCGCCCCATCAGTGGATCAAACCGCTCGGATCCGGGGGTAGTGTCCGTTCGTGGCTCGAGGGTCTCCGGACCCGGGGGCTTAGGGGCCACACTCTAAAGTAAAAGGGGGATATTTACAGGGGAGTTATAGTTCGTGACGCCACCCGTGGTGTGCAGTAACTGGTAGTACCGCCGCTGCCGTTGGGAGTACCCAGGGTGATGGGAGTAGGACAGCAAGGTGTCATTGCCCTCCACAAGTAGGGGTAGGCCCAGACACTCTGGATGATGATACTAGGTGCCGTGAAGGGGGAACCACTCAGGTACTCACTCAGCCAATAAGCAGACGCTGACAACCGGGTAAACCAAGTCTCTGGGTGCCGCTGCCACTCAAAGGGGAGCTCGTCCGAGTCCCGTCACCTGCAGTGCTGCCTGGTGATCCGTGACCTGCCTCCTGGCACAAAGTTTAAATTCACCGTAGTGGCCGGGTAGTCTGGAACTTGCCGGGCCCCACTCCCCACTGTGGCTAAGTGTGGAAGCCTGCTCTCTGGGATTTTAGTGGCCTGCTTGTATGTAAGGCCCTATCCCCCTCGTTGCGCTAGTGCCCCGATTCTGGAGCGAGTGGGAACAGTCCATAAAGGCTCCATTCTCTGCAGGTTAATTGCCGGGTTGCCTGAAGCTTTTCCCCAACCTAGGGTCCGTGTGACCCGCCGTGCCTTCGGTCCCGGACCGGTGATAGGACCAGGCGGCTGCTGACCGTTCTCTTTAACAGGTCCAGACACCTAGCTACAATCCCCTGCGACCGGGGGTCCGACTCCTCTAGGTCCAGACCACCGTCTGCAACCTAGTCCGCTTCTCCTGGGAGCCACTACTCCTAACCTCCTCCACTTCACTACTCCACTCCTTCTCTACACTCCTCACCTCCCCTTCCTGACCCCTAGGTGGGCGACCCTATTCCTCTCAAGCCGCCCATTGGTGTGTCTGGTGGGTGTGGTGCAGGATGTATCTAGGATTTGATTTTCTATTGGAGACAGCACTGTAAGATGGGGACCCAAAACCATGAGGGATTTGAATACTGCACTAAAGAGAAAGCGTGTGCAGTACCCTGTGACAACCTGATAGTCCAGGGGCGTCACAGATCCAATGGGGTTTTCATCTGAATCACGTATTTCAGAGATGTAGATGGAAACCCTGATGTAAGTGCTCGGCATAGAATAAATTTTAAACTGATCCAAAATGATTCCAAAATCATCTCAAATCGCCACTGAATAGCATTGAACTCAATTCACAAAAACACAAGTCTTCATTCAAGTCCATCATAACTAAAATGTAGGGAGCTTACACATTACGGGTAGCACACAGGCTCTGGAAAAATGCTATGGCTCCCCCCCTCAAAAAAGAAATCCAGCAAAATCCAAATGCCCCCCCTCCCTTCTGATCATCACAATGTACCTAAACCACACTTAACATCCACATGATTGGCATTACTGTAGTGAGAAGAGCCCGCTTAATATACGGGGCACTGGTTTCCAATTGCACGAGCTGGGCACCATTGTTGGGCACTACAATGTACTAGGCATGACATGCACTTATTTGCAATTTTTAATTCTGCAACATTCACTGCTTTTGACACTATGGGTGTTTCCTGGTGTAACGCCTGCCTGGATCCACAGACTCAGATGGGCTGTAAAGGGGAGGCTAGAGGGAAGCCACTCACCAAGTAGGACCCCCAGAACTAGAGATGAGTGAACCGGCCGCGGTTCGGCTTGAGTTCGGTTCGCCGAACGGAGGTCAAGTTTGAATTCGGTTCGGCGAACCGGTTCGGCGAACCACTCGAACCGCGTAGGAAACAATGGGAGGCAATCACAAACACATAAAAACACCTAGAAAACACCCCAAAAAGGTGTCCAAAAGGTGACAAACAACTCACAACACAACACAAACACATGGGAAAGTGACAAGGACATATACTCATGCGAAAACAAAAGAGCTGGACAAGGAAAAAGAGGAGGAGACACAGATATAGGCATGGCATGCCCTTCTAAAATCATGTAAAACACCGCAAGGTGACTCCAAGCGGAGTCTCCCTTTTTTCCAAAAATTGGACCACACACACACACACCCACCCCTTCAGTGGCAGCACTTGTGCCCCAGTTGTACACTTCACAGGTAGATTTGCATCAAGGACATTCAAAAATACGCCATACTTAACCGTCCCCAGGATGACACCGGGGTAGGTAGCAAAGTCTTTCCTGATCCCAGCTCTGTGCATCTTGGATCATTTTTGAAAACAATGTAAGCAAGGGTTACTCCAAGCGGAGTCTCCCTTTTTTCCAAAAATTGGGCCCCACACACACCCACCCCTTCAGTGGCAGCACTTGTGCCCCAGTTGTACACTTCACAGCTAGATTTGCATCAAGCACATTCAAAAATACGCCATAATTAACCGTCCCCAGGATGGCCCCGGGGTAGGTAGCAAAGTCTTTCCTGATCCCGGCGCTGTGCATCTTGGATCATTTTTAAAAACACAGCAAGGGTTACTCCAAGAAGAGTCTCCCTTTTTTCCAAAAATTGGGCCACACAGACACCCCATCAGTGGCAGCACTTGTGCCCTAGTTGTACACTTCACAGCTAAATTTGCATCAAGCACATTCAAAATAAACAAGCATTTACTCTCCCCAGGATGACACAGGGGTAGTAAATTCCTTGTGGATCCATGACTTGTTCATTTTGATGAACGTTAGTCTGTCCACATTGTCACTGGACAGACGCGTGCGCTTATCTATCAGCACACACCCAGCAGCACTGAAGACACGTTCAGAGACAACGCTGGCAGCTGGACACGACAAAATCTCCAAGGCGTAAGTGGAGAGCTCTGGCCATTTTTCAAGATTTGAAGCCCAAAATGAGCAAGGCTCCATTTGCAAAGTAATGGCATCGATGTTCATTTGGAGATACTCCTGTATCATCCTCTCCAGCTGTTGACTATGTGTCAGACTTGTTGCCTCTGGTGGCCTTGCAAAGGAGGGTCTAAAAAAATTATGAAAAGATTCAATAAAATTGCTGTTACCAGCACCAGATACGGTGCTACTGATACGGGTAGACTGTTGAAGATGACGAGACCGTCCCATGTTTGTCAAGTTACAACTGGGAGATTCACTCCCTGCACCTGCACGGTTGTTTGGTGGAAAAGCCGAGCTAAGATCGAGTAACAGCTTCTGCTGATACTCCTGCATACGTGCGTCCCTTTCTATGGCTGGAATTATGTCACAAAATTTGGACTTGTACCGGGGATCTAATAGTGTGGCAAGCCAGCAGTCATCATCACTTCTAATTTTGACAATACGAGGGTCATCCTCCATTTCTTCATGTTCTCCTCACCTTCCTCAACATTTCGCCTGCTACCATGCGCCCTTGTTGATCCCTGTCCCCCATGGTCCCATTCCTGCCGCGTTGGTGATGATGAACGTCTGGACCTTGGTGATGTTGTTGTGTCTTGCGCATATGAATCCTCCTGTAGTTCCTCCCCTTCCTGTTGTCCCACCCCCTGACTCCGAATAGTGTTTAGCGTGTGCTCCAGCATGTAAATGACTGGAATTGTCATGCTGATAATGGCATTGTCAGTGCTAAACATATTCGTCGCCATGTCAAAACTGTGCAGAAGGGTGCATAGGTCCTTGATCTGAGACCACTCCATCAGGGTGATCTGCCCCACCTCTGCATCTCGTTGGCCCAGGCTATACGTCATGACGTATTGCACCAGGGCTCGGCGGTGCTGCCACAGTCGCTGTAACATGTGGAGAGTCGAATTCCAGCGTGTCGCCACATCGCATTTCAGGCGATGAACCGGCAGGCCGAAAGACTTCTGGAGCGATGCAAGTCGCTCAGCAGTGGCGGTTGAATGGCGGAAGTGAGCAGACAGTTTTTGTGCCCTATTCAGAAGGCCATCTAGGCGGGGATAGTGTGTTAAAAATTGCTGGACAACAAGGTTCAACACGTGAGCCATACAAGGCACGTGTGTCACCTTGCCCAGGTGAAGGGCCGCACCCAGGTTTGCAGCATTGTCGCACACGGCCTTACCAGGCTGCAGGTTGAGTGGAGACAACCATTTATTAAACTCAGTCTCCAGAGCTGCCCACAACTCAGCCGCTGTGTGACTCCTATTTCCAAGACATGTCAAGCTAAAGACCGCCTGATGCCGTTGCGCTCTGCTGCCAGCATAGTAATGAGGGGTGCGTGATTCCTTCTGCGCAGTGAGAACGCTGGTGGCCTGACCAGGCAGGCTTGGGGTGGAGGCGGAGGACCCAGATGAGGTGGAGGAGGAAGAAGCAGTGGCGGAACTTGGACAGACAGAGGATTGACACACAAGTCGTGGGGACGGCAAGACTTGTGCAGCAGACCCTTCACCATCTATCACCATAGTTACCCAGTGCCCAGTCAGCGACATGTAACGTCCCTGTCCATGCTTACTGGTCCAAGTATCGGTGGTGAAATGCACCTGTTCACACACAGAGTTTCTCAAGGAAGCGGTGATGTTGTGTGCGACATGCTGGTGTAGCGCGGGCACACCTTTCTTAGAGCAGTAGTGGCGATTGGGCATCTGGTACTGGGGCACAGCGACAGACATAAGGTCTAAAATCCTGTGTGACCACCAGGCGGAAAGGCAGCATTTCGGTAGCCAAGAGCTTACAGAGGGATAAAGTCAACCTCTTAGCTTTGTCATGGGTCGCAGGAAATGGCCTTTTATTTGTCCACATCTGAGGGACAGAGATCTGGCTGCTGTGTGTAGACGGTGTTGAGTAGGGTGTCCCTGGAAAAATGCAGGTTTGTGAGGAAAGTGCAGGCGTAGACATGATGTTGCCTTCATCCAACGTTGGTGCTATCAATGTCTGAGAGAGCTGTACACACGCACTTGTTTCCCCTTCCAAACCAACTGACGACCTACCAAGCAAACTGCCTGTTGCGGTTACAGTGGTGGAAGTTGTGCGTGGAAAACCAGGTGTGACAGCTGTCCCCATAGTCCTAGAAGAAGAAGAGCGCACAGATGCACTGGAAGGGGCAGGTGGATGGTTCGCTCCGCTAGGCCGCATTGCATCACGGTGAGCTTCCCACTGGGACATCTGATATTTATTCATGTGACGATTCATGGAAGAAGTTGTCAAACTGCTGAGGTTTTGCCCTCTACTAACAGAATCACGACAAATTTTACAGATCACATAATTTGGGCGATCTTTTGCTATGTCAAAAAAGGACCAGGCTAGGCAAGGCTTAGAGGGCATGCGACCTGCTGATCCACCCCGACTAGTGCTCAGAGGCACAGTGGTGGCTGAGGATGCAGTTGTAGACGTGCTACCAGTACTCCGACTCCGTCCAGGAAGGCGCAAGGTAACTTCGTCGTCAGTTGCATCCTCCTCCACCGTCTCTGTTGACCTCCTCGAGGGCCTGACTGTGGGTTGACAGTAGGTGGGATCTAGAACTTCCTCATCAATTGTTGTGTTTGCACTCCCCTCACCCTCAGACCGAGCCTCTTCTTGCCCTGACCGAATATTTAAGTTGTCATCCCAATCTGGTATCTGCGTCTCATCATCATCAGTATGTTCCTCATTGTCTATTACAACAGGTGTTTCAGTTTGTGAATAAGGGTCAACATTATGCTCAGAAACTTGGTCATCACGGCCTGAATCTGAGTCACAAAGGTTCTGGGCATCACTGCAGACCATTTCCTGGTCTGTACTCACTGTAGCTTGGGAGCAGACCTCTGATTCCCAGGCTATAGTGTGACTGAACAGCTCTGCAGACTCAGCCATCTCAGTTCCACCATACTGTGCAGGGCGGATGGAGACTTCAGAGCTGGGAGAAAGCAAGTGTGATTGGGATGACAACTCAGAGGACTGGTGTTTTTTGGATGCGGTAGTTGAGGTGGAGGAGAGAGCACTTGTTGGACCACTTGAGATCCATTCAAGCATTTTCTTTTTTTGGCCATCATCTACTGTTAGGTCCGAGTGATGGTGGATCCTCTGGGCCGTGTACCGGACTCCCCCAGTGAAGCAACCTGGAGCTAACCCCTATACAGGGACTGTCCAGTCACCCCACCAGAAGGCCTAAGTACATGGTAGCCGGAGTACTAGCGGAACCGGGGTAGCGTCCCACAGGCAAAGGGTAAAACGGAGTCTTTGGAGCCACAGAGTCCTCGGAGACAATTACAGGAGTCCAGTATGGGTGCCGGTTAGGAAGCTCAGGCGGGATCCGGGTTAGCTGGGTGTGACGGGAAGGCAGCTGGGTGAAGTCGGAGATACCAGAAAGGCACAGGCTGCCGAAATGGTGGTTGGATTCCCCGCCGACGGACACCGGAGAACCTCTTGGCAATACTGGATTCAGAGACCGGTTACGGAGGCAGAGCAGGCTCTATAGAAGAGACAAAGTTTTAGTACGAGTAAGGCACAAGGGACCTGGACTTCTAGCTTGCAGAACTCGACGAACAGGCGACGCCCTTCAGGCAGGAAGCTCCTAATATACCTGACCCTGACTGATGCAATATCCTGTTAGGGAGTGCAGGGCCTTTAAGAGGAGGTCAGTGACCGCGCGCGTGCCCTAATGCACATGCGCGACGCCCGGGTGCCGGAGGCCAGAGCAGGGATCGGTGCCAAGGAGGACGTGTGGCTGGAGGCAGGGGACCCGGGGACCGGAGCGGTGAGTGAGGAACGACGTTGGGGCCCCGGGGAGCGTGACAGTACCCCCCCTCCCAGGCCCCTCTCCCCGCAACCGGGACATGAAGGCACGAATCAGAGGAGTACCCACGTTCTCCCGGGGTTCCCAGGACCTATCCTCGGGACCATAACCTGCCCAGTCGACCAGAAAGTACTGCCGTCCCCTGACGGTCTTCATGGCCACGATATCTCTTACCACATAGATGTCATCATCGGCTATGGGAGGAGGACAGGCATCAGAGGAGAAGGGACCGAGGACAACAGGTTTCAGCAAGGACACATGGAAGGAGTTGGGTATCCGCATGGAGGGAGGAAGCTGCAACTTGTAGGATACCTCATCTTCCTGAGGACCTTGAAGGGACCGATGTACCGCGGACCCAGCTTGTACGATGGAATTTTGAGTCGGACGTACTTGGAGGCAAGCCAGACCAAGTCCCCAGGAGAGAAGCAAGGAGGATCAAGACGTCTCTTGTCCGCATGTTTCTTCATTCGTGCAGCAGCATGTCCCAGGGAGGTCTTGACTGAGGCCCATATAGCGGAGAAGTCTCTGGCTAGGGCATCTGCTGCAGGTACATCGGAAGCTGGAGAGACTGGTAACGGCACAGAAGGCTGGAGACCATAGACAACATGGAAGGGAGAACTGGAGGTGGATTCGCTGACCTGGTGTTTATGAGAGAATTCAGCCCAAGGAAGGAGCGTGGACCAGTTGTCCTGGTGGATGTTGACGTAGTGACGAAGGAAGGTGGTCATGATCTGGTTGACTCGTTCCACTTGTGTGTTTGACTGAGGGTGGTAGGCAGAGTAAAAGTCCAGAGACACCCCCAGGTGTTCACAGAGAGCCCTCCAGAAGCGTGAGGTGAATTGGGTTCCTCTGTCGGACACGATATGGGCAGGAAAGCCATGCAGCCGGAAGATGTGCTGTATGAAAGCATCCGCGAGCTCTTGAGCAGAGGGCAATCCGGCCATAGGAACAAAATGAGCCATTTTCGAGAACCGGTCCACCACGACCCAGATGACCGTATGTCCGGAGGACAAGGGCAAGTCCGTGACAAAGTCCATGGCTATGTGTTGCCATGGAATGGAAGGAGTCGGCAGAGGGAGAAGAGGACCAAAGGGCAGGTGCTTAGGCGTCTTGTTCCGGGCACAGGAGGAACATGCAGATACGAAGGCGGTGACATCCGTACGAAGAGACGGCCACCAATAGTGACGGGCGATGACGCCCCAGGTTTTCTTCTGGCCGGCGTGTCCGGCCACTTTCGAGGAGTGTCCCCTTTGGAGGACCTTGAGTCGGTCGGTCTCCGTGACGTAAGTCTTCCCAGGAGGGATCTGTGCCAGAGAGACGGGAGCCACCGGGATGACCTTGCTAGGACAGATGATGGGCTGGTTTGGCTCCTCCTTTTGGTCTACCGGAACGAAGGACCGAGACAGAGCATCCGCCCGTACGTTCTTGTCCGCGGGCCGGTAGTGTAACTGAAAGTCAAACCTGGCGAAGAAGAGAGACCAACATGCTTGGCGCGGATTCAGCCTTTGAGCGGAGCGTATATACTCCAGGTTTTTGTGGTCAGTATAGATGATCACCGGGTAAACCGCTCCCTCCAAGAGATATCGCCATTCCTCCAACGTCATCTTAACGGCCAGGAGCTCTCGATCACCAATGGTATAATTGCGTTCTGGGGCTGAGAAGATCTTGGAGAAGAAGCCGCAGGTGACCATCTTCCCGGTGGCGGACTTCTGCATAAGTACGGCTCCTGCCCCTGCAGAGGAGGCGTCAACCTCCAGGGTTTATTGGCGGTTCAACTCAGGACGGTGAAGGACGGGAGAAGAAGCAAAGGACCGCTTCAGAGAGCAGAAGGCGGCTTCGGCCTCGGGTGTCCAAGCCTTCGGATTGGCCCCCTTCTTGGTCAGGGCGGAGAGCGGAGCAGTTAGGGTCGAGAAGTGAGGGACAAACTGGCGATAGTAGTTAGCAAAACCGAGGAAACGTTGGATGGCTTTTAGTCCCGAAGGAGGAGGCCAGTCGAGGATAGCAGAGACCTTCCCGGGATCCATCTGCAGTCCGGTGTCCGATATTACATAGCCCAAAAAGGGAAGGGATGATTGTTTGAACACACACTTCTCGTGTTTGGCGTATAAGCGATTCTTCCTCAGCCTCTGTAGCACGATCTGCACGTGCTCTCTGTGGGTACGTAGGTCTGGGGAGTAGATTAAAATGTCGTCCAGGTATACAACTACACAGACATAGAGAAGGTCCCTGAACACGTCGTTCACCAGCTCCTGGAAGACTGCCGGAGCATTGCAAAGGCCGAAGGGCATCACGCAATATTCATAGTGCCCGTCCCGGGTGTTGAAGGCGGTCTTCCACTCGTCCCCGGAGCGTATGCGAACCAGGTTGTAGGCCCCACGGAGATCCAATTTGGTGAATATACGGGCTCCCCGGAGCCAATCGAAGAGTTCAGGGATGAGAGGCAGGGGGTATTTGTTTTTCACTGTGATCTGGTTCAGTCCCCGGTAAATCGATACAGGGCCGTAAGTCGCCTTCTTTTTTCTTGACGAAGAAGAAGCCCGCACCAGCCGGGGACGAGGACCTTCGAATAAACCCCCGTGCCAGGTTCTCGGTGATGTAGTCAGACATGGCCCGGGTCTCAGCAGGGAACAAAGGGTATATCCGTCCCCGAGGGGGTGTGGTTCCCAGCAGAAGGTCAATGGCACAGTCGTAGGGTCGATGTGGAGGCAATACCTCCGACTCCTTTTTATCGAACACATCTGCGAAGGACCAATAGGCTGGAGGAAGACCAGGTAAGGAGTCCGGGGCCGGAGGACGACGGACGGGCTGGACTGACTGGAGGCAGTTCTCATGACAAGACGGGCCCCAGCGGATGATTTCTCCAGTACGCCAGCTGACTGTAGGTTCATGTACCCGTAACCAGGGTAAACCCAGCAGAAGCGGATGAGACATGCATGGCAGGACATAGAAGGCGATTTCTTCGGTGTGTAGCGCACAGATACGCAGTTTCACAGGTTTAGGGACGAACAGGACGGGGTCAGAGAGGGGTTCCCCATCCACAGAGGCTATCACAAGCGGTGTCTGCAGCGGGGTGACAGGTAACTGGTACTTGTCCACTGTGGCCTGGTGGATGAAGTTACCCGCTGCCCCGGAGTCGAGATATGCCTCTGCCGTGAAGCGGGTTTCTCCTGTTGTCACCTGTACAGTCCATGTCACTGGGTCAGAGAGCTTCCCAGTACCTAGGGTGGCCTCTCCTACCAACCCTAGGCTTTGGAGTTTCCCGGTTTCTCTGGGCAGGCACGCACCTGGTGTGCGCTGTCTCCACAATAGAAGCAGAGACCCTTGGCGGCTCGTTCCGCTCGACGCTGCTCGGAGGACCATAGCCGGTCCACTTGCATGGGCTCCATGGGCTCATGGATGGAGGAGCCAGAGAGCCCGGATGAGGAGAGGATAGGCTTCTGTGGAGAAGCAGAGTGCCTTACAGGGCGCCGCTCGCGGGACATTTCCTTAGACCTTTCTTGAAAGCGGAGGTCTATCCGGGTTGCGAGGGCGATCAGGGCGTCCAAGGTGGAGGGGATGTCTCGGCCGGCCAGCTCGTCCTTGATACGACCGGTAAGCCCCTCCCAGAAGGCGGCAGTCAAGGCTTCATTGTTCCACCCCAACTCAGATGCCAGCGTGCGGAACCGGATGGCATACTGACCAACTGTCAAAGTTCCTTGGCGTAGCCTGAGGAGGGATGAGGCGGACGAAGAGGCATGCCCGGGTTCATCGAACGCGGTGCGGAAGGTGTGCAGGAAGACCTGGATGTTGGTGGTTACTGGATCTTCCCTCTCCCACAAGGGGTTCATCCATGCCAGTGCTTCACCCTCCAGATGAGACATGACGAAGGCTACCTTAGCTTGGTCGGAAGCGGAGAGATGTGGGAGCAGTTTGAAGTGCAGGGAGCACTGGTTCAAGAACCCACGGCAGTTCTTGGGGTCCCCGGCATACCGAGGCGGAGAGGCTAGTCTCAGTTGCGAGGTCGCAGAAGATGTCCCTACGGGAGCCGTGGATGTGGCGGAAGTGGACAGGAACGTGGCTGTGGATTGCAGTGTGTTCAGGCGGGTGTCCACTGACGTCATGAAGGCCAACATACGGGATTGGGTCTCTCGCTGACGTACCAGCTCCTGCTGCAATCCGGACAGTTGGGATGCTAGTGCTTCGGCGGGATCCATGGCCTGTTCGTTCTGCTAGGTCCAAGTGATGGTGGATCCTCTGGGCCGTGTACCGGATTCCCCCAGTGAAGCAACCTGGAGCTAACCCCTATACAGGGACTGTCCAGTCACCCCACCAGAGGGCCTAAGTACACGGTAGCCGGAGTACTAGCGGAACCGGGGTAGCGTCCCACAGGGAAAGGGTAAAACGGAGTCTTTGGAGCCACAGAGTCCTCGGAGACAATTACAGGAGTCCAGTATGGGTGCCGGTTAGGAAGCTCAGGCGGGATCCGGGTTAGCTGGGTGTGACAGGAAGGCAGCTGGGTGAAGTCGGAGATACCAGAAAGGCACAGGCTGCCGAAACGGTGGTTGGATTCCCCGCCGACGGACACCGGAGAACCTCTTGACAATACTGGATTCAGGGACCGGTTACGGAGGCAGAGCAGGCTCTACAGAAGAGACAAAGTTTTAGTACGAGTAAGGCACAAGGGACCTGGACTTCTAGCTTGCAGAACTCGACGAACAGGCGACGCCCTCCATGCAGGAAGCTCCTAATATACCTGACCCTGACTGATGCAATATCCTGTTAGGGAGTGCAGGGCCTTTAAGAGGAGGTCAGTGACCGCGCGCGTGCCCTAATGCACATGCGTGACGCCCGGGTGCCGGAGGCCAGAGCAGGGAGCGGTGCCGAGGAGGACGTGTGGCTGGAGGCAGGGGAACCGGAGACCAGAGCGGTGAGTGAGGAACGACGTCGGGACCCGGGGAGCGTGACATCTACCTTTGTTCCAGTTGTTCGTGTCCGTAAAAAAGGGAGCACATCAGATTGTCCACGGTAAGCAGTAGACATCTTACTTTTGCTGGAAGATGGTCTATCTTCAGCAGATGTTAATGGAGCTTTGCCACCTTCCCCACGGACAAACCCTTTTTTTCCTTTTCCAACACGCCTTTTCCCCTTTCCACCAGCATCTGTCATTTTGCCACTCATTTTGATTGCGACAAGATTGTGCACTTAAAATGTGGTAGTAAAAATTGAGAGGTGGTGTAGATTGCAGCGGTGGTCTATCTTTATTAACAGCAGAATAAACAACAATAACTATCCATGACAATGCAACTTCAGCCCTTAAACTGGCAGCATAGTTTGCTAGTATAATGGCTTAGTAACAATGAGTTTGAGTGTGCAATGCAGAGGTGCTGCACATAGGTTTGCACCAGTGGGACACTAATGGAAGTCCAACAGCCACTTTTAGGATGCCACTAAGTTTACTCAGTGTTTGCTAGTATAATGGCTTAGTAACAATGAGTTTGAGTGTTCAAAGGGCAGGAGGGTACAGTGGCAGGGTTGTGGGTCTGGGTAGAGGAAAGGAAGCCTCCCTTTCTATCCCTCCTAATGGGGAAATGCAGCGAGGAAATCCCTGACCTTAGCTACACAGACGCTGTCATCTTGTGTAGCTGATAAAATCTGTTTTCACGGACCTGACTGTCACCTATGGCTCTGACCCTGCCGGTATTAGCCCTTACAAGGACTAATAGAAACTTCTATCCCTATTTTGTATAGCGCTGTGTATAGAGCGTACACAGCAGTATCGGAGACAGGAGCTATGCCAGCGGTGACTGACACCAAGACGCAGAAGGCAGATAATGGCGTGCTGGAGGAAAATGTCCGTTTTATAATGCATGGACATGTGACATGGACATCCTATCACACATGCCATTGCTTCTCTGGCTAAAAGTCCACTTAGCTGTGTGTGTGTCTGACATGCTGGCCCGCCCCACTACACGCGCGCGCTTAGGGAAGGAAGACAAGGAAAAAAAAAATGGCGATCGCCATTATCCAAACAGCAGTGATCTGAATGCGCTGTTCCCGCACACTATACGCTGAAATTACATAATAGTGTGAGTCACAGAGTGACTTACACTATTACAGCGGAAAGCCAGCTAGTAATTAGCTTGTCTTTTTGCTGCTAGAACCGTTCTCAAACGTATCTAGAACTATCGAGCTTTAGCAAAAAGCTCGAGTTCTAGTTCGATCTAGAATAGCCCCCAAAATCACTCGAGCCGCGAACTGGAGAACCTCGAACCGCGAACCGCGCTCAACTCTACCCAGAACCCTGAAACCCTTTAACCTTTATACAGGGATTTGGAATTACACAGGGAAGTGAAGATCACTACCTGTGGAAGGTACGTAGTGACGTAGTCAGCAAACGTAGCAGAGGTCAGATCAGGGTCGGGCAGCAAGGTACAAAAACAGTAGGCACAAGGGTAGTCAAAACACGCAGAAGTCACCGGAATCACCAACAGAATAGGACGTAACAGGAGCCAGGAAAATCAGAACTATATCTGGCAGTAATCATGTGACAGGAGGGGAAATAAGGAGGGTGTGGTGTCTTCCCATTGGCTGTAGCTAAACGCTGGCAACTTCAGCTGGAAGACACATGCCACCCACAGTCAGCCAGCGGTACTGCAGATCCCAAGCTAACCCAGCCCAGTGGATGATCGGAGCCTGCGCCCACTGGTGCCGCTGGCATCGACTTCTCTCCCATCACCAGCACCATCCACGGCAGGAACACGGCGTCGCCTGGCGATCGGAGCAGAAGTCGCTGGAGCAGACTCCGGCGGTGACGTAACACCTGGTTGCCATATGACAGCACCACAGGAGTTGTCCTTTGGCCTCTACAGGGACAGGAAAACACACAAGAGGTTAAAAGCCCCTACATCCCAACCTCCTCAGTGTTTTTCCTGTTCCTGTACAGGACGGATGCAAGAGGATTTTACCATTGGGATGAAGGGGGTCGCGGGGGCCTTCCTCCTTGTCAAGCAGCCCCGGGCTGATACCTCTTGAGGAGAGGTCCCTCAGCCTCACCAGTATAGCAGAAGCTCCTGGCGCCACCTGCTTCCCTCAGCTGAGGGCTCTCGGCGTCCTGCATGCGGGCCGCGAGCTCTTCTGGTCATGCTCACGCCAGGCCAGTCACACTTCTGTTTCTGGGTCAGGGCGACACACTGGAGGGCTGTATGTGTTGCTCAATGCAACACAGAAGGCAGGACCATTACCAAGCGGCACTCCAGGTCAAGTAATGAAAACCTGTGGGGATGGGAGGTCGTCAGTATTCCCTTGGTGTAAACTGTGTGCAGGGGTTCCCGAACAGCATGGCTATGGAAGAGAGTGCCCACTCAGACATTCTCCCTGATTTCCCTCAGGTCCACAAAAGTGCCAGTGGCTTTGTATAGCCAACCCAAAGACTGTATATATGTTTGTATATAGCGGTCTGAGACTGTTGTATGCTTCTAGGACAGAGGTTCCCCAGCAATGTCTGGCACCATTCCAAAAAAATAATCGGCTAGAAAGATGTCAAAGAAGTTAAGAAGGTGTGCTGTTTGCAGCAGGAAATTGTCTAAGACCTGTTTAAAAAAGTTCTGTGATGCTTACATTACCAAGATTGTCTCATAGGAACAGACATCCTTTCTGACCGATATGAGATCAATGATTAGGGTAGTAGTGCAGGCAATGATGTCCGGTATGATTCCCCAACAAGAATCTCAGACGGTTCCCCGGAAAAGACAGCAATGGGTGTTAGATGAGTCATCTGAGGAAGAGGGTTCATCTATGGACTCTGATTCGGAATTCAAGAATGAAATTTCAGGAGCGACGCTGGAGGAGGGGAAGAGATACCTTTTCTCATCAGACAACACGGACAATCTCCTAAGGGCAGTGTGAAAGACTATGAAGGTGGAGGAGACGGAGAAATCACGATCCATCCAAGACGAGAAGTTTGGGGGCCTTAGGTCCAGGAGAAACAGAGTCTTCTCCATTAACAACCATGTACATGCCATAATCCTGGAAGATTGGGAAGACGCTGAGAAGAAGGTGGTGATTCCCCGGGACTTTAGAGCACGTCTTCCCTTTGAGCCTGAGGACATCAAAACATGGGAGGATGTACCCAAGATTGATGTACCAGTGGCAAAAGTGGTGAGGAAGACATCCATGCCTGTTGAGGATTTTTCTGGTCTCAGAGACCCCATGGACAGGAAGACCAGCGGCCTCCTGAAGAATCCATGGGAAACCTCTGTAGCCATTATCAGGGCTAACAAAGTGGCCACCTCTGTAGCTAGGTCTATGTCCCTATGGTTGGAAGATGTTGAAAATCAAATCAGAAATAATGCCCTTAGGGAGACCATCTTGGACTCCATTCACCTGCTAAAAATGGCCAGAGAGATCATGGCGTATGCCTCAGCAGAATCTGTAAGATTCGCAGCAAGAAATAATGCCCTAACAATTTCGGCCCGCCGGGCAACATGGCTTAAATCATTGTCAGGGGATAGTGCTTCCAAAAACAAACTCTGCTCCATTCTCAGGTCTTCGGGTCCCGTTCTAGATGATATCCTGGAGAAGGTGTCTGATAAAAAAAGGGGAGTTCCCAGTGGAGAGATCTTGGAGGTCTCTGCCCTCCCGCAGATTTGCCCCTTTAAGGGATGTGAATATAAAAGGAAGGGGAAAACAGGGGGAGCTACCCCAAACAGGGAAGGATGGGAACCCTCATTTTGATTCTAGGTGAAGACTGAATAGGTCTTGATGCCAACAACATTGGCGGGAGACTTTGTGGCTTCCTAGGGGAGTGGAAGAATATACCATCCAACCAGTGGGTTCGGCAGACTAAAGCACACGGTCTCAGGATAGAGTTTTCCCACTGTTCCCCTGAGAGGTTTGTCCTTACAAAATCCCAATCCCCAGCCATTTATGGCCGACTTTGGACGGATGAAAAAAAATTGTTGAAAACGCATGCATTGATTCCAGTCCCAGAACGGGAACATTTTCATGGCCATTATTTGACCCTCTTTTCAGTAAAAAAACATCAGGCGAATTCCGTACCATCATAAACCTAAAACCAAGTTTCGCATGGACTCAATAAAAACCACAATCCCTCTTCTAAACAAGGACTCGGTCATGGCCACGATAGACTTGAAAGAGGCATATTACCACATAGCCATTCATCCATCTTGCCAGAGATTCTTCAGTTTTGCCCTGTAAAGGAGGGATCAGGTGTTACCACTTCCAGTACCGGTGCCTCCCTGTCGGCCTGTCCTCTGCTCCTCGGACATTCACGAAGTTACTGGCCGAGGTAGTGGCTTATCTTAGAAGAGAAGACAAAATAATACCCTATTTGGACAACTTCCTACTGGCAGCAAACTCACAGGAAGAACTGGCTCGGGAAATAAGTATCACCCTAGAAAATCTGCAGTCTCTAGTTGGGTGGTAAATACCCAGAAGTCGAACTTCCATGTAGACACCAGGAAGATCTTCTTGGGGGTTTTACTGGACTACGATACAAGTGCGTCTTTTTTACCGAGCCAGAAAGCATTGTCAGAAAGAAGATTCACGCCTTCAGAAAGAAACAGACAGAAGAGCATGATCAGAGAGGCCATGAGCATCCTCGGCCTGATGACATCCTGCATTATGCCCTAAGGTGGTGGACAGATCGGAAGAACCTCCAAGTCGGAGTTCCCTGGGAATGCTCGCCATGTGTCACGCTTACTACTGACGCAGATCAGACAGGTTGGGGCGCCCACGTAGGACCATATACTTCCAAGTGTTGTGGCCGGTACAAGTGATTAACAAGTCCTCAAGCTTCAAAGTATTAGATGCTGTTTGTTAAACCTTCAGAACGAACCAGTAGATGCCATGTCTCAGTCTTGGAACATGAATATCGCATATGTGTTCCCACCACTTCCACTGATTCCCAATGTCTTCAGGAAGATCCAGGAGGACTGAGCTAAAGTGATATGATAGCACCCTTTTGGCTGAAAAGGAGCTGGTTCTCGCCAGTGAAGAGCAAGCCAGAGAAGAGGCTATTTTCTTCCCTCTGAAGAAGAATCTTCTCAACTAGGGACTGGTGGTTCACCAGGAAATACAGCACCTACAGCTGTCGGCCTGGATCCTGAGGGGAGGTTCCTGAGGAAAAAGGGCCTGTCGGAAGATGTTATCTCCACCCTCCAGTCAAGCAGGAAGCCTGTTACAAGCACCATTTACAGGACGATCTGGAGAGTAATCTGCACATTCCTGGGTGAGGAACCTGTAGACAGTGCATGCCCAGATATCCCTAAAATTCTGATCTTCTTTCAAACAGGATTCAACAAGGGACTGAAACAAAGTACACTAAAGGTCCAGATTGGTGCCCTTAGTGTCTTCTCTGATGTTCCACTAACATCCCATCTATGGACCTCGAGGTTTGTGAAGGCTACCCAGAGGTTGAGACCTACCATAAGAACTTCAGTGCCGCCGTGGGACCTGTGTCTGGTCCTAAACGGACTCTGCGAACCCTCTTTTGAGCCAGCTGACTGCATCTCAATGAAAAAGCTATCCATTAAAACAGTGTTCCTGGTGGCAATCACAGCAGCAAAAAAGAATAGGGGAGATCCACGCCCCATCCATCAGGGATCCCTATCTTCAGGTCCTAGAAAACCAAATAATCCTGAAATTGGAACTAGCATTTCATAGTAACATAGTAACATAGTTTCTAAGGCTGAAGGAAGACCTTATGTCAATCTAGTTTAGCCTAGTGTTAGTGAAGCTGTTCTGCAGTGTTGAACCTGTGGAAGGCAAAAGCCCACAGAGTAGAAGCCAATTTTCTTCATAGGGAAAAAATTATTTCCCGACTACTAAGCTGGGTCAACTATCTACCTGTTATATTATGTTATTCATAACCTTCTATACTGTTGCTATCAAGAAAAGCATCCAATCCTCTCTTAAATTCATTCAGTGAGTTGGCCATCACTACTTCCTCAGGAAGAGAGTTCTAGAGCCTCACTGTTCTTACCATAAAGAATCCTCTTCTATGCTGGTGTAGAAATTTTTTCTTTCCTCCAAATGAAGAGAATGCCCCCTTGTTCTTGTCACAGTCCTTGGTACAAACAGATCATGGGAGAGATCTCTGTATTGCCCTCTGACATACATGTACATATTTATTAGGTCTCCCCTAAGTATTCTCTTTTCTAGAGTAAATAGACCTAATTTTGATAACCTTTTTGGGTATTGTAATGCACCCACTCCATTTATTATTTTAGTTGCCCGCCTCTGAACCCTTTCAAGCTCAGTAATGTTTTTCTTGAGCACCGGCGCCCAAAATTGCACACAATACTCCAAGTGTGGTCTGACGAGTGATTTGTACAGAGGGAGAATGATGTTTTCATCTCGTGCTCCCAGACCTCTTCTAATGCATCCCATGACCCTATTTGCTTTGGTGGCAGCTGCCTGACACTGGGCACTCCAGTGTAGCTTCTTATTAACTAAAGGCCGGTTTACACGCTGCGATCTCACTAGCGAGATCGCTAGCGTGCATACCCACCCCCGTTGGTTGTGCGTCACGGGCAAATCGCTGCCCGTGGCGTACAACATCGCTCGGACCCGTCAGAATTCTTACCTGCCTAGCGATGTCGCTGTGACCGGCGAACCGCCTCCTTTCTAAGAGGGTGATCGTTCAGCGTCACAGTGACGTCACTAAGCATCCGCCCAATCGAAGCAGAGGGGCAGAGATGAGCGGGACAAACATCCCGCCCACCTCCTTCCTTCCTCATTGCAGGCGGCCGCAGGTAAGGTGAGGTTCCTCATTCCTGCGGTGTCACACATAGAGATGTGTGCTGCCACAGGAACGATGAACAACCTGCGTCCTGCAACAGCAAAGATATTTGGGAATGGGGGACCATGTCAACGAGCAACGATAAGGTGAGTATTTTTGCTCGTTAGCAGTCGCTCGTACATTTCACATGCAATGACGTCGCTAATGAGGCCGGAAGTGCGTCACGAATTCCGTGACCCCAACGACATCGCGTTAGCGATGTCACTGCGTGTAAAGCGGCATTTAGATGCTTAAAGGCTGCTTTACACCAGACAATCTATCGTGCGATAGATCGTCGGGGTCACGGTTTTTGTGATGCACATCCGGCATCGCTGGCGATGCCGGCCTGTGTGACACCTCCTAGCGACGCAGTATCGCTCACAAATCGTGAGTCGTGTACTGCTCGCTAGGTTCCATAATATCGTTTAATTTAGTTGTTCATCGTTTCCGGGGTAGCACACGTCGCTCCGTGTGACACCCCGGGAACGATGAACAGCAGCTCACCTGCGTCACGCGGCCGCCGCCGGCTATGTGAAGGAAGGAGGTGGGCGGGATGTTTACGTCCCGCTCATCTCCGCCCCTCCGCTTCCATTGGCCGGCGGCCGTGTGGCGTCGCTGTGACGCCGAACGTCCCTCCCACTCCAGGAAGTGGACATTCGCTGCCCACAGCGTGGTCGCACGAGAGGTAAGTATGTGTGACGGGGGTTACTGACTTTGTGCGACACGGGCAGCGATTTGCCCGTGACGCAAAAAGGACGGGGGCGGGTACGATCGATTGTGAAATTGCACAATCGGTCGTACCGTGTAAAGCAGCCTTAAGTCTTTTTCCATGTCTGATTTCCCCAGCAGTTTTCCATTTACTAAGTAATCATAGCATCTGTTTCTCCTTCCCATGTGTATAACCTTACACTTATCTGTGTTAAACCTCATTTGACATTTTTCAGCCCAATTCTCCAATTTACTCAAATCCATCTGTAGTTGCAAACTTTCTTCCTTTGTGTTAACTACCTTACATAGTTTTGTATCATCTGCAAATACTGATATTTTACTCTGTAAGCCATCCACCAGATCATTAATAAATATATTAAATAGTAGGGGGCCCAATACAGAACCCTGTGGTACCCCACTAGTAACCCTGGCCCAATCTGAGTATGCACCATTAATAACCACTCTTTGTTTTCTATCACTAAGCCAGCTACCTACCCATCTACACACATTTTCCCCGAGCCCAATCTTTCTCATTTTTCTTATCAATCTTTTACGTGGGACGGTGCCAAATGCTTTACCGAAGTCGAGATAAATGACATCCAATGATTCTCCTCGGTCCATTGGAGAGCTTACATCCTCGTAGAAGCTGATCAGGTTAGTTTGAGAGGAGCTATCCTTCATAAATCCATGCTGATATGGAGTTAAACATTTATTAAAATTGAAACATTCCATAATAGTATCCCTTAAAAACCCTTTAAACATTTTACCCACAACAGATGTTAAGCTTACCAGCCTATAGTTTCCAGGTTCCCTTTTAGACCCCATTTTGAATATTGGTACCACATTTGCTAGCCGCCAATCCAGTGGAACAGACCTGGTTTCTATAGAGTCTTTCAATATAAGAAATAGAGGGCTGTCTATGACATCACTTAACTCCCTTAATACCCGAGGGTGAATGCCATCAGGGCCTGGTGATTTGTCAATTTTAATGTTACTAAGTCGGTTCTGCACTTCTTCCTGGGTTAGGCAGGTAATAATTAATGGGGCATTTACATTATCACTCTTCATTTCCCCTGGTATATCCTTTTCCTGTGTGAACACAGTTGAGAAAAAAAGTTTTTAAAACATTTGCTTTTCCCACATCGCTCTCTATGATTTTACCATCATTGTTTTTAAAGGGCCGACACCATCAATTTTAATCATTTTACCGTTTATATAATTAAAGAATAGTTTGGGATTTGTTTTGCTTTCCTTAGCAATGAGTCTCTCAGTTTCCACTTTTGCTAAATGTATTTGTTTTTTACACATTTTATTTTTTTCTCTATATCTTTTTAATGCTTCTTCGCTGCCTTCTTGTTTTAGCTTCTTAAATGCCTTGTTCTTATTATTTATTGCCCCTTTCACATCCTTATTTAGCCACATTGGTTTTCTCCTGTTCCTAGCCCTTTTTATTTCTGTACGGTATGGCTCGCTCGCAGTGGGTGTTTAATACTGATTTAAAAATTTCCCATTTATTTTCTGTGCTCCTCTTTTTGAGGACATTGTCCCAATCAATTCGGCGAAGGTCCTCTCTAAGCTGATCATCCTTACTTTCCTGAAATTCAGGGTTTTTGTAATTCCCCTACAGGGCACCTTACTGAAGGACGAGTGGAATTGTATTATATCGTGGTCACTATTTCCTAGGTGCCCATCCACTCATATGTCTGTTATTCTATCTGGCTTGTTGCTTAAAATTAAGTCCAGAAGGGCTGTCCCTCTAGTTGGGCCCTGCACAAGTTGTGACAGATAATTATCTTTGGTTACTGACAGAAACCGGTTTCCTTTCTGATATACGCAGGTTTCAGTTTCCCAGTCTATATTGGGGTAGTTGAAGTCTCCCATAATAATCATTTCATTGTGATTTACTACTTTGTCTATTTGTTTCAATAATACATTTTCAGTGGTTTCTGTTATATTTGGTGGCTTATAACAAACCCCTATGAGGATTATATTATTAGTTTTTGCCCCAAGGTAGTCTCATCTTCGAATCTGGAACAGTAGATCATTTTGCACTCCCTCTGCCAGGTTTACAAGAGCAAGAATGAACGCCACCTAAACTCCTTGGACGTCAGACAGACAGTGCTGGCTTATCTGGAGGCCACTCGGGGCGGGACTTTAGATTCTAGCCTGTTTATTCAATTTAGGAGAAAACCTAAAAGGCAGGAAAGCCATAAAAGCGACTCTACTAAGGTCGGTCAGATCCGCCATCAGTTCAACCTATACTTTGGTAGGTAAAACCCTCCAGTAGGGATTAGGGTCCACACTACCAGAGCATGATCCAGAGGTGTATCTAGGCTTTGCAGCACCTGGGGCAAGAATCGCCCCCCCCCCCAACCAAGCAGTTTGGGTGGTCGTCATGTGACCAATTCATATGTGATTTGCACCCTTACAGGCACGTGATAACGATCTTCTCTTCATAATTCTCTCAATGTTCAATGAGAAACCTAGATAGAAAAGCCAGTTGTCACATGCAAGTATGAAAATCACATATGAGTGGAGCAGGCATTTGATGACTGCTGGAACCAGCAAGCAGAGCTGAATCCTGGCAGGGAGTATATTACACATTGTTAGAACTGAGAATACTACACTGCTTAATTTTATAATTAAAGGGGTTGTCCAGGTTTGAGATGAAAGTCTGCAGTGACTCTATTCATGATTTCAGGCTTCTGAATTCTTACAATGCATGCTCTGCACACTTTTAGGATTCTCCGGTGCCAGTGACGAGAGTGGACGGTCATGTGAGCACAAGTATGAGATTTGTATACTTCTGGCCGCATTCTGATTTGATGTGTCCAGCCTCAGCCAATTAATTTTCATTGAGCATGTCTGTTCAGCATGTGACCACATCTATATAAATTGCATACTTGCAGCTTCGTAACCTCCCACCCTCACCGCCGACACCAGAGAATCCTGACAGCATGCCGTGTGCGAACCGTGAGAATTCAGAAGTCTGCAGTCGCAGAGTGATACATGGAGTGACTGCAGACTCATCACAAACTTGGACAACCCCTTTAATGCTCCTAACAACATAAATCAAAACATGGTAACCCTTAACTTGTCAGACGGCACAAGACTTTATTAAAGAGATTGTGCACTAGGATAGGTCACCAATGTCTGATTGGTCGGGTCCAGCACCTGGGACCCTCACCAGTCGCCTGTTCTAGGTGCTGTGCCGGTGGTGGCAGGTGGCCATAAGTGGTCAGTTCTGGATCTGCTCTATCTTCTGATAGTGGCAGAAGCCTCCTATTAAAATCAATGAGGCATCTGCAAACAGTATCTGAACCTACTTTCTGATTTTGCTGAAGGCTCCCTAATTCTTGGAGGAGACTTCAACCTTATCTTTGACCGAGCTGTCCACTCTTCTTCGGTTAGGTCCTCTGTCCCTGCCATGAGACTTCAGGGTCTTAGAAACAAGTTATTTGACATGAAGCTCATAGACGTCTGGCGTGTTCTGTACCCCAAAACTCGTGACTATACTTTCTATTCTCCTGTACATGACACGTACAGTAGAATAGACTTCTTTTTTGTCAATCACCATTTGCTCTCATACGACCCAGCCTGTAGTATCGATCCTATGGTGGGGTCCGGTCACGCATCAGTTTCTTTGTCTATTACCCTATTGGGGGGTGCTACTGCTATGGACAATAAGAAACACGCTGCCACTTTAAGAGACAGAAACCTCCCCGTGTTGAGGGGTAATGGAATGTTCTGCTCCCCCTGCAGAAAGTGTGCTAATGGACAGCCAGAGTGTAAGAAGAGAAGTGAGTTTCTGTTTTGATTTTAGAAGCGTGTGAAGGAACACACAGCCGGTGTGTCTCGGAGGATTGGAATTTTCTTCTGAATCAAGAGAGAGACTTGCAGATAACAGGGAACCAGCGAGGAATCTGAAGCAAGAAGAAGATTTTGATCTCCTTACCCCGGCCCAGGAGACGTGCGCACCTCCGGATGAGACTGTTGTTGGGGGCCCCCGGGACTGGATCCACGTCCCCAGCATCACTGTGAGTTGAATATTGTGCACATACTAGGGGCTAAAGTAGGCTTCAGTAGGTAGAACATGGCATCCGTGTGGCCCGTTTAGCAGAGGCCAGAGAGGTTACGTGTAGAGTAGCATTGTACCTGACTGTTTTTGTGTTTCTTGAACCTGTAATAGTTGGAGCGCCGTGCTATTGAGCGGACCAGCTAGAGAATACAAAAGTGTTGTTAAATCACGTTTTGCCACTGTATACCTCGTGCTTGAACCTGCCTTCTCCACATCTTTCCCCGCCTGTTAATAAATATACCCTTGTTGTTCGCACCTCGTCTTGTGTACTGTAACCTACTCTGCACTGCGGTGGTCCTCTCGGCCATCGCTTCAACCCTAGCAGAGCTGAATACGGGGGAGCGATTATGGTCTTTAAACCCAAGTCTACTTAGGGATCCACTTTCTCAATCCACTGTCAGGAAGACTATCTCAGACTTCTTTGTATTCCATGCCAGCAAATTTAACTCCTTTACCCCTTCAGTGGGTGACATTGAAGGGGATGGTTTGGGGGACTTTCATCCAGCAGGGAGCCAGAATTAAAAAGGATAGAGCCTTCAATATAGACAGGCTGATGACGTCTATTCAACAACTGGAAAAGAGTCATAAACAGACTCAGGACCCCCAAATTTTGGCGGACCTCCTGAACGCTAGGTCTGATCTGGGTTCCCTTATGGATGCAGCATCTTCCCGCTACCGGGATCGTTCAAGAAAATTTATGTATGAATTCTCTAGCAAACCTGGCAGAGCACTAGCTAGATTTCTTAATCCATGCCTCACTGCTACATTTATCCCTACCATCAGATCCCCTCAGGGGCAATCAGCCCATAAACCTCATGAGATCGTAATGTAGTGCCCCTGAATCGCTCAGGGCACTACTAGGTACTATATCCTCACCAGGATGCAGGGCCTACCCCCAGGGACCTGGAACACCAGTGCCAGTGACATCTGCACATACCAAAATCCCAGTACCCACTCTACACCAGGGGTAATTGGCTAGTCAGACACCAAAGGGATGGCCACTTAGGGGGCAGAGCCAGTCCAGGGGACTAGACAGCCTGGTGGGAGGGGACAGTGAGCAGTCAAGAATAGAGAGTCAAGGAGAGAGATGTGCCTAGAGCTGGGTCGTGTAACGGTGACCCGGGGACACAGGAGAGTGGTCACCAGGGTAGGTACACCCAAGTACCACTGGGACCAGAGCACCAACGGGGCACAGGGCCTTAGGTCAGGTGTCAGCTTCACGCGGCTGGCAATTACCTGCACAGTGAGGGGACCTTCACAGACCTCACTGACCCACAGATCCGGGGCCATCAGCAGTAATGGGAGGATCAGGGTTTAGGACATGGACCGGCCCTACAGGGTTCACACGCCCGTCGTATGGACGAGGAGACTGCCAAAAGGACAGTCGGGCCCCCAAACCAGCTCCAAGCTACGGGGACCCAACCACACTGAGGGTGCCGAGGGCAGAGCAACCGAGTCATCAAACTGGCACTGGAAATACAGGGACCTGAACCAGCTGTCCAAGGGTCCAACTGTGAGTAAAGACTGTTAACTTACAACCCACGGTGTGGCCTCCCTACTTCGGCAAAAGTCTCCACCATACATCCCCGGGGCTCAGCCCTACCTGCGGAGGGCCTACCACCACAGCTGCCATTACCACCAGCCCTAGTGATAACAAACTTAGCAGCGACAGTTCCACCATCTGAACCGCAACCCGCAGGTGGCGTCACACCAATGACTTTAACCTCCCCTGTAAATACTCTCCATTAAAAAGCATCCTCAGGGTCACAGAACCGGGCAACGGCCAGCATTCACCTGTGACACAGCATCCCCATAAATATACGGCCCGGGATCGAGTACCCCATAGCCCTGGGCGACACAGTAGATATATTCCATGATTATTATAATAGCCTCTATAACCTTAGTAGCCCAGTGGCAGATATATCTCCAACAAATTTCCAAGAAAAAGTGAATGAATACGTTGCTAGAGCTTCTCTTCCTCCTTTGACCTGTGAAGACTCCCTTAGGCTGGAAGATTCCTTCGGCGAACAGGAGGTTACTGAGGTTATCAAAAATTTGGCTACTGGTAAAAGCCCTGGTCCGGATGGGTTCCCAGCTAACTTCTATAAAATGTTTTCAACAGAACTGAAGCCCTTCTAGACAAGGACTTTCTATTCTGTATCCTCGACTTGTCCCTTTGCTGCACAGACTCTTGCAGCCACCATATCGGTGATCCCTAAGCCTGGGAAAGACCCCTCTCTCTGCTCCAATTATCATCCTATTTCTCTAATAGGTGTGGACGTTAAGATTTTTGCTAAACTCATAGCCAATCGCTTGACTCCACTATTACCAAATTCTATTCATACTGATCAGATGGGGTTTGTCCAAGCTAGAGAGTCGTGGGACAACACTACTAAAACCCAGCTTTTGACCTCCCACATGCATGAACAAAACATACCAGCTTGCCGCCTTTCGATTGATGCCGAAAACTGGATCTTTTTACGTTCGTCCTAAAGACAGTTGGGAATTGGTCATACTATGTTGGAGAGGATCTTTGCTTTATACCACAATCCCTCAGCACGGGTTAGGGCCAATAATATTCTTTTCTCTCCATTACGTATAGCTAATGGCATGAGACAGGGTTGCTCTCTCTCACCCCTGTTATATATAACTAGAAAGTGGCCCGATTCTACGCATCGGGTATTCTAGATTTTACGTATTGTGTAGTTAATGTATGATTTTTGTTATATATATAGATGTTGTTGTGTGTAGTTGCCAAGTGTTTGTGTAGTGCGCTGTAAATGTTCTGGGTGTTGTCTGGGTGTGGCGGGGGGTGAGAGCGGTGTTTGTGTGTTGCGTTGTTTGAGGAGCGCTGTGTGTCTGTAGCGTTGTGTGTGTGTTGCGCGGTTTGTGTGGGTGTGGAGTGCGTGTGTGTGTTTTGGGGGGGAGGTATGTTTTGTGCAGTGTGTTTGTTGTGCGGTATGTGCGTATATTTGTGTGTGCCGCGGTGTTTGTGTTGTGTGTGTGCGGCGTTGTCTGTGTGTGTGGGTGTCTGTGTAGGGCGGTGTTTGTGGTTCCCAGTGTGTGTGTGGTGTGTTGTGCGGTGCGTGCGTGGCGGTGTGTGTGTGTTTTGGGGGGGGGGGGGGGGGTGTGCACCCCCCATCGTGCTCCATCCCCCATGCTGCGCAACCCCCATCGTGCTCCATCCCCCATGCTGCGCACCCCCCATCGTGCTCCATCCCCCATGCTGCGCACCCCCCATCGTGCTCCATCTCCCATGCTGCGCACCCCCCATCGCGCTCCATCCCCCATGCTGCGCACCCCCCCATCGTGCTCCATCCCCCACGCTGCACCCCCCATCGTGCTCCATCCCCCACGCTGCACCCCCCCATCGTGCTCCATCCCCCATGCTGCACTCCCCATCATGCTCCATCCCCCATGCTATGCACCCCCCATCGTGCTCCATCCCCCATGCTAAGCACCCCCTATCGTGCTCCATCCCCCATTCTGCGCACCCCCTATCGTGCTCCATCCCCCATGCTGCACTCCCCATCGTGCTCCATCTCCCATGCTGCGCACCCCCCATCGTGCTCCATCCCCCATGCTGCGCACCCCCCATCATGCTCCATCCCCCATGCTGCGCACCCCCCATCGTGTTTCATCCCCCCATTCTGGGCACCCCCATTGTGGTCCACCCCCCATGCTGCACCCCCATCGTGCTCCATCCCCCATGCTGCGAACCCCTCAGAGAGGAGTATAATAGGAGGAGTAT
Organism: Anomaloglossus baeobatrachus; assembly: GCF_048569485.1. NCBI lineage: Eukaryota > Metazoa > Chordata > Amphibia > Anura > Aromobatidae > Anomaloglossus > Anomaloglossus baeobatrachus. The sequence continues at coordinate 168,354,046 of NC_134356.1, forward strand.
AATGGGAGGAGTAGTCCTGTGGAAAGAGGAGTATAATGGGAGGAGTAGTCCTGGGGGGTGGTGTACAGGTGCCCAATGTATGCGGGGGCGTGGCCTCGCGGGCATCGCGTGCGGGGGCGCGGGCATCACGTGCGGGGGCGTGGCCTAGCGAGCATCGCGTGCAGGGGGCGTGGCCTAACAGGCATCGCGTGCGGGGGACGTGGCCTAGCGGGCATCGCGTGCAGGGGGCGTGGCCTAGCGGGCATCGCTTGCGAGGGCGTGGCCTAGCGGGCATCGCGTGCGGCGTGGCCTAGCGGGCATCGCGTGCGGCGTGGCCTAGCGGGCATCGCGTGCGGCGTGGCCTAGCGGGCATCGCGTGCGGGGGTGTGGCCTAGCGGGCATCGCGTGCGGGCATCGCGTGCGGGGGGTGGGCCTGGCCAAATGGTTATTCCATGCGGGGGGCGGGGCCAGCAGGCATCGCGTGCGGGGGGCGTGGCCTAGCGGGCATCGCGTGCGGCGTGGCCTAGCGGGCATCGCGTGCGGCGTGGCCTAGCGGGCATCGCGTGCGGGGGTGTGGCCTAGCGGGCATCGCGTGCGGGCATCGCGTGCGGGGGGTGGGCCTGGCCAAATGGTTATTCCATGCGGGGGGCGGGGCCAGCAGGCATCGCGTGCGGGGGGCGTGGCCTAGCGGGCATTGCGTACGGGGGGGCGGGCCTGGCCAAATGGTTAATCCATGCGGGGGGCCGAGCCGAGCGGCCAATCCGTGTCGAGGGGCGGGGCCAGGCCGAGCCCAGCGGCCAATCCGACAGTTGTCACTGTAAGGACACAATTTTGGAGCAAGACACAGACAGAATAAGGCAATTATATATATAGATTGCTATGGAACACTTGGCCATATCTCTTCGAAACTCTCCTGACATAAAGGGTTTTGAGGTGGGCCAGAATCATTACAAGCTTGCCTTATATGCAGAGGATTTACTCCTGTATTTAACAAACCTGATGTGGCCTTCCCAATCCTCATTCAAGAGTTCCAACAATTTGGTATGGTATGTAATGTTATAGTAAACTATACAAAAACAGAAGCCCTCAATGTACAGTGCCTTGCAAAAGTATTCGGACCCCTTGAATTTTTCAACCTTTTCCCAAATTTCAGGCTTCAAACATAAAGATAAAAATTTTAATGTTATGGTGAAGAATCATCAACAAGTGGGACACAATTGTGAAGTTGAACGAAATTTATTGCTTGTTTTAATCTTTTTTAAAAAATATATAACTGAAAAGTGCAATATTATTCATCCCCTTTAAGTTAATACTTTGTAGCGCCATCTTTTGCTGCGATTACAGCTATAAGTCGCTTGAGGTATGTCTCTATCAGTTTTACACATCGAGAGACTGAAATTCTTGCCCATTCTTCCTTTGCAAATAGCTCGAGCTGAGTGAGGTTGGATGGAGAGCATTTGTGAACAGCAGTTTTCAGCTCTTTCCACAGATTCTCGATTGGATTCGGGTCTGGACTTTGGCTTGGCCATTATAACACCTGGATACGTTTATTTGTGAACCCTTCCATTGTAGATTTTGCTTTATGTTTGGGATCATTGTCTTGTTGGAAGACAAATCTCCATCCCAGTCTCAGATCTTTTGCAGACTCCAAGGCGGGCTTTGCACACTACGACATCGCAGGTGCGATGTCGGTGGGGTCAAATCGAAAGTGACGCACATCCGGCGTCACTTGCGATGTCGTAGTGTGTAAATCCTAGATGATACGATGAACGAGCGCAAAATCGTCGTCATCGTATCATCGCTGCAGCCTCCGACATTTCCATAATTCCGGGGGAGCGACAAGTACGATGTAGTTCCTCGCTCCTGCGGCAGCACACATCGCTGTGTGTAAAGCCGCAGGAGCGAGGAACTTCACCTTACCTGCCTCCCGGCTGCAATGAGAAGGACGGAGGTGGGCGGGATGTTTACATCCTGCTCATCTCCGCCCCTCCACTTCAATTGGCCGCCTGCCGTGTGACGTCACTGTGACGCCGCACGACCCGCCCCCTAAGGAAGGAGGCGGGTCGCCGGCCAGAGGGACGTCGCACGGCAGGTATGTGCGTGTAAAGTTGCCGTAGCGATAATAATAGCTACGGCAGCTTTCACTATATATCGAACGTGCGACGGGACTATCGCTGCAGCATCGGTAACACATTGTTACCGATGTTGCAACGTGCAAAGCCCGCCCAACAGGTTTTCTTCAAGAAGGGTCCTGTGTTTGGCTCCATCCATCTTCCCATCAACTTTAACCATCTTCCCTATCCCTGCTGAAGAAAAGCAGGCCCAAACCATGATGCTGCAACCACCATGTTTGACAGTGGTGATGGTGTGTTCAGGGTGATGAGCTGTGTTGCTTTTACACCAAACATATTGTTTGGCATTGTGCCCAAATAGTTCGATTTTGGTTTCATCTGACCAGAGCACCTTCTTCCACATGTTTGGTGTGTCTACCAGGTGGCTGTTGGCAAACCGTAAATGACACTTTTTATGGATATCTTTGAGAAATGGCTTTCTCCTTGCCACTCTACCATAAAGGCCAGATTTGTGCAGTGTACCAGTGATTGTTGTCCTATGGACAGACTCTCCCACCTCAGCTGTAGATCTCTGCAGTTCATCCAGAGTGACCATTGGCCTCTTGGCTGCATCTCTGATCAGTCTTCTCCTTGTTTGAGATGAAAGTTTGGATGGACAGCCAGGTCTTGGTAGAGTTGCAGTGGTATGATACTCCTTCCATTTCAATATGATCGCTTTCACAGTGCTCCTTGGGATGTTTAAAGTTTTGGAAATCTTTTTGTAACCAAATCCAGCTTTAAACTTCTCCACAACAGTATCACGGACCTGCCTGTTTTGTTCCTTGGTCTTCATGATGCTATCTGCACTTTAATCATAACACTGAGACTATCACAGAGCAGGTGCATTTATACGGAGACTTGATTACACAAGGTGGATTATATTTATCATCATCAGTCATTTAGGACAACATTGGATCATTCAGAGATCCTCAATGAACTTCTGAAGTGAGTTTGCTGCACTGAAAGTAAAGGGGCCGAATAATATTGCACGCCTCACTTTTCAGTTATTTATTTTTTAAAATAAGCAATACATTTCAACTTCACAATTGTGTCCTACTTGTTGATTCTTCACCATAACATTAAAATTTTTAGCTTTATGTTTGAAGCCTAAAATGTGGGAAAAGGTTGAAAAATTCAAGGGGCCGACTACTTTCGCAAGGCACTGTATCTCTTCCTGACACACAAGTTAATAGACTGAAAACCGCTTTCCCAATTAAGTGGGAGACCCATGCCATCAAATATTTGGGGATTTTTGTTTCGGCTGATCCTGGGGAGCTGTTCTCGGCCAACTATACTCCATTATTTAGCAAAACTCTTTCCGATATCAATAGATATGACTGGGGTCGGTTGTCCTGGTTCGGCCGAATCAACGTCCTAAAGATGGATATACTCCCGCAATTTCTTTATATCTTCCAAACGAACCCGATAGAGATTCCCAGACACTACTTTCGGCAGTTACAAAGGGCATGCAGCAGATTTGTATGGGGAACAAGGAGACCAAGGATTAGATTTACCACTTTGATTAGGCCCAAATCCAAAGGAGGCCCCTGGCCTCCCTGATTTTGAAAAATATTACCAAAGTGCACTCCTCACTAGAGTGTTAGGAGTACTTTGCACGTTACGACATCGCTACTGCGATGTTGTCGGGGTCAAATCGAAAGTGACGAACATCCGGCGCCAGTAACGACGTCGCAACGTTTAAAGCCTAGATGTACCGATAAACGATCGCATAAGCGTCGTAAATTGGTGATCTGTGTAGTGTCGGTCATTTTCATAATTTCGCTGCAGCGACAGGTACGATGTTGTTCCTCGTTCCTGCGGCAGCACACATCGCTGTGTATGAAGCCGCAGGAGCGAGGAACTTCTTACCTGCCTCCAGCGGCTATGCGGAAGGAATGGGGTGGGCGGGATGTTTACGTCCCGCTCACCTCTGCTCCCTCCGCTTCTATGGGCCGCCTGCCATGTGACGTCGCTGTGACGCCGCACGACCCGCCCCCTTAGGAAGGAGGCAGGTCGCCGGCCAGAGCGACGTCGCAGGGCAGGTAAGTGCGTGTGAAGCTGCCGTAGCGATAATGTTCGCTACGGCAGCTATCACAAGATATCGCATGTGTGACGGGGCGGGTACTATCGTGCTCGGCATCGCTATCATCGGCTAGCGATGTCGCAACGTGCAAAGTACCCCTTAGATTGGAGTTTCAATGATTCTAATAAACAGTGGGTTGGTGTAGAGTCCCTTTTGTCCCCTTTTCCACTGAAACAGCTTCTGTGGTCTCCTTTGCAAAATAGAGCAGCTGTCACAAGGTTTCAACCTCTGACTCAGGCCCTTTTGCTCTTCTGGGATAGAAACATCGAGACTCTGAATCTGTCGTATAGACCGGGTTGTAGGAGTTTGCTTTTTAACAATTAAAGCCAGCTTTACACGTTGCAACTTCGCATACGATATCAATTTGTTGAACGTGCCGCACAAACGATTAACCCCCGTCACACATACTTACCTTCCATACGACCTCGATGTGGGCGTCGAACGTCCACTTCCTGGAGTGGGAGGGACGTTCGGCGTCACATCGACATCACGCGGCAGCCGGCCAATAGATGCGGAGGGGCGGAGCTGAGCGGGACGTAAACATCCCGCCCACCTCCTTCCTTCCACATTACCGTCCGGGAGCCGCAGGACGCAGGTAAGATCTGTTCATTGTTCCCGGGGTGTCACACACTGCGATGTGTGCTACCCGGGTACGACGAACAATCTGACGTTCAATCCATGAGGAATGAACGACGTGCGTGCGATGAACGTTTTAACGTTCAATCGCACGTAGCTGTTACACACTGCAATGAACCTTACGATGCCGGATGTGCGTCACTTACGACGTGACCCCGCCGACACATTGTAAGATACATTGCAGCGTGTAAAGCTGGCATTAGATTTTCCACCTGCGATGGAGAGATCCTCCTTTTTATGTTGGAGCTGTCATGAAGGAGTGACCTTGGGGCAGGTAGCTAACAGGCTGTCTAGAGCTTCATCTTTCGAGGCCCCACAGGAGACCTGCCAGGGGAGAAGATTGTTCTGGCTGGAATATGTCCAACTGACTACATTTCTTAAAAAAGATTCCCACGATCTACCCTCCTAACCTTACCCCTTTTGAGTCTACACTTTTGCTCACTATGGCACCAAAACATACTATCTCTCTGATAAAAAGCCTCTTATGTGAAACCCAGACCAGGAGTGTTCCGGCCTATATAGAGAGTTGGCAGAGAGAACTCCAGATCACACTGTACACAATTGCCTTAAAATGTTTACACTCTCTCACAAAATGTCGATTTCTTGTAGCAAAAAAACAGAATTTATAATGGGTATGTGGGGCACAGCTTCACTAAATGTACTAATCTAGAAAAACCACAGAGTCCAAGGAATCATATGCAAAACGTGAAAAAGTTTATTTATACACACTTTAAAACACAATTAAAAAGGAGGAGACTCAAAAAAAAAAAAAAAAAAAAAAAAAAAAAAAAAGAGTCCCTCCATAATGCAGCATGTATACACCATGAGACCTCAGATGTTAGTATATAAAGCATGAACAGGCTAGCAAAAACCATTGGTTTGCACTATACATAGTCAAAAATACAATCCTGCAGTCATGTTTGGTGCAAAATAAAGAAAGCCTGCTGATAATTACCAGAGTAGTATGAATCAGAGGTGGTGTAACCGCCCACACGCCCCACGCATTACCCACCATGAGTGGCTTCCTCAGGGGTATACTGACATTTACCTGAGGTCAGACATATGTATACACAACTTCTGTTAATGCCAGACTACTTACACCTGTGTGTGGAGTTGCACGATTTCTTGTAGCGCACAAGAGAAAAATTTTAAAATTCTTACCCGATGGTATAGATGCCCTGACCTGCTGCACAAAATTTTTCCTTCATTACCAGATGCCTGTTGGAGATGTGGAACGGAAACTGGTACTATGAAACATATCTGGTGGTCCTGCTCCCTTTTACGCCAATTCTGGGACGCAATTTTCAAGAAATATTTTCAAGTGACGGGTGCACGGATTCTCACTACGTCTCAGATTGCCTTACTGTCCCTATTGCAGGGTTCCCTTTCCGTGTCCAAGAGAGGCATCCTGCTTTTCTTCTTCATAGCTGCTCGCATGATCATCCCAAGACACTGGAAGACGACTACGGTCCCATCTGTCAGGGAATGGTTTGAGGAGTTGAATGGGTTGTAACGTATGGAGTCCCTTATGGCAAATAATGAGGACAAGTGGGACAAGTACGCTGGCACCTGGCTTTCGTGGACTCTTTTTCGGGAGGGCTCTGATTGTGCCTCCTGGCTGGGTTAGACCGGTTATAGGGGTGTAGCTCCCTCGTCTCCAGTCTTAGGGGTGATTGTCAAGAGAATGGTAGATAAGGATCATTTTGCCCCATTGGAATCACGTGTTCCTGGTGGATTGTTCTTGGGTTGCCCATCTTCCACCTTTTCCTAACCTCCCCTCTCTCTTTTTCCTACTTTTTTCCTTACCTTTTGTTTCCTCTTGTTATATCTTTTTCTTTCTACTCTTTTATTCTGAATTTTGTCTAGTCTTTAAAAAGAAATGCTAGTTTAACTCATATCTACAGTATACAGCTGTTTAGCCACAATTTTTAGTGTTGGCAAGTTTTATTACCATATTAATTTTGAATGGCACTACTTATTATACTTCTTTCGACTAAAGGGGGCTTTAGACGCAACGACATATTTAATTATATGTCATCGGGGTCATGGAATTCGTGACGCACATCCGGCATCGTTAGCAACGTCGTTGCGTGTAACAGCTCCGATCGAGTGTTAACGATCAAAAATACTCACCTAATCGTTGATCGTTGACACGTCGTTCATTTTCAAAATCTCATTGGTCGTTGTGGACGTAGGTTGTTTGTCGTTCCTGAGGCAGCACACATCGCTACGTGTGACACCCCGGGAATGACGAACAACAGCTTACTTGCATCCTCCGGCAACGAGGTGGGCATGCCGTTAATGCGGCTGGTCTCCGCCCCTCCGCTTCTATTAGTCGGCCGCTGTGTGACGTCGCTGTGACGGCGCACGAACCTCCCCCTTAACAAAGAGGTTGTTCGCCGCCCACAGCAACGTCGCTAGGAAGTGTTAGCGATATTGTGCGCCACTGGCAGCGATTTGCCCGTGACGCACAAACGACAGGGGAGGGTACGCTCTAGCGATATTGCTAGCGATATCGTAGCGTGTAAAGCCCCCTTAAGATTGTTGATACTTCTTTATGCTTACCATGATACCCATATAAGCTAATTGAACATTGAATTCTGTATTATCATCATTGCTGTGTTGTTTTCATGTGCATGGAAAGCAAACACTTGTTTATTGTGTTTTTTGAATGTCTGTAATAAAAATTATTTACATAAAAAAAAAAATCTATGAGGCAGATGTGTAGTACCTGGCCGCAGACAGTATCAGAGGACGTAGCAAATCCAGAAATAAGCATTTCCAGCCACCTGCACCAAGAGCAGCTGATCAGTGGGGCTCCCATTGCTCATATCAGAAGCAAAGCGTAAATGGCACCGAGACCTAATGTGGGACATAGTCAGTATCACAAATAAACATTTACATTCAGCTACCTTATAGATGATGTGTCTCTAAGTCGTTTCTTTCTATTCCTCATCTTGTCCTGACACCATGATGACTTTGCACATTTCCATCGCGGCTCTGCAGATTTCCATCTTCTCCGGTCTTTTGCAGCACATGCCGACACGATGCCCTGAAAAATAGCAGAATGATTATAATACTCCGATTTAAAAATATCTACACTGTGCCCAGAATAAATAATGTCCTCTCACTGTGTTCTCTGTGCACAAAATGACCCACTCACTGACCCTCTTATGGTACATGCCCTCCACACTCCCTCTCCTTTCCATACTGGGCCCCCTCTTCACACTGTCGTTTACACTGTGTCTCCTTAGGCTATGTGTCCACGGTAGAATGTACCTGCGGATTTTTCTGCATGAAAATCCGCGACTTTCGCGGCAAATCCGCACCTTTTTTTTGCAGCGGATTTTTTTTTTTCCCAATTCTATAGCCAAAATCCGCACCAAAATCCGCAACAATAATTGACATGCTGCAGATTTTTCCGGATCAAAATCCGCGGCAAATCCGCCGCGGAAAAATCCGCAGCATGTACACAGCATTTCCAAAATGCCATTGAAATGGCTGGGAAGTGCCGCTGCTGCAGATTTTCAGGAAATCTGCGGTAAATCCGCAATAAATCCGCGGCAAAATCCGCGAGAAATCCGCAGCGTGGACACATAGCCTTATACTGCCCAGTCTTTATACTGTGCCCGCTCATCATTCTCCCACTCCTTGCTATGGTTTCACACAATCCCCCAATGCTACCCCATCTCCACTACAAAGTTTCTATTCTATGATAACCAAAAGAGACAAAAAGGACTTAACGTGCAAACATTCAATAGCAACATAATAAGTCAAAATCACAACCTTAAATGCTGCATATAAAAATCATTTTTATTGTGACATGTAAAAAACAGGTTGGATTTATATTAAATGTATAAATAGACTACATGGTAAAGAACACAGGGATAATGAGGATAGAAGAAAGTAGCACATTAACCCCAGCATGTAAGGTGTAACCGGCTAGTAATAAGTTCGCCCATGAAGTATTATAATGGATCGCATAAAGTGATCCTATATCATGGGGAAGCAGGGAAAGTCAGATTTATTGACAAATCGAAAGTTTCTATTCTGTGCCCCCTCACATTTTTCTCATCCCTTACAGTCTCCTCACTACCTCCTGTCCATATACTTCCCCCCCGCACTCCCCATCCTGCCTGCTTGCTCCTCATACCATGTCACTCTTTATTCTTAGTCCCCAAAATGTCTTTCTCCTGTTTGCTCCCCATACTATGTCCCTATACATTCCCCCAATCACTCCACATACTATGTATACATTTCCAGGGTAGAGAAAGAAGAAAGATACCAGCTCACCAACCTGGAGTTCCAGAGAAGCCGAACAGTGCACGGATTTCAGCAGAGCCCACTGAGATAATTAGGATAAAAAGTTAAATCCAGCATCCATTTCTAGCATTTCTAGCGATAATATAAAACGAATTCTGCCTGCAAGGTCAAAAACCAGTGTGAATATTTACAAGTGAAAATATTTACAACATATATATACATATATACAATGTTACAAAGTAATTTGACACGTACTTAATGACAAAGATGCTAGGAATCACGGGTCACCTGGACAACCGCCAGGGGACCGTGACGCCTTCCCCTGGCGGTCTGTTACATTAGGTGCTAGTTGGCTAATTTCCTCCATTTCCAGGCGTCTCCTTCATCTATCCTCCGCTCTGTCACAGCCTCCCACCATATTGCTTTGGTATGTAAACCTCTCTCCTATGCTATGTGCTACATTTACCAATATGCTTTACCTTATGCCGATTGGTCATTTAGCAGAATGCACTCACAGACTGTACTTATCATACCTTGTGAAGCTTACAGGCAGTTTGTTATCAGCTACATGATGTCATATCCCATAATGTGTTCCCTAGACACTCATTGGTACTTGCATATCTAATATGGATATTCTTTGTATACTAGATGACACTTGCTGCAAAATGTGATACCCTCATCTTATACTTCTGTGACGGTTGTCCAGGTGACCCGTGATTCCTAGCATCTTTGTCATTAAGTACGTGTCAAATTACTTTGTAACATTGTATATAGTATCATAGTATCATAGTTTTTAAGGTTGAAGGGAGACTCTAAGTCCATCTAGTTCAACCCGTAGCCTAACATGTTGATCCAGAGGAAGGCAAAAAACCCCCCAATGTGGCAAACAAGTTCCAATGGGGAAAAAAATTTCCTTCCTGACTCCACATCCGGCAATCAGACTAGTTCCCTGGATCAATACCCGGTCATAAAATCTAATATACATAACTGGTAATATTAAATTTTTCAAGAAAGGCATCCAGGCTCTGCTTAAATGTTAGTAGTGAATCACTCATTACAACATCATGCGGCAGAGAGTTCCATAGTCTCACTGCTCGTACAGTAAAGAATCCTCGTCTGTGATTATGATTAAATCTTCTTTCCTCAAGACGTAGCGGATGCCCCCGTGTTCCAGTCGCAGGCCTAGGTGTAAAAAGATCTTTGGAAAGGTCTCTGTACTGTCCCCTCATATATTTATACATTGTGATTAGATCCCCCTTAAGCCTTCGTTTTTCCAAACTAAATAACCCCAAGTTTAATAACCTGTCTTGGTATTGCAGCCCACCCATTCCTCTAATAATCTTGGTGGCTCTTCTCTGCACCCTCTCCAGTTCAGCTATGTCCTTCTTATATATCGGTGACCAGAATATGACTTGTGACTTGTACAGAGGTAGAACTATATTTTTTTCATGAACACTTATACCTCTTTTAATACATCCCATTATTTTATTAGCCCTGGCAGCAGTTGCCTGACACTGTCCACTAAAGTGAAGTTTACCATCCACCCATACACCCAAGTCTTTTTCTGTGTCTGTTTTACCCAGTGTTCTACAATCAAGTACATAATCATAAATGTTATTTCCTCTACCCAAGTGCATGACCTTACATTTATCTACATTAAACTTCAATTGCCACTTCTCAGCCCAATCCTCCAATTTACATAAATCTCCCTGTAATATAAAATTATCCTCCTCTGTATTGATTACCCTGCAGAGTTTAGTATCATCTGCAAATATTGAAATTCTACTACGCATGCCCCCAACAAGGTCATTTATAAATATGTTGAAAAGAAGCGGGCCCAATACTGACCCCTGTGGTACCCCACTATGAACTGAGACCCAGTCCGAGTACGTACCATTAATAACCACCCTTTGTTTCCTATCACTGAGCTAGTTTTTAACCCAGTTACACATATTTTCCCCTATCCCCATTATTCTCATTTTATGTACCAACCTTTTGTGTGGCACCGTATCAAAAGCTTTTGAAAAGTCCATATACACAACATCCACTGCATTTCCCTGGTCCAGGCTTGAACTTACCTCTTCATAGAAGCTGATCAAATTAGTTTGACAGGATCGATCCCTCATAAACCCATGTTGATACTCTGTCATAAGGTTATTTTTCTTGAGATACTCCAGTATAGCATCTCTCAAGAAACCCTCAAGGATTTTACCAACCGTAGAGGTTAAACTTACCGGCCTATAATTTCCCGGCTCAGTTTTATGTATATTGTGAACGTTGCTTACCGCAACCCGGGGGTTTTACTCGCTTGTAGCGATGCAGGGTAGCTTAGGCATACACAGGCAACGCAGTCTCTCAAAAATGCAGCAGTTTATTAGTAACCAACATAAACTGCCCTTCCAAATGTAACAAAGCGTCTCCTGGCTTAAAGGAAAATATAACATCCACATACCGTGGGCTTCCAGTCCAATTAAATGTCCATAGTGGATTCTCCACACTCTGGCTCCAGCCAGCGAACACAAGTCACTGTGGTGCTTCCTGCAGCCTCCAGCCCTCTCCAGCCAGGCTGCAGTCTTTTCCCCAGTCCTCACTTGGACTGATTTCCAGGAGTCTCTCTTCAGTCTTGACACAGACTGAGATCTCCAGCACACATCCTCCATGTGCAGCACTCTCAGGCTTCTCTCTGTTTCTAAAACTAACAGTCTCTTAAAACCCAACCGGATACACCCACAGGTGGAGTGAAATTGGTTAAAGGATTTCACCAGCACAAAACTCCAGGCATTTTGTTCTTTAAAATAAAACTTCCTTTATTTTCTTATCATTAAAAAGTCCATGCTATGGTGGTCAAGCCCATGTCAGAGAGGACGCGTTTCGAACATCCAGTTCTTATTCAGTCTCTAAACCATCTAGTCACAGAACTGTTTAAAAAGGGCTGAACCCAAACATGTGATCAAATGCAAGGAGAGAGCAAGACAATTACAAAAACATTAACCCCTTGAGTTATATCACTCCATATAATGCTTATAACACTTATATATATACAAAGTATTTTTTTAGCCAGATTAATATGCAAACATCAATTCATTTCTTTTATTTAAACCTTTCGGAAATCTTGTGCCCATTAAAAACATCCATTTTATTTCTCTCTGAAAGAGGATATCTTTCAAATTTCCACCCCTTCTAGGTAGTTGAATTTTTTCAATGGCATTAACTTTCATGCCTGTTAAATTACCTGCATGTGCGTCGCGAAAATGTTGAGACGCTCCTGATAATTTTCTGGTGGTGGCATTATTAACATCATAAATGTGTTCAGATATCCTCTTTCTGAGAGAACGACAAGTGCTGCCTATATATTGTAACTGGCAAATAGTACACGATATTAAATAAACCACATGGTCTGAACTGCAGTTTATGAGTGACATTATTTTATATGTTTTTTTATCTGTAAATGAAGAAAATTCCTTCACATTTGACATATAACCGCATAGTCCACACGATCTGTGGCCACATTTGAAAGAGCCTGTGCTGGGTAACCAATTGCCAGTGTTTTTTTTTTCTTTTTTAGTGGAACCGCACCTATTCATATGATCACTAGGTGATAACATGGATCCCAATGTAATGTTCCTTTTTGAAACAAATTTAACTCCATTTTTTAAGATTTTGTGTAATGTGTCATCTGTAGATAAAATGGGTAAATATTTTTTAATAATTTTGATTACATCATAATAATTTTTACTGTATGTTGTTGAAAAAACAACTGACAATTCTTTCTGGGGATTATCTCTGGTTTTATTCATGTCCAAATATTGTGACCTACTCACTTTGATTGCCTTGGTTTTGGCTTTCTGGAGATTTGTCATTTTATACCCTCTTGCCAAAAACCTTTTTTCAATAGTGCTGCATTCTACCTCAAAACCATTTTGGGTGTTGCAACATCTCCTAGCACGGTCAACACCCAAAATGGTTTTGAGGTAGAATGCAGCACTATTGAAAAAAGGTTTTTGGCAAGAGGGTATAAAATGATAAATCTCCAGAAAGCCAAAACCAAGGCAATCAAAGTGAGTAGGTCACAATATTTGGACATGAATAAAACCAGAGATAATCCCCAGAAAGAATTGTCAGTTGTTTTTTCAACAACATACAGTAAAAATTATTATGATGTAATCAAAATTAAAAAATATTTACCCATTTTATCTACAGATGACACATTACACAAAATCTTAAAAAATGGAGTTAAATTTGTTTCAAAAAGGAACATTACATTGGGATCCATGTTATCACCTAGTGATCATATGAATAGGTGCGGTTCCAGTAAAAAAGAAAAAAAAAAACACTGGCAATTGGTTACCCAGCACAGGCTCTTTCAAATGTGGCCACAGATCGTGTGGACTATGCGGTTATATGTCAAATGTGAAGGAATTTTCTTCATTTACAGATAAAAAAACATATAAAATAATGTCACTCATAAACTGCAGTTCAGACCATGTGGTTTATTTAATATCGTGTACTATTTGTCAGTTACAATATATAGGCAGCACTTGTCGTTCTCTCAGAAAGAGGATATCTGAACACATTTATGATGTTAATAATGCCACCACCAGAAAATCAGGAGCGTCTCAACATTTTCGCGACGCACATGCAGGTAATTTAACAGGCATGAAAGTCAATGCCATTGAAAAAATTCAACTACCTAGAAGGGGTGGAAATTTGAAAGATATCCTCTTTCAGAGAGAAATAAAATGGATGTTTTTAATGGGCACAAGATTTCCGAAAGGTTTAAATAAAAGAAATGAATTGATGTTTGCATATTAATCTGGCTAAAAAAATACTTTGTATATATATAAGTGTTATAAGCATTATATGGAGTGATATAACTCAAGGGGTTAATGTTTTTGTAATCGTCTTGCTCTCTCCTTGCATTTGATCACATGTTTGGGTTCAGCCCTTTTTAAACAGTTCTGTGACTAGATGGTTTAGAGACTGAATAAGAACTGGATGTTCGAAACGCGTCGTCTCTGACATGGGCTTGACCACCATAGCATGGACTTTTTAATGATAAGAAAATAAAGGAAGTTTTATTTTAAAGAACAAAATGCCTGGAGTTTTGTGCTGGTGAAATCCTTTAACCAATTTCAATGCACATGGACTGGCTCTCCAAACCTCTTCTCCGTGCACAGCCCAGGATCACTGGCTTCCATCACACAGGTGAGCTGGGCAAAAAACCTCTTTCTACCCACAGGTGGAGGTATGTGATTTTCCAGCTCTGTCCATCACACTGGTCGCAGTTTAAAGGGAACCTAACCCTTAATTACAACCCAAGTTCTGTGGAACTACAAGTCCCACAGTCACACCTTCAGTTCAATATCACAGGGGGATCCTTCTCCACTGCGACCATCCACAACATTGGTGGTCGGTACCTCACATATCCCCCCCTCTGTTCACACTTGTAGGGTTGAACATTTGATAACCCACAGGGGCCCTGAGACAGGCCATTAGTGTCACCTTGTCCTACAAGTCGAGAGGGCCCTCTCTGATAAATTTGAGCTTTAGCTCCTGACAGAAAGTCGGTCATTGGAACCAGACTCGTCTCAGTCAACCTCCTTGTCAGGTACGCCCCCCGGTCATACCTATCTCTCCATGACTGTCTCCAACGGCTAGTGTAGTAGTGAAAGTCTCTTCCAGTCGAAACTACTGTCTGGTCTGACTCCGAGCTATCTAATCCACTAGAAGGGCTACTGTCTGGGCACCTCAGCACTGAGCGGATAGACGATCTGCTATATCTAGACCGTCTGCATTCTCATTTTGCAGATTTACTATGGTTTGTTCTGCCATGGCGTCTTCGGTTGTCATCGCTCTGTTGGTGTGTTCTCTCAAGACCATCCTTCGCTGTAGATACATCACTCCCTTCATCCATTCCTTTGGAGTTTAGAGTAGAGGACTTGGACCATTCAGAGTCTATGCTATAGCCCAAAGTGTAGTTAGGTCTTCCATGACCTTGGTTCCTTTTATTATAGGACCTACTTTCTGTGCCAACTGAAGCAACACCTTTATCAGGTGGGCAACCCTTCTCCTGGCCCCAGCCTGAAAGCGGTCTCCACCTCATACCCACTTGATGGAGTTGTTCTGCAATATTCTGCCTTTTTAGGTTCAACTGCCTTAGTTCTTCCAGGTAACCCAGGCGGTACTCTAGTAGGACTCGTACATTTCCAACACACTCCTTTGTTCCCACAATGACACATGGGACCATACCGACTTCACAGAGTATCTTGGCTTCATTATGAATATCAATTCTTACTCTCGTCACACCGGACTTGTCAACCATCTCCTGCATGACTCTTCCATTTCTTCCAATCAGCTTCTTAACCAGTTCTCTGGGCACTTGTGTGACCTCCTCCACAAACTCCAACAACCTTCGAGCTGTCTTGACTGCTCCTGCAGTTTTCCCATAGATTCGGAATGTTCCACTGGTTTTTTCCACTTCAATAGCTGTAATACCTGGAACCTTCCTGGCTTGCTGAATGTTACTCCTCAGCGCTCTTATTGCAAGCCCAATTAATGGTTTCTTCACAACCACCACTTCCTGAAACGCTGCGGCGAGCCGCTTCATATGCTCCAATCGTCTGGTGTCTTCTTCCATCTTTGTAGAGATGAGCCACTTCGTGCGAAGACACTGTAGGTGCATGCCACTCAGGATAGCCACCCGCTTCTTTGTGACATCACTTACAGAGCACACCACCAACCGACAAGACTCTGGGGCAAAGTACACTTTATAGGCTCCTACGGCCGTCTTGAATTTTTCATGTACCGCCTCACTGGCACAGGCTTTTCTCAAGTCTGCAGGGACTTCTACCATGCACGTAAATACTGGCCGAATTTCTTTACCTGTAAGGCCATCGAACCGTTCCTTGGGTCTTCCATATCCATCCTCTTTTCTTATCACAGGCTCCACCTTTGGAGTTGCATTCTCCTCAGGTTTTTCCATAGCCTCAGAGCCTTTGAATTTTTCCTCATCTTTGGGCTCAAGATTCTCAATCTTCTGTAACAAGTCCATCTTTATGGCCTCCATCTTGGTCTTACCAGTAAGTTCAGTTAAGCCCTCAGCTGCTGATGGGACTTCTGGGCTAAATTTCCCTACTTTAAGGGTTCTCTCAATTTCTGCAGCTTCAGCCATCTCTTGGGACTCTGCAGAATCTCCCTCAATTTCCTCTTGATTCTCTGCAACTTCAGAGGCTTTCTTGCACTCCATATCTTCAACCTCAGATTCTCTGGGGTCTACAACAGCTTTTGTGCCGTTTGCACTATTATTGACGCCAGCACTGGTTGGATCACTGGTCTGCTCACCATGACCTTTGTGGATTTTTCCTCCACCAACAGCCTCCAGGATTTCTTCTCCTATAGGGTTTTCACTCAACAGACCATCAGCCTCACACCAGGAAATCATAGGGGACATCACCACTACTGTTTTGGTCGGCTCCTTTTCTGCACTTTCACTCTGCTGATTTCTGCCGTTACAATGTGTCAGTTCCAGCTCAGACTCATCTTTCTTTTGCATGATTTTGCTGTCCAACACTACATTAGCGGTTGCTATTGGCAACGTGCCTTTCTCAACCTTCTCTGCACACTCAGATTCTGGAAGGGAATCCACCCTTTTGGCAGAACTACATGACACTGTCTCTACCTGGACCATATTTTCAGAGGTTGTAGCTCGCTCCGCCTCTCTACGCCTGTTGCGCCTTCGGCGACGGGAGGAGGCTTTCCCCTGTTCGCTCATCAGTACGTCACTGTACTGGTTTGTCACTTTAGTAGAGTTAGTGTATTTACTGGAGTCATCGTCACTCGCCCTGGTGTCCTGGACTAACATGTTCCCACCTAACCAGGTGTTGGCTCCCTTTTCTGGAGCTCCCCTGTCACTAACGGTCATATTGTCATTTATTTTCTTACACATCATGTCACTAAGTTGGGCATGTCCACCTTTTTCTTTGCTCCCCACTAACTTAGGACAGTCACCTTTAGGGCGTGCTATCTTCACCTTACCACACACAGCCACCCCACAAGGACTCTTTTTAATCTCCCACTGTGGTGGAGCTTCCTTTGGACTGTTACGGCTCTTACAAAAGCACCCGGACACTTCCCCCTGCTTCCACAAGTCCACAAATAATTTAGAGTCCCAACCTATAATAAATTGGGTGCTGTAAATCTGAAACTACACCAACATCATGAGAACCAATGTCCGTTTCTGTCTTAATGACCACACTGGTCATTGGGTATTCTTTATCATTATTGTGGGTGTGTGTCGCCCTGGGCAAGCCAGGGGACACAGGTCACAACACCACCACACCCCAAACTCCTGGTAGGCACATCACAGCTAACCAGAAATCCTTGTTGCCTTCCTCCAGAGTCTGATGATGCACACCAGGGGGTGGGCCAGGCGGTTGGCTCCGCCCACCGAGGAGCTCACAACTCTGGAGGCGGGAAAACCAGGCAGATGAGTCAGGGAGGAGGAAGTGGAAGGAGTGGAGGAGTAGTCTAGACAGGGCAAAAGTAAACAGCAAAGTGAGAGTAAAAGTAGAAAAGTGGAGAAAGAGGAAAGCAAGTGAAGTGACAGAAGAGAAAGAAAGCCTGAAGGGTCCAGCTTTGTGTAGGGCCAGATCAGCAAGGTCAGCGACGGCGGTGACTGTCTGGAGGGGGACCGTTTGGAAGTTCCTGGAAGGACCCTGTTGGCTGTGTGCCCGGTGGTCTGGAGCAGTGTTCCGAAGGACAGTCAGCACCAGGGCAGGGGCCTCTCGGACCCCGGCAAGGCTAGGAGTCGCCAAATTTGCCGAATCCGTCAGTGACGGGGACGCATATCCCCCAACAACCAAGTCCCGACTGAAGGCAACAGCCCAACCTGAAGCAGAGAGACACCGCCACCGCCACGGCACCAGTTTCTCAGGGCCAGCGCCTGCGGGCAAAGTGTAGAGCTCCTCCGGCCCAGATTGTAGTCGGGGAGCGGGTAACCGGAGGGAATCCACCGCTACCACAAGTCAACCATAGGTGCAAGGAAGAGGGACATCACCGTCACCTACCGGGAGTGCAGGTGCAGCCGTCTGTGGGACCGTCCTACCAGCCGTTTGGTTTACCGTACAAACTGTGTCATGTCTCAGGCTGAGTGAGTACCACAGTGCCGCAAGGCACAGCGCTGCCCCCGCGTCCCTGCGCCCATCAGGCCCCGCACCTACTTCTCCATCACCGGGCCCCGGGACCAACCAACCCCTACTCACGGAGGGGCAACACAACACCTGGCTGCTCCGCATCACCATCCCCGGGAGCCCCGTACAGAGCAGCGGTGGTGAAATCACCACAACCGTGGGTGGCGTCACGAACTATAACAACCCCCACACCCAACCATAAAACCCCTTTTCACTCACGGGCGAGGAGTGTCGCTCGAGAAACCCCGGGATCCGGCCCACAGCTCGAGCCACCACTGAGCGGCTGCCGGACCCGAGCAGAAGGGGTGAGCGTAGTGTGCCGACACCCTCCTCCCCGCCCGCGACAACTTGGCGTCACGAACAGGATCTTACCGCTCTGCCGTTTGGTAGAGGTGCGCCTTGTTACCGCCGGAGGTATCCGGCAGAAAAATTTCAGAAGCCGCCATCTTTGGCGCGAAAAGTTCCCGCTCGAGCGTCTTCTCGAGCAGTAGAGGCGCGAAGGCCAAAACCCCGCCCCGAGAGAGGAGGGGCCAAAAAGAGCTAAGGGGGACGCGATGGCGGCTGGACGCATGTAGCTGCGGCTATAAAAGCAGGGACGCCAGGACCCTGCAAACATACCGTTCCTGGAAGAAAGAAAGAGAGAAAGATACCATGTGGATGCCGTCCCGAAACACCGTGGCCCCCGCACCGGGAACCGCAGCGTGGGTGGAAATCCGGACCGCGCAGCTCCATTTAAGGCTGCAGGTCAAAATGCAGCTCCTCTTGGAGGAGTGGGAGACCGACATGGCGGACGTTATAGCCACCGTGCGGAGACGCGAGGAGGAAGCGGAGGAAGAGAGGGTGAGTGACCCACGCCCCTATGTCCCGGAGGGACCGGTCGCTGCGGCTGAGGGACCCGGTCCAAGCCCTCTCCCTCCGTTGCCTCCCTCGCCACCCGTCTCGGGGGCTGTGACCCCGCCACTAGGCCCGCTACCACCGCAATCAGTAGCGATACCCAGCCCGTCCGCCCCAGCGGACCGACCTGTAGCCGGAGCCCGTAGCAAACCGGAGGTGTTGCCATGGAAGGCCCCGAAGATTGTGCCAGAGACAGTCCCCGAGCAGTTTCCCGAGCCGGAGCTGATGGCCCGCTCCGAGCCGAAGGCCCAGCAGCGGAAAGCCCCTATGCCCATCCCCCACACCTCGGCTGAGGTGGCGCCGGGTTGTTGCTGCAAGGCAGCGCCCAAGGCCATGACACCGCGGGATACGCCGCCCACCTTCCTGACAGTGGGTAACGTTCTGGATGTCCCGCGGGGCCCGACCCGTGCGCCGGCGCTGGCAGCAGCGCCATATTGGGATAGGGAGCCGACCAAGCTGGGCCTGGAGATCGCGGAGAGGGAAAGAAGGAAAGCCGAGCTGGTGGCCCGAGCCATTCGGGAGAAGGAAAATCTTCGGCAGGCGACCTTCCGTGTCCGGGGCCCGTTGTATGAAGGGCAGGTGAGGCGGTTTGATGTCCGCCGGGGCTATGGATTTATATATGACCCGGGCCTGGAGGCCGAAGTGTTTGTAGCCCGGCGGGATGTGAATGCCCATCTGCCCGAGGAGCATCCTGGCCGTAACCTCATGCCGGGGGACATGGTGCGGTATACCCGACACTGCGGAGAGAGGGGGTGGTTTGCCCTGGATGTGAAGCTCAGGGGCAGCAATGAGAGCAGGGTGCGCTCTGCACCCCCTCCCTTGGAAGGAGCACTGGAGCCTGGAGGACCGGAGTAGGGCAGCGGATGCCCGTTGCACCATCCCCGTTGGGACCACCAGTGAGTTTAAGTTTGTTGTTGTTTAAAAGTTTTGAAGAATGATGAAAATGATTAATCCAAGAAGCAGTTACCAGATTGTCTGATGTGATTAAACCGGCTGGAGCCGGCATCATTGTCCCCGTGGGGACCGTTAAAAGTTTTGCATAAGGGACTCCTTATGGACAAGCCCGTGAACTTGCAGGGCACCACAAACGTTAAGTGGCTTGTAAATATGTTGGTTACCGTTTCCGCAATGCCGCCTCTGGAGAGGCAGGTTGGAGGGAGGGCCCTCAGCAGAGCAGGCTGGGGCCCAGCCACCAAAGGAACCGGTGGCCACCCTCTGGAGGGAAGGACAGGTCCCGCTCGGGTAACTTGTGCTGGACTGTGGGTCAAGGGGTGCTGCCTGGGTTTTAGGGGCAGCATCAGGGCCAGGTTGCTTGGGTGGGAGAGAGCGGAAACCGTGACCGTAAACCGTTGCAACGTTTAAGTAAATGTGCCTCCCGTCTTGGGAAGAGTTATTAAAAATGTTATTCATGTTTGCTTAACCTTGTTACCCCCTTTTTCAGAAAAATAAAACCGGTGTAGGACGGCAGCCCGCGGACGGTCTGCATTTTGCTAAGGGGGAATGTGTCGCCCTGGGCAAGCCAGGGGACACAGGTCACAACACCACCACACCCCACACTCCAGGTAGGCACATCACAGCTAACCAGAAATCCTTGTTGCCTTCCTCCAGAGTCTGATGATGCACACCAGGGGGTGGGCCAGGCGGTTGGCTCCGCCCACCGAGGAGCTCACAACTCTGGAGGCGGGAAAACCAGGCAGATGAGTCAGGGAGGAGGAAGTGGAAGGAGTGGAGGAGTAGTCTAGACAGGGCAAAAGTAAACAGCAAAGTGAGAGTAAAAGTAGAAAAGTGGAGAAAGAGGAAAGCAAGTGAAGTGACAGAAGAGAAAGAAAGCCTGAAGGGTCCAGCTTTGTGTAGGGCCAGATCAGCAAGGTCAGCGACGGCGGTGACTGTCTGGAGGGGGACCGTTTGGAAGTTCCTGGAAGGACCCCGTTGGCTGTGTGCCCGGTGGTCTGGAGCAGTGTTCCGAAGGACAGTCAGCACCAGGGCAGGGGCCTCTCGGACCCCGGCAAGGCTAGGAGTCGCCAAATTTGCCGAATCCGTCAGTGACGGGGACGCATATCCCCCAACAACCAAGTCCCGACTGAAGGCAACAGCCCAACCTGAAGCAGAGAGACACCGCCACCGCCACGGCACCAGTTTCTCAGGGCCAGCGCCTGCGGGCAAAGTGTAGAGCTCCTCCGGCCCAGATTGTAGTCGGGGAGCGGGTAACCGGAGGGAATCCACCGCTACCACAAGTCAACCATAGGTGCAAGGAAGAGGGACATCACCGTCACCTACCGGGAGTGCAGGTGCAGCCGTCTGTGGGACCGTCCTACCAGCCGTTTGGTTTACCGTACAAACTGTGTCACGTCTCAGGCTGAGTGAGTACCACAGTGCCGCAAGGCACAGCGCTGCCCCCGCGTCCCTGCGCCCACCAGGTCCCGCACCTCACAAACCTCCACCGGGCCCCGGGATCACCAACCCCTACCCACGGAGGGGCAACACAACACCTGGCTGCTCCGCATCACCATCCCCGGGAGCCCCGTATAGAGCAGCGGTGGTGAAATCACCACAACCGTGGGTGGCGTCACGGACAATAATCATCCCCTCACCCAACAACCCCCCTTTCACTCACGGGCGAGGAGTGCCGCTTGAGAAACCCCCGGGATCCGGCCCACCGCTCGAGCCACCACTGAGCAGCAGCCGCCGGACCCAAGCAGAAGGGGGTGAGCGTAGTGTGCTGACACCCTCCTCCCCGCCCGCGACAGGTGCAGTTGGCGTGGAACTTTTTTCCAGGAATCAGGTAGACATCAGATGTGGCCCTCACCAGGGTCACCAAACTCCTTGAGTCTACAAGTCCAGTTACAGATTCCCCATCCACTTCCACGGTACACAGACGTGGCTTCTCGTCAGATGGGTGGTCTATACTGCAGAGAGGACACTTGCAGCATGAACACCTTTGTGCTTGACTACTGTCCATCTGCGCCACTGCGCCCTTGTCTATGGGATGCTCCATCCCCTTTTGGGCAACCACCCCTTCATGGGATTCCACCCCCTTTTGGGCAACCCAGTCCCCAGAGGGTACATTCCATAGCCTTTCCATGGAAAACGTATGTCTCAAACCACACAGTACCTCTGTGCCCCAGGTATACTTCTGGGCACCCTGTGTGTGCACTGGCCCCACAAGGGACTGTACCCACTTGTCCAACGCCACCAAGTCCAGACGCTCTGCCAGCGACTCCCGTCGCCGCTGCAGCCCATTCTGCTCTACCTCCTGGCGGCCAGTGTCCTGCAGTTGCTCACCGACCCGCACCAGGTACTTTAACAGTATCTCATCCACACAAGCTGCTCCAGTCATGGTCACTCAGCTCCCACGGACCTTCATGGACCCGCCGATCCACTGCAAACCGCTTAAAAAAATGTTTTCGTGGACCCGCCGATCCACAGGCAACACTTCCTTGCAGTGTGTAGACAGTAGAGAAAAAAAAAACCCTTCGTGGACCCGGCTGATCCACAGGAACAACACCTCTGCAGTTGTTAGACGTGCTGCCTGGATTCCTGCCCGCTATCTAGCACCATATGTGAACGTTGCTTACCGCAACCCAGGGGGTTTACTCGCTTGCAGCGATGCAGGGTAGCTTAGGCATACACAGGCAACGCAGTCTCTCTCAAAAATGCAGCAGTTTATTAGTAACCAACATAAACTGCCCTTCCAAATGTAACAAAGCCTCTCCTGGCTTAAAGGAAAATATAACATCCACATACCGTGGGCTTCCAGTCCAATTAAATGTCCATAGCGGATTCTCCACACTCTGGCTCCAGCCAGTGAACACAAATCAATGTGGTGCTTCATGCAGCATCCAGTCAGGCTGCAGTCTTTTCCCCAGTCCTCACCTGGACTGATTTCCAGGAGTCTCTCTTCAGTCTTGACACAGACTGAGATCTCCAGCACACATCCTCCATGTGCAGCACTCTCAGGCTCCTCCCTGTTTCTAAAACTAACAGTCTCTTAAAACCCAACCGGATACACCCACAGGTGGAGGTATGTGATTTTCCAGCTCTGTCCATCACACTGGTCGCAGTTTAAAGGGAACCTAACCCTTAATTACAACCCAAGTTCTGTGGAACTACAAGTCCCACAGTCACACCTTCAGTTCAATATCACAGGGGGATCCTTCTCCACTGCGACCATCCACAACATTGGTAGTCGCTACCTCACAATATATATATGTTGTATATATTTTCACTTGTAAATATTCACACTGTTTTTTGACCTTGCAGTTAACAACCTTGAAAAAGGAGTCACAACCGAAACGTCGGTGTTGCTTCTGTCAGGGTTCACATGTTTTTGCAGTTTGTCAATAATAAAAAACACTTTGCATACATCTTCCCTCTTTTCATCATTTGAGTGCGTGGGTTTTACTTATATTTTATCAAATATGTTCTGTAGACACCTCCTATGGTAGGAAGGTACTTCAGGCCCTTGATCTCCCCTAGTAATAGATTTACTGGGTATTCTCCTGTGGTGCTGTCATGTTGCGACCTGGAAAATAGGAATTACAGCCTACCAGTAATGATGATCCCAGGAGCCCATCATGACAACACCCTTATATCCCTCCCTAATGTTCCTTAATTCTCAATGTGAATTTAAACATTTGTATGAAGAAAGCAAAATAAAATTGCGTTGTACCCATCCTGGTGTGGTACTTGGAAAAGTCACTGAGAAGGTTGAGATGGGCTTTTAACCTCTTATGTGTTTTTCCTGTCCTTGTAGAGGTCAAAGCACAACTCCTGTGCTGCTGTCATCATGGGTTCCCGGAAACATCATCACTGGTAGGTTGTAATTCCTATTTTTCCAGAGACTAAATAGTTACTAAAGGCATAGATGAACTTACCGAGGGGTGTAATTTTTAAAATTTGGTCACTTGAGGGGATTTCTTCTGTACTGGCACTTAGGAGCTCTGCAAATGGAGTCTGTAAGCTATTCTAGGAAAATCTGTGCTCTAAAAATCAATTGGCGCTCCTTTTCTCCCAAGCTTTGTGTTGTGGCCAAACAGTACTGTACAGTCACATGTCGGATATTGCCATGTTCAGGAGAAATTGTGTAACACATTATGGGGCATTGTGAACATATTCCCATTGTGAAAATTGGAAATCTGGGGTTAAAACAACATTTTAGTGGTAAAAAAGTAATTAATTTTTGTTTACCGCCCAATAGTATAAAATTTTGTGACACACCTGTAGTGTCAAAAAGCTCACTGCACCCCTGGATGAATTCATTGATGGGTGCAGTTTGTAAAATGGGGTCACTTATGGGGGTTTTCTGCTGTCCTAGAACCTCAGTGGCTCTGCTAATGTGACATGGCACCCAGAAACCATTCCAACTAAATCTGAATTAAAATATTGCACTCCTTCTGTGAGGCAAATCCCGGGATATGAAGATGAATTATGACTCCAGTCATAATCCCTCATCACTCCCTGGCAGTGCCCCCTCCCTTCTTGTTCTCAGTGTTCCACTTACACCTCCATGGCCATGTCCTGTGATATGGAAATTAGGTGGCTTGGGGACAATGGACACAGGATGACTCCCTGCCGTGACCCTGTAGTGGGGGCTGCTAGCTAGTTAGCAAGGCTATGGAAATAGCCAGACAGAACGACTCCAGTAAAAAATGGTTCATATCTCGCAAGCCATATTTCCGATAAATATGGCAACCATAAAAATGGTGTCTCCGCATGCGGACGATGCTGGCACACCCTTTTTATGGGAGCAGGACATTGGGAAATGCCCCAGGCGTGATATCAGCCAATGGGGAACTGGCAGACAGGTCATGAGTCCCCTCGTTCTGTAGCTAAATTCATAACTGTCACAATGAGAGCATTGGCGTCCGCCTACGACGCTCCCAGGCAAAGTTATGGCCCATATTCCATGTTGTGGATTGTCCATAACTCAAGCCAGGGGTGGAGCAGTGCTCCCTCTGAGGTCACTAAGGTAGGAGGGGACCTGGATTTGCCCAGGTTGATAACCCTACTTCGGCCATTTTCCAGTGCTCTTTTCGCTGGGGGCACGTGTAGGAAACATCTGTGGGAAGGATCCTAGAAACCTGGGTACAGTGCCCCCCTGTGGCCAGACGCAACATGGTAACTGCTGGAACTGTGTATGCTTGTTTGTAACCCATGCTTTGATTGTAACTGTACTCTGACATATGTATATTCTGTAGATTCCCTATTGTATATATTGTAGTTTCTAGTGTGCTTTAGGCTGATTAAATTATATAATTAATCTTGGGCTGTTCTGTTATCTCGATCTTGAATCCCACGTCTGTGTGTTCGGCTAATAGTTACCGTAAATCGGTTGGTGGCAGCGAATTGTGCCAAGGATTATTGTGGGGAGGCCAGTGAGATTCGGGGAGATTTTATATATTCCGCCCGCGGAGGTCGGGGGAATATATACCTTACTCTCACCGGGGACCCTTCAATAATCGGCATAAGTAGTATAGCGGCCTCCTTGCTTATGGTCGGGCAATTCCATAATTGGCCTGACTATAAGAGGGGCGCTAGAGAGCGCGTCACGTGCTCTGTCTGTCGGTCGGGAGGTATAAAGGAGGGGTGACCCCCACTTGTTACCCCCCGATTGTGACGTACTGGTAGCCAGCGCGGGGGATTTCTGAGTGACCCCCCCGGTGGTTTGTGACATATTGGTGGCATAGCGGTGGGGTCGAGATAATAGTGTGTGTGAGTGTGAGACCCATACTCCCAGACACTAAAGACTGCCTGCAGCAGCTGTGGCTGCTGGGGTCTTCAGACTAGCTCAACACTAGAGTGTCAGAGTGCAGATACTGTAAGGTGTGTGGAGGCATCAGGTGTCAGTTCTGTGTCAGTGACCAAAAGTCTGCAAGAATGGCTGATGGCACCAGGAGCAGAGCTATGCAACTGGCCAATGCTAAGGCAGGAGCCGAAGAGAGGGAGGACGGTGCTGTGGACAGCAATGAGGAGGTTGCCCACGAGTCCTCCAGGAGCTCGACGCCAGAAAACCGTTCTGCCGAGGACATTGCGCAACCTGGCACTGCTGGACAAGATGAGGAGGAGCTCACCCAAGGTTCCTCAACGAGCCAGATGCCAGCCCTCCGCTCTGAAAGGGACAGTGAATCGCCTAGCTCTGCAGCGTGCCGCAGATCACCACGTGCCATTCCACCGAGCCTGGGAGGCTCGGATAGCCTTCTTCAAATGGCTATGGCCCTTCTCCAGGCTGGAGACCAGAAGGGCTACAAGGAACTCCTGGCAGAGCGCAGGGCAGAGCGGCAGGCAGCGCGTGACGCTGAGGCTGCGGAGCGGCACGCAGAGCGTGAGGCTGCGGAGCGAGAGCGGCAGGCAGCGCGTGAAGAGCGAGAGCGACAGGCAGACCGTGACTACCAGCTGCATCTAGCTCAGCTCCGGCCCTCATCAGCCACATGTGACCTTCGAGACACCAAACTTCCAAAGGTCCGTGTTGAGGACTTCCCAGTGCTGGAGAAGGATGGAGACTTGGACTCTTTCTTGACTGCTTTTGAACGGACTTGCTTGCAGCACCATCTGGACAAGGACCAGTGGGCCAAATACCTGACCCCCCGTTTAAGGGGTAAGGCCCTGGATATCCTTGGGGACTTGCCTGCTGAGGCAGATCAGGGCTACGACACCATCAAGCGGGCCCTGATCCAACAGTACAACCTCACTCCAGAGTCCTACCGCAAGAAGTTCCGGAGCCTACAGAAGGGACCAAAGGACTCCTGGGCTGACCACCGGCGGGCACTTGCCCGAGCTGCCGACCACTGGACCCAAGGCCTGCAGCTTTCCACCGGACCGGAGATCCTGGACTTGTTCATCACGGAGCAACTCTTGTGGAACTGCCCTGAGGATCTCCGCCAGTTCATCCGAGACCAGAAGCCAAAGGGGTCCACGGCTACAGCTGCCCTTGCCGATGACTACACCAACAACCGGGCCCCTGAGGCCAGGAGAGCGGCCACCAGCAGCACCTGGAGAGGGGGTAAGATGAATTCGGCGACTGCCCCACCTGCCCCTAGACTGCAGGGGGTGTCCCCCTCAACTCCCCTCTCCAGGCCCGTGGCGGAACCAAGACGGTGCCACCAGTGCAACCTACCTGGACACTTCAAGGCCATGTGCCCTCAGCGTCCCAAGGCCCCGGCTCCGTCCCCGTCCCAAGGGCCGCCCAAGGTGTATTGTGTGGGTGGGGGTGGTGGTAGGTCCCTGGACAGCTTCCAACCTGTCACCGTCGGCCGGTCTGTGACCATAGGACTGCGAGACAGCGCCTCGGAGGTGACTCTGGTGCGGCCTGAGATGGTGTCCCCCCAAGACTTGATCCCTGGAAAAACCCTCGCTGTCTCCGGGATTGGAGGCACTGACCCGGCGCTGCCTGTTGCTGACATTTATGTGGACTGGGGCGCAGGGCGGGGGGTGAGGGAGGTGGGGGTAACTGATCGGATCCCTGCAAACGTGCTACTTGGGACAGATTTGGGGCAGATAACCTCCCAGTTTGGGCCCCCCCCAAGGGCTGAACCTTCAGCCCGTACTGACATGACTCCTAACAATGTTAATGTGTTATCTATGAATGATGTAAGGGAGGAGGGAGTGAACTCTGATATTTCTGCTTGCATAGACACCATAGACACACACTCAGCTGCAGCTGTGACAGGGGAGGGGGTCAGAGAAAGGTGTGACAATGCCTCTACAAGTAACCAGCCTGTGAGCTGGGATCTGTTGCCCTCTGCAGGGATAAGCAGAGAGCAGGGTGCTGCAGGGGGAGGACCAGTGTGTGGGGTGGGGGCTACCACAGCAAATGTGGGGTCCCCAGAGATTTCACAGCGGGGTTCTGTTGCTGCAGGAGGGGAACAGGCAGGTGAGATTGGGGCCGGTCCAGGAGCGGAAGTGCTCCCAGGTAAGATCTCGGTGCATGGTTCCCCCACAACCGGGGTGTCAGGAAGCCAGGTAGGTCTGCCTGAACCGGCGACTTGGTCAGGAACGGAGGAGGAGCAGGCACGACCCACGGTCGCAGCGGCTGTGGCCGCTGTCACCCGCAGTGGGAGTGCTGGAAGCCAAGGGGCCTCCCGGAGGTCCGATAGCTCTTCCCCTTCTGACCAAGTGGCAGCCGAGTCAGGTGGAGGCCAGGACACAGGTCCCGGGGTACTGACTGAAGATGTGACAGTCTCGTCGATTCTGGCCACATCTAGTCAGGGGTTGCAGGCAGCGTTAGAAGCTGACGACAGCCTGAAAGCTCTTAAGGAGCAGGCGGCACAGCCTCCCTCGGACTCGGACCCGGAGCGAGTGGTCTGGGACCAAGGACGGCTGTACCGGGCCACGGTCCAGCAGGGTTCACCGGAGGCGTGGCCCAGGGACCGACAGTTGGTGGTACCCTATCCGTTCCGGACGGAGTTGTTGCGGATCGCACATGAGATTCCGATGGCCGGACACCTAGGGATCGCTAAGACCAAGGCCAGGTTAAACCAGCATTTCTACTGGCCAAAAATGGGGGCCGATGTGGCTGCCTACTGCCGTTCGTGTGAAACCTGTCAGAGAGTGGGGAAGGCGGGGCCACGCCCCAAAGCCCCACTGGTATCTCTGCCAATCATCGATGAGCCTTTCAGGAGGGTGGCTGTGGATCTGGTCGGCCCGCTGGCCATCCCCAGCAGCTCCGGGAAACGCTTCATACTGACGGTAGTGGACTATGCCACCCGGTACCCAGAAGCAGTGGCCTTGTCGTCCATTCGGGCTGACAAGGTGGCCACCGCATTGCTGGAGATTTTCTCCCGAGTGGGTTTTCCCCAGGAAATGCTCACTGACCGGGGGACCCAATTCATGTCCCAGCTGATGGAGGCCCTCTGTAAGCAAGTCCAGGTGCGACATCTGGTGGCCAGCCCGTACCATCCACAGACTAATGGCCTGTGCGAGCGGTTCAATGGCACCTTAAAGCAGATGCTTAAGATGTTGGTCGACTCCCATGGGCGTGACTGGGAGCGGTATCTCCCACACCTGTTATTTGCTTACCGGGAGGTTCCACAGGCCTCAACAGGATTCTCACCGTTTGAGCTCCTGTACGGGCGACGTGTGCGGGGCCCCCTGGCTCTGGTGAAAGAGGCTTGGGAAGGGGATTTGGCCACCCCTGGAGTGTCGGTTATCGAGTATGTCATGCGCTTCCGGGACAAAATGCAGGCCTTGACGCAACTGGTACACGACAATATGGCTCAAGCCCAGGCCGATCAGAAGCGTTGGTACGACCAGAACGCTTGTGAGAGGACCTACCAAGTGGGTCAAAAGGTGTGGGTACTGGTCCCCGTACCACAGGACAAGCTTCAGGCAGCCTGGGAAGGCCCATACCTCGTGTACCAGCAGCTCAACCCTGTAACGTACCTGGTCACCCTGGACCCTGCCCGTGGAAGGCGGAAGCCCTTCCATGTGAACATGATGAAGGCACATCATGAGCGGGAGGCATGTGCGCTCCCCGTGTGCAACCTGCCCGAGGAGGGAGAAGCGGAAACCCTCTTGGATATGCTAGCCCAGGTTAGGGCAGGCGGATCCATTGAGGATGTGGAGGTTGGCCACCAGCTCTTGGAAGACCAACGGTCCCAGCTGTGGGCCACCCTCCTCCCCTTCCGGGGGTTGTTTACCAACCAGCCCGGAAGGACTGACTTGGCTGTCCATCACGTGGACACTGGGGATCATCCCCCGATCCGGCGTTCAGCATATCGGGTCTCCCTGGAGGTGCAGCAACACATGCGCCAGGAGATTGACGAGATGCTGAAGCTGGGGGTGATCCAGGCATCCAACAGCGCTTGGGCCTCGCCTGTAGTCCTCGTCCCTAAGAAGGACCGAACCACTCGGTTCTGCGTGGACTACAGGGGGCTCAATGCGGTCACGGTCGCCGATGCGTACCCAATGCCACGCATCGATGACCTGCTCGATCAGTTGGCCGGGGCTCAGTACCTGACCATCATGGATCTGAGCCGGGGATATTGGCAGATCCCCCTGACTCGCAAGGCCAGGGAACGCTCTGCCTTTATTACCCCATTTGGACTGTACGAGTCCACGGTGATGCCATTCGGGATGAGGAATGCCCCTGCCACTTTCCGGCGGATGGTCAACACCCTGCTCAAGGGACTTGAAGGGTACGCGGCCGCGTACCTGGATGACATTGCCGTCTTCAGTCCCACCTGGGAGGACCACCTAGAGCATCTAGCACAGGTGCTCAGGCGGATCCACCGGGCAGGTTTGACCATCAAGCCGGGAAAGTGTCAGCTGGCCATGAGCGAGGTCCAGTACCTCGGTCACCGGGTAGGTGGGAGAACACTGAAGCCCGAGCCTGAGAAAGTGGAAGCCATCGCATCCTGGCCCACCCCCAGGACCAAGAAGCAGGTGATGTCCTTCTTGGGGACCGCTGGGTACTATAGGAGGTTTGTTCCATGCTATAGTAGCCTGGCAAAGCCCTTGACGGACCTCACCAAGAAGAAGCTGCCCTCTGCAGTCGATTGGACAATGGACTGCGAGACAGCCTTCCGGGCCCTAAAGGACGCCCTGTCCAGCCCGCCCGTGCTACAGGCAGCCGACTTCACGCGGCCGTTTGTAGTACAGACCGACGCCAGTGACTTCGGCCTCGGTGCGGTGCTCAGCCAGGTGGACTCTGCGAGCCAAGAGCACCCAGTCTTGTACCTGAGCAGGAAGCTGTTACCAAGGGAAGTTGCCTATTCCACGATGGAGAAGGAGTGCCTGGCCATAGTGTGGGCCCTGCAGCGTCTGCAACCCTATCTATACGGGCGCCACTTCATCGTGGAGACGGACCACAATCCCCTCAGCTGGTTGCACACCGTCTCTGGGACGAATGGGCGATTGTTGCGATGGAGCCTTGCGCACCAGCAATACAACTTCACCATTCGCCACAAAAGGGGCCGTGACCACGGTAACGCAGACGGGCTGTCCCGACAAGGAGAGGTCGCGGACGGGCGCACGGGGGAACACCGGAGTGTGCTGCCCCCTAGCGCCCTCAAAAGGGGGGAGGTGTGAGGCAAATCCCGGGATATGAAGATGAATTATGACTCCAGTCATAATCCCTCATCACTCCCTGGCAGTGCCCCCTCCCTTCTTGTTCTCAGTGTTCCACTTACACCTCCATGGCCATGTCCTGTGATATGGAAATTAGGTGGCTTGGGGACAATGGACACAGGATGACTCCCTGCCGTGACTCTGTAGTGGGGGCTGCTAGCTAGTTAGCAAGGCTATGGAAATAGCCAGACAGAACGACTCCAGTAAAAAATGGTTCATATCTCGCAAGCCATATTTCCGATAAATATGGCAACCATAAAAATGGTGTCTCCGCATGCGGACGATGCCGGCACACCCTTTTTATGGGAGCAGGACATTGGGAAATGCCCCAGGCGTGATATCAGCCAATGGGGAACTGGCAGACAGGTCATGAGTCCCCTCGTTCTGTAGCTAAATTCATAACTGTCACAATGAGAGCATTGGCGTCCGCCTACGACGCTCCCAGGCAAAGTTATGGCCCATATTCCATGTTGTGGATTGTCCATAACTCAAGCCAGGGGTGGAGCAGTGCTCCCTCTGAGGTCACTAAGGTAGGAGGGGACCTGGATTTGCCCAGGTTGATAACCCTACTTCGGCCATTTTCCAGTGCTCTTTTCGCTGGGGGCACGTGTAGGAAACATCTGTGGGAAGGATCCTAGAAACCTGGGTACAGCGCCCCCCTGTGGCCAGACGCAACAAGGTAACTGCTGGAACTGTGTATGCCTGTTTGTAACCCATGCTTTGATTGTAACTGTACTCTGACATATGTATATTCTGTAGATTCCCTATTGTATATATTGTAGTTTCTAGTGTGCTTTAGGCTGATTAAATTATATAATTAATCTTGGGCTGTTCTGTTATCTCGATCTTGAATCCCACGTCTGTGTGTTCGGCTAATAGTTACCGTAAATCGGTTGGTGGCAGCGAATTGTGCCAAGGATTATTGTGGGAAGGCCAGTGAGATTCGGGGAGATTTTATATATTCCGCCCGCGGAGGTCGGGGGAATATATACCTTACTCTCACCGGGGACCCTTCAATAATCGGCATAAGTAGTATAGCGGCCTCCTTGCTTATGGTCGGGCAATTCCATAATTGGCCTGACTATAAGAGGGGCGCTAGAGAGCGCGTCACGTGCTCTGTCTGTCGGTCGGGAGGTATAAAGGAGGGGTGACCCCCACTTGTTACCCCCCGATTGTGACGTACTGGTAGCCAGCGCGGGGGATTTCTGAGTGACCCCCCCGGTGGTTTGTGACACCTTCCCTTTCACAGTTTGTACTGTGCCTCAAAAGTAGTTTTACCCTACATATAGGGTATTGGTGTACTCAGGAGAATTAACACAACTAGTTGTATAGTGAATTGTCTCCTGTTACAATTGTGAATTTGAAACATTTTGAGTTAAAGCAATATTTTTGTGGTTAAAAATGTTTTTTTTCCTTTTCATAGCTGAACATTATAAAATTGTGAAGCACCTAGGGGATCCAGGTGCTCCCCAAACATGTAGATACATTCTTTGAGGAGTCTAGTTTTCAAAATGGGGTCACTTTTCGGGAGCTCAACTGTTTAGGCACATCAGGATCTTTCCAAATGGGATATGGGATCCATTAACAATACCAGTTAATTTTGCGCGCAAAATGTCAAATAGCAGTCTTTTCCTTCCTAGCCCTGCCGTGCGCCCACACTGTTGATTTACACCACATATGAGGTATCAGCGTACTCAGGAGAAATTGCACAACAAATTGTATGGTGCATTTTCTATTATTACCCTTGTGAAAATAAAATATTTTGGGTTAAAGCAACATTTTTCTGTTAAAGATATATTTTTTTATTTTCATGTCTCAATGTTATAAAGATCTGGGACGAACCTGGGGGCTCAAAGTGTTCCCCAAACATCTAGATATATTCCTTAAAGGGTGTAGTTTTCAAAATGGGATCACTTGTGGGAGAGCTCCACTGTTTAGGCACATCAGGGGCTCTCCAAATGCGACATGGAGTTCGCTATCTAATCTAGACACTTTTGTGCTCTTAAAATTCAAATGACGCACTTTCACTTCCGAGCCCTACCGTGCTCCCAAACAGTAGATTTACACCATATGTGGCTTATTGGCCTACTTAGGAGAAATTGCACAACAAATGGTGCTGTGCATGTTGTTACCCTTGCGAAAATTCAAAATTTGGGACTAAAGTAAAATTTTTGTGGTAAAAAGTAAAATTTTAATTTTTTCTTTCCACATTGCTTTAGTTGCTGTGAAGCACCTAAAGGGTTAATAAACTTCTTGGGTGTGATATTGAATACTTTGAGGGATGCAGCTTCTAAAATGGTGTCACTTTTGGGTATTTTCTGTCACATAGGCCTCTCAAAGTCACTTGAAATTTAATGTGATCCCTAAAAATATATGGTTTTGTAAGTTTTGTTGGAAAAATGAGAAATTGATGATAAACGTTTAACCCTTCTAAAGTCCTAACAAAAAAAAATATGTTTAAAAAAATTGTGCTGATGTAAAGTAGACATGTGGGATATGTTATTTATTAACTATTTTATGTGATATAAGTTTCTGGTTTAAGGGTATAAAAATTAAAAGTTTGAAAATTGTGAAATTTCCAATTTTTTTCACAAATAAATGCAAAAAATATTGCCCTAAATTTACCCCTATCATGAAGTCCAATATGTCACTAGAAAGCATTCTTGAAATGACTGGGATACATTGAAGCATTCCAGAGTTATAAGCTCATAAAGTGACAGTGGTCAGAATTGAAAAAAATTTGCCTGGTCATCAAGTAGAAAACAGGCTGGGGGTAAAAGGGTTAACAGAGAAAAATAATCATGCCTTTTTTTATGCCATTTCCCGATCTCCCTGTATAATCTTCTTGCCGTATTGTAGCAGTCATTACAACTAAAAGGACACTAAATATGTCCATGTTATGTGTTGATATGTGATGTTTATTATTTAAAAAAAAAAGTGCATTAAAAATATAATTATTTTAATTGGGTTTTTTTTCTGATTTTTGGAGCAATTTTATAGTAAAATAAAATCTTTTATTTTCACTGTAGAATACAGGGACATAGAAATATACTACAATGTAGAATTTATCTCTATGTACCAGTATAATCAACCTGTGAAGTCAGGGCCATGTATCACTATTGAATCAGTGGACAATTATTCTTACTATTTCACTAACCTTTTTTTATTTTGTCCTGTGGTATAAGTGTTGATAATTACCCTTCAAATTTTATTATACATACATCCTAGTCACTTAAAATCTTGGCCCTAGGGCTAGATTTACTATTTACTTGAAGTGACAGTATTGTTTTGTTATATCGTAGCGATTATTATTCTATTAAAATACAACTTTCTATTGGTGCAGATTTTTATTACTTTTTATAATATTATTTTATGAGCAAATAGAGAGAGTATTTGCTGTTAATCTTGCTGCTGAGGAAGTTGAAGCGATACTAGTGCTTTCATCTGCTTCTATTTCTACATAGAAATACACTGCTATGTAGAATGTATCTCTATGTACCAATATAATCTGCCTGTGGAGTCAGAGCCTGCAATGCAGATGGTAGCGCCTGGTCCCGCTCCCAGCGGGGCATCCCTGCACACCTCCGCTCCTAGGCTCCAGCAGGGGTGCCCTCCCTCTCACCAGCCCGTTCCCAGCGCGGTATCCCTGCTAGCTCCCACTCCCAGGCTCCGGCGGGGGCGCCCTCCCTTTCACTTGCCCGGCGACTCTACTCTCTCCTCCTCCTGCTTCCAGGCCGCTTGCAGCCCTTCTATGCGTGCCCGTATGGTGTCCGTGTGGCCATGCCCACTTTCTGAAAGAGCTAGCGTCTCATTATCTGGAAGTGGTCCCTGAAGTCACCTGTTACCTTAAAGGTATTTAAGACTGTCTCCCCTTACAGGAGGCGTCTGAGCAACGTTGCCTTTTATTTAGTGCGTTGCTAGTTCTCAGGTCTCTGTGCGCTACTGTGTCTAGTTCTGATATTGCGTCCTAGTACCAGTCTTGTGTTTCTAACTTGTGTCTCGTCCTAGAGCCTGCTCTCTACCACCACCTCCATGCTGCCATGTCTCAGTCATCATCTCCGTGCTGTCACGTCTGAGCCACCACCTCCGTGCTGCCACGTCTCAGCCACTACCTCCATGCTGCGATGTCCGAGTTACAATCTCTGGGCTGCCATGTCTGAGCATGCCAAGTACCAGACATTAAGAGACTCCATCTGTCCGTAAGAGTCGATCACCACTGGTTCCTGGCAGTCGTGCATTTAAGCCCCCTGTTGCTGCGCCAGACAGCCCCTGTATAGAGGTTCTCTACTGGTTGCTCCTTCAGGGGAGTCCAGTGTACGGTCCGGTGGGTCATCTCCTGGATGCTTGCTGCCCTCGGCGACCATAACACAGATCACATGTAGAAAACTCTCTGTCACAATGTGACTGTAGAATAGCAAGGGACAGGGGGCATCTCTAGGGGACCCCTGATGGTGGAGATGCCAGAGTCACATGCCTTACTATTCTCCTGACCAGAACTATTCGGTTTCCCCCCTCTCAGGGAAAGAAGGGGCAGCAGTGTGATGGCAACACAGATAAAGACAGAAAGGGTAAAACAAAAACTCAGACACACTGCAAGCTTGAAGGAACAAAACAGTAAGAGACTAAGGAGAAAAGCAAGAGAAGTAGGGCAGCAACAAAAGGACAACAAGGGTTAACACCAGAACAGATCACAGCAATGAAGTACTATAAACCATCAGTAAGTCTGGATCACAACACCTCATCAGAATAGTATAGGGAAGCTATAGCTGGCATTAAAGGACGTGTCCAGCCAGTATACATAGGAGGGGCGCAAATGTGCAGGCTCCCCCCAGTATGTGATCAAATGAGACTAACAAACAACCCAGCAGAGATTAACTCGTTAGCCTGCCTATGAACTACAAGTCTGTGGGTCGATGCCCAAGTCTGCCTGTGTTAATCACTGACATCAGAGAAGTTAGCAGGCAGAGTGCCAGAATTTGTAGTCTCCACAGATCCTGACACCGCTATGAGAGTTAGAAATGTTTGTAAAAATCTCCTTGTACCACCCTCCCAGTGATGTCACTCGAGCCTGTGGGTCATGGCGTTAGCTGTTGCTTGCAGTTACAGAGGTTGTGAGAAAAAGTGAATTGTCTATTTAATTTATGTGTGTGCAGAGAGATGCCGGCCCCAGCCCTGAGGAGAAACTACGGAGTCGGCGAACAGAGTTAGGAAATTGGAACAAAAGCACTGACATGCCAGCACAGTGGGACTGGCCCCTCAAATCGGGACACTCTCGGTCGAATCTGGAGCAGTTGGAAGCTATTATTTAGGTAAGGTTCAGATGGACATATTAAAACAAGCCAGACACTTCCAGAAATAGCAGACATGATGCCGCCGTGTGCACATCTACATAGCGGACTACTGCTATTACATGCACTAGTCAGGCCCATTTGTGGCGCCCTAGGACCTGGTCGCCACAACGGCATTGCCCTCCTGAGGGTTAATGCTGAGCCTGGAGGTAATGGGGAAATCTACTGGCCAGCAAGTTAACATCCACCGCAGTTTCTCCCTCAGGCCAGTAGGGGGAGCTCTGAACCTGAAGTTTCAGGGAGCTTCCTTAAGCCTGACCTGGGGGAGGAGTTAGTTAGTCTGTAGGGAGCAGCAGAAGTGAACAGACACAGAGTGAGCTGTCCTGTGAATCTGGGGCCTAGAGCTGGAGCAGTTTGGCCCAGAGAAGCAGGAGTAGCTGAGAGGCAGCAGAGAGACTCGGACATCGGAGTCTGTGGTTGCCAGGGTATAAAATCCGTCCCTGGTAGCCGAATCCGAAGGGCAGGGGAGCTGCAAGCCCCTGGCCCAGACACATCCAAGGTACAGCTGCAGCATCAGGGCCCGGTGTGGACCCCAGCGGAGAAGCACCAGGGAGTGGGCCTGCGCAGCCACCTACAGAGGGAAGGGACGTGCTATTGGTCCCAGCAGCGAAGAGGGCCATTGCTGGATTCAGAGAAGCAGGGTCCTATCATCACCAAGAAAGGTACAGGAGTAGGCCTCATACTTAGCTGGCCAGAAAGATCACCCCAAGTACTTCCAGGCCGACCGGATCCCCATCACCACCTGTAACGGTCTCCCAGGACTGGACTGTTCCCAGAGTAAAAGAGGAAAAGGTAAAGAGACTGTTGTTTGTGCCTGGTTCTTTCCTCGCCTGTCGGCCCTGCACCGTGTTAGTCACACAGCACCATAGACTTTCACAAGCACCAACTGTGCCCCGGGCATTGCTCCACCTGTGGGGAGCAGTACCATCATAGCTGCCATAATATCATCCCGGAGGCCTCACACAGCAGCGGCGGCTTATTAGCCGCATACCACAGGTGGCGTCACGAACACAACCATTAACAAGCAAGCCACATATTCTACTGACACCCACCAGGGCCACGGAGCCGGGCCCAGCCACCACTGACTACCACCGGACTAGTCCAGCCCGGCACCGGGTGTCCCATAGCCCTGGGGTGGGCGAGTCAACTTTTGGCGTCACGAACAGGATTTCGTGCCCGGTCCCACCGGGTACTGTGCGCCTGCCGGAATTGTGCTTAAAAGATTGTGTACTGGCTGCAGACCACCGCCGCCATTAGCCTCGCCGAGCGCAGGAAGAAGGGGGGCGTGCCTGACAAAGAGCGCGAAGGGAGCGCGCCATCAGAGCAGAGCGCTGTTAACCCCGCGCGACCCGGAAGAAAATTTGAAAAGTGAACGGAGCCTGGTAAGGTTCACTAAGGGGGAGGAAGATGTCCGACTCAGAGGGAGGGCAGGTGGCTGCCATAGCCCGAGACGCCGCAGCACCAGCAGAAGCAATCCCAGTCGCCGTCGCCCCGGCCCCCACTGTAGCGCCGGTAATGCCGATCACCATGCCATACATACCGGGAGCAGAATGGCTGCCGCAGTACTCCGGGGAGTCACATACCTTGAGTGACTTCAGAGAAAGCCTGCACAGCTTATTCCGGGTGTATCCGCTGACTGAGAGCCAGAAGGTGGGCATATTAATGGGACA
Source organism: Anomaloglossus baeobatrachus (assembly GCF_048569485.1). Classification (NCBI taxonomy): domain Eukaryota; kingdom Metazoa; phylum Chordata; class Amphibia; order Anura; family Aromobatidae; genus Anomaloglossus; species Anomaloglossus baeobatrachus. Next base: position 168,392,281 of record NC_134356.1, read on the forward strand.
GCTAGCCGGCGCAGCCCAGCGTGAAGCGAAGTCATGGCCTGATACAGATAAAGGGACAGCAGCCCAGATACTGGCCAAGCTAAAGAGTACATTTGACACTCGCACCGCAGCAGAGATAAAGATGAGATTCTTTGGGTGGAAGCAGCGGGCCACAGACAGCATAAGGGACTATGCCCTAAACCTGCAAGAGGCCCTGAAAGCAGTTAAACAGGTGGACCCAGAGAGTGTACGTGAAGAAGACAAACTCCTAACTGAGCAGTTCATAGAGGGGCTCCTGTCAGATGCCCACAGGACCCAGCTGCGTATCCTGGTCCTGCAGAACCCTGCTCTGGACTTTGCCAAGTTTAAGGACCAGGCCATCAGGGTACTGAGAGAATCTACGCCGAATGACCCAGTACCCCTCCGGCCTCCTGCTATCACGTACCCCGGGGTGGTGCCTGCAACACGAGCCACTGCAGGGGCTGAGGCGCAGTCCCTGGATAAGGATCCCACTGCGGAGCTCAGACAACAGGTCCAGGAGCTGACCAAGACTGTGGCTGCCCTTGCCAAGACCGTGCAGTCTCTACAAATGACCCCCTCGCCTGCGAAAATCGAGTTGGCCTCCAGCCCAGAGGACGTCCCATGGATGCGACAGAGAAGGATTCCGCCGACCCGAGGCAGAGACACAGACCGGTACGATTCAACAGGACAACCGATCTGCCGCAACTGCAACCAGGCGGGCCACATTGCACGACGCTGTCCTTTAAATGGGCCGAGCCTGGGGCCAGGAGCCGACCCCCAGGTGTAAGGAAGCCCGGCTCAACCCCCAGCCGCAGCAAGTATGTGGGAGGACGACCGGTCCTTCCTATTGTGCTGGATGGAATCCCTTTGAATGCCCTCCTGGATACAGGGTCCCAGGTAACAACCATCCCCCACAAACTGTACAAAAGATATTGGGCCGATTCAGACATTGACCATGGCCCAGATGATGATTTAACAATTGTGGCCAGTAATGGTCAGCCCTTACCTCAAATTGGGTACAAAGAAGTAACCATTAAAGTGGGGCGGGTGGAATTGCCATGTCAGGGGATGATAATTGTAGATATTGATCGCAAAGAATCTGACCCACTGCTAACTCTTGGTACAAATGTGATAGAAAATTGTATTGCCGAAGTGATAATTTTGTTACAGCAGGCGTCTGAAACTGCCAGCTCCGGGCAGCAGCGTGCCCTACAGAGGGAGATCAGAGCCCTGATGAGGAGGCAGCAGATAGAGCTGGCCGGAGGAGAAATTGGCAGTGTGAGGGTAAGTGACCCCCTCCCCATTGTAATACCCCCAAGAAGTGAAATGTTGATTTGGTGTCGGGCAGCAATAGGCCTCAAGGGTCAGGATTACCATGCCTTGGTAGAACCAATGTATTCAGACAGTAGGCCTGGAGTCCTGATAGCCAGAGGGGTAGCGGACGTCCGCAAGGGGAGAGTGCCCGTCCGTGTCCTGAATTGTGGGGAGGAGGAGGCCAAATTGCCCCGGTATGCCACTGCGGCAAAATTGTACACTGTCAGCAACAATACCATTAAAGCAGTGGAACCCTTGATCCCGTCCGACCAGGCGGAAGACAATGGCTCCAAGGGGCAGCCGGAAGACTGGTGCCAAAAATTACATGTGGGCACCGACTCCACCCCCTCACACCAAAAGCATGGGGTTTACCGGGTGGTACAGGAGTACGAGCGGGTCTTCAGCAAACACCCCCTAGATTTTGGGCAGGTGAAAGGGGTTCAACATCAAATCCCCACGGGTGATCATCATCCCATTAAAGAAAGATACCGCCCTGTACCCCCCGCACAGTATCAGTGTGCCAAGGAAATGTTACGGGAAATGAAGGAGGCTGGGGTTATCAGAGATAGTTGTAGCCCCTGGGCAGCTCCACTAGTGCTCGTAAAGAAAAAAGATGGTACAATGAGAATGTGTGTAGATTACAGGCAAATTAACCGCATTACACATAAAGATGCCTATCCACTACCCAGAATAGAGGAGTCACTAACAGCCTTAAAGTCAGCTAACTATTTCTCCACCTTGGATCTCACCAGTGGGTATTGGCAGGTTCCCGTGGCAGAGGCGGACAAGGAGAAGACTGCATTCACGACACCAATGGGTCTCTGTGAGTTCAATTGTATGCCATTCGGGCTCTGCAACGCCCCAGGGACATTCCAAAGGTTGATGGAGTGCTGCTTGGGCCACCACAACTTCGAAACCGTGCTGCTGTACCTGGATGACGTAATAGTCTACTCCAAGACTTATGAGGACCACCTGAAGCACTTAGCAGAAGTGTTTGAGTCCTTGTCGAAATATGGCCTGAAGATCAAGCCGTCCAAATGTCACCTCTTGAAGCCAAAGGTACAGTACCTGGGTCATGTGGTCAGCGCAGAAGGCGTGGCACCTGATCCGGAGAAAGTCACGGTAATTAAGGACTGGCCAAGACCCACCACGGTGAAGGAGGTGCGGCAGTTCCTTGGACTGGTGGGCTACTACCGAAGGTTCATTGATGGGTTCACCAAGATAGCAGCGCCCCTTCAAGATCTCCTGGTGGGCCAGCCGAAGCAGGCTAAGAAGCAGAGCCCTCCATTTGAATGGGGCAGCCAACTGGAAACATCCTTTGTCCGGCTGAAAGGGGCTCTCACGGGAGAAGAAATTCTGGCCTACCCTGACTACAGCCAACCGTTTATACTGTACACAGACGCCAGCAACGTGGGACTGGGAGCAGTTCTGTCCCAGGTACAGGGAGGCAGAGAGAGGGTAATAGCGTACGCCAGTAGGAAGCTTCGGCCCACGGAAAGGAATCCAGAAAACTACAGTTCCTTCAAGCTGGAGTTCCTCGCTATTGTGTGGGCAGTGACTGAACGCTTCAAGCACTATCTGGCATCGGCCAAGTTTACTATCTTCACGGACAACAATCCGTTGACACACCTGGCAACAGCCAAGTTAGGTGCGATGGAACAGCGATGGATGGCCCGGCTGTCTAACTTTGACTTTACCATCAAGTATCGGGCTGGCAAGAAGAATAAAAATGCTGATGCGCTGTCCAGAATGCCTCACTTACCCGAGTCTGGAGAAGACCTGGATGAACTCGAAGAGATAGAGTTACCGGCTTTCCATCACCAGGGTGTTTCACAGTGTGAGCATGCTGTGGGAGTGAAGCGCTTAAACCAGCACGAGGTCTCGGTCAATCCATTACTCCACCATAATTGGGAAGAAACACAGAATGGTGACCCGGCCGTGCGATTGGTCAAAGAGAAGCTAGCGCAAGCTGAGACCCATCTTGGCCCAGACGCTCCAGAGGAAGCCCAGCAGCTGTGGAAGGAGAGGGGACGACTGTTCACCTACCAGGGCAAGCTCTGCAAGAGATATGTCAACTATCGAACAAATGAACTTGTCTGGCAGATAGTGGTTCCGCAGAGGGATGCTCCAATGGTCCTAGCAGCGTATCATGATAACGCCGGGCACTTCGGGTGGAAGAAGTTGGAGGCCTTACTCCGTGATCGGTTCTACTGGGTGCACATGAGAAAGATGATCGAGAAATGGTGCCGAGACTGTGGCCCGTGTAACTTGAGGCGGAAGGATGATGCCAGCCAAAGGTCTCCCCTACAGCCAATTGTCACGAAGCAGCCCCTGGAGTTGGTGGCCCTGGACCACGTGAAGTTAACACCAAGCCGGTCAGGCTATGTGTACGCCCTCACCATTGTGGACCATTACTCTCGTTTCCTGGTAGTAGTGCCTGTGAAGGACCAGACAGCCAGGACGGCAGCTAGAGCGTTCCAGGCATCCTTTTGTCGACCGCACGGCTATCCGGAAAGGGTACTGACGGATCAGGGTCCTGCATTCGAGGCTGAAGTGTTCCAAGAGTTCTGTAACATGTACGGTTGTAAGAAAATTCGAACCACACCGTACCACCCCCAGACCAATGGACTGTGCGAGAAAATGAACCATGTGGTTATTGATATGCTGAAGACCCTACCGCTGGAAGAGAGGAACCAATGGCCAGAAAAGTTGCCAGATCTGGTAGACTTGTACAACCACATCCCAGTGAATTCGACCAACTGCAGCCCCGCTTACCTGATGCGAGCCAGACCAGGCAAGTTGCCTGTAGACTTTGAGATGGGGACTGTGTCGCCTGAGGCGGTTCAAGAAATAGAGGATTGGGATGCAGAACGGCAGCAGCGGTACCGTAAGGTCCAGGAGTGCGTGGAAAGGAGCCTGTCTCAAGCAAGAACGAGACAAGAACAGCATTACAATCAAACAGCCCCAGCAACTCCCTTAGCACCTGGAGAACAAGTCCTCAAGAAGAAGCGGAAGACGCATAAGTTGGATGATCAGTGGGAAAACGAGCCCTACACCATTATCCCCTCCAACTTTGACAATAGTAAGGTATGCCTCATAAGCAAAGATGAAGGCAAGACCTGTCAAGCAATTTCCCGAGACCGCCTGAAAGCGTGCCCTGAACGGTGCCGAATCCAAAGAGAAATGGAAGGAGTACAAGGAAGTCCCCAAAGTCAAGAGAAAGAAGGGGAGATGATTCAAACCATCCTTGGGAAGTTCCCCAAAACTTGGACCCGAATCAACAATGCCATAGTGGTACCAGTTTTGGCGTTTCCGCAGTTGGTCGAGCCAGAAACAGAAAAGGTTCCGGATCCACCTAAAGAATCGTCCGCTCCAGCACGAGATGACACGCCAGCAGTGGAACAGGAGGATCAACCCCCTGTCAGTGGTGAACCTGTCATACCCTTGGCGACTCCTGGACCACAAAGGCAACCATCACGCTTACCTATTGGGGTTAGGCCCACCTGTAGTGCTGAGATAGAAGACGTACCACGTAGTCAGGGGCAAACACCAGAGCTACGTAGGTCCCAGCGCAGCACTCGGGGACAACCCCCTCTAAGGTATAGGGAGTCTACTGTATAAAGTAAAGAGTACTTATTAGAGTGTAAATAGTTATGCAAAATGTCTGTCATGTTGTGCACAAAATGTTTTCTTTCTCTTTGATTGCGAAAATGGACAATTGGGCCACTGGACTATGGGTGGCCAACACCTAAATTGTTCATAGTTAGCACCAGTGTGCTCAAACACCCCTGAAGAAAAACCCGTCCGGCGTGCATAGAGTGGGGTCATCAATGCTCTGACGCACGCCCAGAGCCTACGTTGGGGGTTTGATCGCGGCGGGTCCCCCATGGAGCAGTGTAATGGACACCCGGCAGGGAGCCACACTGGACTCTTATAGAAATGTTTAAGATTGTAACGTTAAAGAGAATGTGCCTCCCATATTGGGATGAAATGTATGACATGTTATGTTTTGTTTCTACAGTCCGGGAGTACTGAATTTAACTAAGGGGGAGTGTGGCGCCCTAGGACCTGGTCGCCACAACGGCATTGCCCTCCTGAGGGTTAATGCTGAGCCTGGAGGTAATGGGGAAATCTACTGGCCAGCAAGTTAACATCCACCGCAGTTTCTCCCTCAGGCCAGTAGGGGGAGCTCTGAACCTGAAGTTTCAGGGAGCTTCCTTAAGCCTGACCTGGGGGAGGAGTTAGTTAGTCTGTAGGGAGCAGCAGAAGTGAACAGACACAGAGTGAGCTGTCCTGTGAATCTGGGGCCTAGAGCTGGAGCAGTTTGGCCCAGAGAAGCAGGAGTAGCTGAGAGGCAGCAGAGAGACTCGGACATCGGAGTCTGTGGTTGCCAGGGTATAAAATCCGTCCCTGGTAGCCGAATCCGAAGGGCAGGGGAGCTGCAAGCCCCTGGCCCAGACACATCCAAGGTACAGCTGCAGCATCAGGGCCCGGTGTGGACCCCAGCGGAGAAGCACCAGGGAGTGGGCCTGCGCAGCCACCTACAGAGGGAAGGGACGTGCTATTGGTCCCAGCAGCGAAGAGGGCCATTGCTGGATTCAGAGAAGCAGGGTCCTATCATCACCAAGAAAGGTACAGGAGTAGGCCTCATACTTAGCTGGCCAGAAAGCTCACCCCAAGTACTTCCAGGCCGACCGGATCCCCATCACCACCTGTAACGGTCTCCCAGGACTGGACTGTTCCCAGAGTAAAAGAGGAAAAGGTAAAGAGACTGTTGTTTGTGCCTGGTTCTTTCCTCGCCTGTCGGCCCTGCACCGTGTTAGTCACACAGCACCATAGACTTTCACAAGCACCAACTGTGCCCCGGGCATTGCTCCACCTGTGGGGAGCAGTACCATCATAGCTGCCATAATATCATCCCGGAGGCCTCACACAGCAGCGGCGGCTTATTAGCCGCATACCACAGGTGGCGTCACGAACACAACCATTAACAAGCAAGCCACATATTCTACTGACACCCACCAGGGCCACGGAGCCGGGCCCAGCCACCACTGACTACCACCGGACTAGTCCAGCCCGGCACCGGGTGTCCCATAGCCCTGGGGTGGGCGAGTCACATTAATCATGCAAGACTCGTGTATGCTGCATTGTGTGAAAAACAACTTTTGTGCACAGTCACACTGGTTATTATTGGATCTGTGTACTCTCTCCATTCACCACATGGACAGTAAACTGACCGAAAATAAGGTCATCAGTACCAGGGTTGCCAATTTGACTTTTTCATTTTCTGGACAACTTCATCACAGATAGTCAATTTTTTTTACAGACAAATTGGAATACCATAATAAATGGTTATGGTACATGTCTACAGCCCATAATTCTGATAAGACATTTGTTACATTCACTTTGATCTGGTAAAATGTTAGACTTTATTGAAAAAAGTAAAAAAAAAAAGCGCTAGAATTGCATGAGGATTGAATGAATAAAGCCATGACTGCTCCATGTTTCAGATGCAATCTCGTGTCCATTATCAGAGCTCAGATAAAGGACGCTAGATTGAGTCTGAAACACATAGCTGTCAGGGCTTTATTCATGGAATTCAGTATTACTTACAGCAAGATGGGCTTCAGTGTGTACATCACCCTGGCCAAAAACTAGTACTCTAGCAGGATACAGCTAAACCCCCACTAAAGTGGAAGCGTCACAGGTGCAGGAGGAGCAAATCACACACACACCTCCATGGAATGGAGGAGGGCGATTGCTAGATGATAAAACTGCACACTAGTGGCTTGCATAGAGCGCTGTTCACATATGCAGATAACACAGTCACAAACCCGCAGCCTATTAGGTGACGCCCATACTATTAGATCAGGCGGGCTGCCAAGCCGTACCCCACTATGTATCATGCACGGACAGACACTCTACAATGCAAGGCCCAACAGAAAGGGGCCTGGCTGTATCCTGTCCAAAAAAAAAAATATATGAGGATCTAATAGTATGAGCGTCACCTAATAGGCTGCGGGTTTGTGACTGTGTTATCTGCATATGTGAACAGCGCTCTATGCAAGCCACTAGTGTGCAGTTTTATCATCTAGCAATCGCCCTCCTCCATTCCATGGAGGTGTGTGTGTGATTTGCTCCTCCTGCACCTGTGACGCTTCCACTTTAGTGGGGGTTTAGCTGTATCCTGCTAGAGTACTGTCACGCTCCCCGGGTCCTCTGCTCCGCTCCCCGGGTCCCCTGCTCCGTTCCCCGGCTCACCTGCCACGCTCCCCGCTCTCCAGCCTCCGGTGCCCGTACTTCCCAGGCCCCCTGGTCTCCGCTCCCGGCGCCCGACGGCTTCCCAGTCCCTGGCCGGCTCCCCTGCGTCCTCCTCTCAGCTTCCTGCCCTGGCTTCTGGCACCCGGGCCGCGCGCATGCGCATTAGGGCGCGCGCGCGGTCACTGACCCTTTCTTAAAGGGCCAGTGTCAACTAACAGGAAATGATGCACACAGGTACAGGGTATATAGGGGGTTAATGTCCAAGGGAGCGGGGCCTGTTCTTCGTGTTTTCCCAAGCTAGGAGTCAGGTCTCCTTGTGTTCTGTGAGATACTTACCTCTCTGTCTTCTAGAGCCGATCCTGCATCGCCATCCGGTCCTGCGGTATCTCGAACCCCGAACGCTGCCCATCTGCCATCCTGACAGTCCGTACCATCTCGGATCCCTGCGGTGACCCGTCATCTCGCTCCAACGGTTCCGGACCCCGCCTGACACCATCACGGCTTCCGAACCTGAGCTCCGTCACCCGGACCACCATCAGTGACCTCGTGGTCCCAGGGACTTCTCCATTTTCTCCCAGTGCACGGACTGTCCTGCTACCTACAGTGCTCCGGCTACCGTACTCCTTTCCCTCATTCGGGAGTTCAGCCCAGTGGATCCACCTCCAGGGTCTACCCGTCCATCTGGCCCTAACAAGTACTAGTTTTTGGCCAGGGCGATGTACACACTGTAGCCCATCTTGCTGTAAGTAATACTTAATTTTTGGAGGATATTTTCCTCTTTTTGTTGCTATGTTTATATTTAGTGTAGGGACCTACAAGCATGAGGTTCCGTGACGCGGGTTGTAGGCTTACGTTTTTATGGCCATAAATACCAACAAAAACCTCATATTTATTTTTTTTGGACAGGATACAGCCAGGCCCCTTTCTGTTGGGCCTTGCATTGTAGAGTGTCTGTCCATGCATGATACACAGTGGGGTACGGCTTGGCAGCCCGCCTGATCTAATAGTATGGGCGTCACCTAATAGGCTGCGGGTTTGTGACTATGTTATCTGCATGTGAACAGCGCTCTATGCAAGCCACTTGTGTGCAGTTTTATCATCCAGCAATCGCCCTCCTCCATTCCATGGAGATGTGTGTGTGATTTGCTCCTCCTGCACCTGTGACGCTTCCACTTTAGTGGGGGTTTAGCTGTATCCTGCTAGAGTACTAGTTTTTGGCCAGGGCGATGTACACACTGAAGCCCATCTTGCTGTAAGTAATACAATTTTTGGAGGATATTTTCCTCTTTTTTTGCTATGTTTATATTCATGGAATTCACATGCAATTTTGGCGCTTTTTTTTAACTTTTTCCAATTAAGTCTAACAATTTACCAGACGCTGGAAATTAACTTTTTCACTTGAATGCCAATGGTTGGTCAGGGCGGATTTCCATGCTCCCATAATATAGGAAACTGTGTGAACTGGCTGTAATTTTTTCCTTTTTTATTTAAAGCATGGCATACACAAAAGAGAAAAAAATTGTAATAAACGAGATAAAAACGCAAGTAGAAAAAATGCATTTAAAAACACCCAAAAATACAATGAAAAAATGCAAGTAACATGATTTTAAATTTAATTTACATGTGACATCTGTTGTATTTTCATTGATACCACACGTACCCATTGTAACCTAAGGTGATATTCACATGTCTCGTTTTATACGGCAGCACGGATGACAAGGGTCAATACAAGTCAATGGGTCCATGAAAAACACGTACAGCACACTGATGACAGCCGTATGCCATCTATGTGCCATTCGTGTGCTGTACGTGTTTAACATTGAAAGTATAGGGGAAGCTGTGTAATATCTTTATTTCTTTAGCCATACCGGAAAAACACTTCATGCACACCAATGGAAAACACTGATGACACCAGTACCGATTTTACACATGCATTTTTTATTCGCAGGTGTGAAGAGGGCCTTATAGTCTATGGTGCTGTTCACATGTCCATGTATTTTTGCAGTGGTCCGTATAAAATCATGGAGACTAGAGATGAGCAACAAAAAGAGGGGGAGCCAGCACTGCTTGAGAATGGCATACAAACAATTAAAAGTGAAAATTCACATATTATTCAAACTTGTCATGGTTCGCCTCCCCGTCCACAAGGCTAGGGGGCGGAGCCTTCTTTCGGGCCTCACGTCCGGACCCTGGATGTCTTAAAAGCTGACATTTCCAGTGAACCAGCGCCGGCTATAAGCTTAGCACTGCTTTGCCTGTGATTGCTGGTCCTGTGAGTGATATCCTGATCTGTCTGTTCCTGTGCCCCCGTGCCCTTGTCTGTGTTCCGTCCCTTGGTCGTCCCTCCTGTCCTCTGTCCCCTCTCCTATTTCCCCACTCGGTTGCTTCCTCCGGTACTGACCTTGGCCTGACTTTGACTCCGCTTCTGCTCGTTCCTCCGGTCCTGCTTCTGCCCATACGGTGTTTGACCCAGCCTGCTTGACTATTCCTTGCATGCTCTGCAGCTCTGCTTCTCAGCTGTGCTTTGAGGTAGTGTATGAGAATGCTGTGTATTCACTTCCTCGTTCTCATTGCTCTGTGTAGTGTCTTTTGCTGCAGAGCTCTGGCTCCCCCTGGTGGCAGCATTACACAACTGTACTCTAATGCAAAATAAGATTTTTAGCAAATAATTGATCAATTTTTTGAGCCACCCCTGCCACGTCACGGCAAATCTCGATAGGGGGGGGGGGGGGGGTCCTACTCTATATTAAATATTTACATTGTGTCATGCGGCCTCCAAAATTCATTTAACCCTTTCAGCCCCCAGCCTGTTTTCACCTTAAAGACCTGGCCATTTTTTACATTTCTGACCAGTGTCACTTTGACAGGTTATAACTCTGGAACGCTTCAACGGATCCTGGCGATTCTGAGATTGTTTTTTCGTGACATATTGTACTTCATGTCAATGGTAAATTTAGGCCGATATTTTTTGCGTTTGTGAAAATTTTGGAAATTTGGCGAAAATGTTGAAAATTTGAAATTTTATGCCCATAAATCTGTGAGATATGTCACACAAAATAGTTACTATATAACATTTCCCACTTGTCTACTTTACACCAGTGCAATTTTCGAAACAAATTTTTTTCCGTTAGGAAGTTAGAGGGGTTCAAAGTTCATCAGCAATTTTTTAGGTACCACATCACATTTGGAGTGACTTTGAGAGACCTAGGTGACAGAAAATACCCAAATGTGACCCCATTCTAAAATCTGCACCCCTCACTCTGCTCAAAACTACATCCAAAAAGTTTATTAACCCTTTAGGAGCTTTACAGCAACCAAAGCAATGTGGAAGGGAAAAAAAAAATGAAAATTTTACTTTTTTACACAAAAATGTTACTTTAGCCATAAAATGTAGCATTTTCACAAGGGTATCAGGAAAAATGCACCATAAAATTAATTGTGCAATTTCTCCTGAGTACACCGATATCTCAATATGTGGGGGAAATCAATTGTTTGGGCGCACGGCAAGGCTCGGAAGAGAAGGAGCATCATTTGAATTTTTGAAAGCAAAATTGTCTGGAATAATTAGCAGATGCGATGTTGTGTTTGGAGACCCCCTGAGGTGCCTAAACAATGGAGCTCCCCCACAAGTGACCCCATTTTGGAAACTAGACCCCTCATGGAATTTATCTAGATGTTTATTGAGCACTTTGAACCTCTGGGGGCTTCACAAAAGTTAATAACTTTGAGCCGTGAAAATAAAAAAAAACCAATTACCACGAAATTGTTACTTCAATCAGGTAGCTTTTTTTTCCACAAGCGTATCAGGAAAAATTGCAACATAAAATGTATTGTGCATTTTCTCCTGAGTACACAGATACCTCATATGTGGTGGAAATCAAATGTTTGGGCACACAGCAGGGCTCGGAAGGCAAGGAGCGACATTTGACTTTTCAAACGCAAAATTGTCTGGAATCGTTAGTGGATGCCATGTTGTGTTTGGAGACCCCCTGAGGTGCCTAAACATTAAAGCTCCCTCACAAGTGACCCTATTTTGGAAACTAGACCCCTCATTGAATTTATCTAGATGTTTACTGAACACTTTGAACCCCTGGAGGCTTCACAAAAGTTTAGAATGTTCAGCCGTGAAAATATATATATTTTCTTTTTACCATGAAATTGTTATTTCAACCAGGTAGCTTTTTTTTCCACAAGGGTATCAGGAAAAAATGCACCATAAAATGTATTGTGCAATTTCTCCTGAGTACACAGATACCTCATATGTGGTGGAAAGTAATTGTCTGGGTACACGGCGGGGCTCAGAAGAGAAGGAGCGCCATTTCACATCAAAATTGGTTTGAATTATTAGCGTACGCCATGTTGCGTATGGAGACCCGCTGAGGTGCCTAAACAATGGAGCTCCCCCACAAGTGACCTCATTTTGGAAACTAGACCCCCATGGCATAAATCTACATGGGTAATGAGCACTTTGAACCCTCACGTGCTTCATACATTGAGGCATAAAAACAAAAAAGTACTTTTTTTTTCCACAAAAATGTTATTTTAGGCTCAATTTTTAAATTTTTACAGGGGTATCAGGATAAAATGGACCGCAAAATTTGTTGGGCAATTTGTTCTGAGTACGCTGATACCTCATATGTGGCAGAAAACCACTGTTTGGGCGCACGGCAGAGCTCCAGAGGGAAGGAGCGTCATTTGACTTTTTAAATGGAAAATTAGCTGGAATTGTTAGCCGCACCATGTTGCGTTTGGAGATCCCCCTGATGTGCCCAAACAGTGGAGCTCCCCCACATGTGACCCCATGTTGGAAACTAGACACCCCCCCATACAAAGAAATATTAGTTTGGCAAAATAAAAAATACAGACGTCAGTAAAAAAAATAAAAATAAATATAAAATATATATATATATATATATATATTATATATATATATATACAGTTAGGTCCAGAAATATTTGGACAGTGACACAATTTTCGCGAGTTGGGCTCTGCATGCCATCACATTGGATTTGAAATGAAACCTCTACAACAGAATTCAAGTGCAGATTGTAACGTTTAATTTGAAGGTTTGAACAAAAATATCTGATAGAAATTGTAGGAATTGTACACATTTCTTTACAAACACTCCACATTTTAGGAGGTCAAAAGTAATTGGACAAATAAACCAAACCCAAACAAAATATTTTTTTTTCAATATTTTGTTGCGAATCCTTTGGAGGCAATCACTGCCTTAAGTCTGGAACCCATGGACATCACCAAACGCTGGGTTTCCTCCTTCTTAATGCTTTGCCAGGCCTTTACAGCCGCAGCCTTCAGGTCTTGCTTGTTTGTGAGTCTTTCCGTCTTAAGTCTGGATTTGAGCAAGTGAAATGCATGCTCAATTGGGTTAAGATCTGGTGATTGACTTGGCCATTGCAGAATGTTCCACTTTTTTGCACTCATGAACTCCTGGGTAGCTTTGGCTGTATGCTCGGGGTCATTGTCCATCTGTACTATGAAGCGCCGTCCGATCAACTTTGCGGCATTTGGCTGAATCTGGGCTGAAAGTATATCCCTGTACACTTCAGAATTCATCCGGCTACTCTTGTCTGCTGTTATGTCATCAATAAACACAAGTGACCCAGTGCCATTGAAAGCCATGCATGCCCATGCCATCACGTTGCCTCCACCATGTTTTACAGAGGATGTGGTGTGCCTTGGATCATGTGCCGTTCCCTTTCTTCTCCAAACTTTTTTCTTCCCATCATTCTGGTACAGGTCGATCTTGGTCTCATCTGTCCATAGAATACTTTTCCAGAACTGAGCTGGCTTCATGAGGTGTTTTTTCAGCAAATTTAACTCTGGCCTGTCTATTTTTGGAATTGATGAATGGTTTGCATCTAGATGTGAACCCTTTGTATTTACTTTCATGGAGTCTTCTCTTTACTGGCGACTTAGAGACAGATACACCTACTTCACTGAGAGTGTTCTGGACTTCAGTTGATGTTGTGAACGGGTTCTTCTTCACCAAAGAAAGTATGCGGCGATCATCCACCACTGTTGTCATCCGTGGACGCCCAGGCCTTTTTGAGTTCCCAAGCTCACCAGTCAATTCCTTTTTTCTCAGAATGTACCCGACTGTTGATTTTGCTACTCCAAGCATGTCTGCTATCTCTCTGATGGATTTTTTCTTTTTTTTCAGCCTCAGGATGTTCTGCTTCACCTCAATTGAGAGTTCCTTAGACCGCATGTTGTCTGGTCACAGCAACAGCTTCCAAATGCAAAACCACACACCTGTAATCAACCCCAGACCTTTTAACTACTTCATTGATTACAGGTTAACGAGGGAGACGCCTTCAGAGTTAATTGCAGCCCTTAGAGTCCCTTGTCCAATTACTTTTGGTCCCTTGAAAAAGAGGAGGCTATGCATTACAGAGCTATGATTCCTAAACCCTTTCTCCGATTTGGATGTGAAAACTCTCATATTGCAGCTGGGAGTGTGCACTTTCAGCCCATATTATATATATATATAATTGTATTTCTGAACATGTTTTTGTAAACAGCTAAAATAACAAAACTTGTGTCACTGTCCAAATATTTCTGGACCTAACTGTGTATACATACATATATATAATGAGCGCCTGCAACTGACACTAAAGCAAGTGCCACACGTGAGAGCAATGCACAAATCTCGCATCACATCACCCGACACAGCCGCACACTCCTGTCTGGAAGAGAGCGACCGTGCCGGATGATGCGGAGTGAGGCTTGTGCATCGCTCTCATGTGTGGCACTGGGCTGACCCTTACAATATCCAGTAAAAAATACTGTAGTTGACGATTACTACAGTATAATTTTACTGGCCCTAAACTAAGTTTATTTGTATTTCTTTCTTAGTTTACATAAAAAAAATTAGGACGGATGTGCTGCAAAAAGGGGGGGGAGACTAGGTGGGATGGAAAAAAGATGGATGGAGGATAGAAGAGGGCGCAACGGATGCAGGAGCAGCGGAGGATGGGATAGGGGGCGCGGCGGAGGATGGGAGAGGGGGCGGCGGAAGATGGGAGAGGGGGCGCGGCGGAGGATGGGAGAGGGGGCGCGGCGGATGGAGGAGCGGCGGAGGAAGGGGGGGCGAGGGGAAGGGTGGAATGGGAGTGGGAGGTGAGATTGGGGATAGCTACCCTACAGAATGGATCTAGGCAGCAGGATTGCAGCAGATCCGGGAGGGGGGAGAGGGGGCAGAGGATTAAGGGGATGGGAGAGAGCAGGCAGCAGATCAGGGAGGGGGCAGAGGCTGATGGGGGAGTGAGGTGGCAGATGCAGGGGCGACGAGGCTGATGGGGGAGTGAGGTGGCAGATGCAGGGGCGCAGCGGCAGATGGGGAGAGTGCGGCGGCTGATGCAGGGGCGGTGGAGCGGCTGATGGGGAGAGTGCAGCGGCTGATGGGGAGAGTGCGGCGGCTGATGGGGAGAGTGCGGCGGCTGATGGGGAGAGTGCGGCGGCTGATGCAGGGGCGGTGGAGTGGCTGATGGGGAGAGTGCAGTGGCTAATGGGGACAGTGCAGCGGCAGATGCAGGGGCGGTGGAGCGGCTGATGGGGAGAGTGCAGTGGCTAATGGGGACAGTGCAGCGGCAGATGCAGGGGCGGTGGAGCGGCTGATGGGCAGAGTGCAGCGGCTGATGGGGACAGTGCAGCGGCAGATGCAGGGGCGGTGGAGCGGCAGATACAAGCAGGCAGCAGAAAGAAAGCAGTGGCGTCAGATGCAGGGGGGGGCGCAGCGTGAGAGCAGTGGCGTCAGATGCCTCCATGCATCTGACGCCGCTGCGCCCCCCCTGCATCTGACGCCACTGCTTTCTTACTGCTCAGTAGCGGCGTAACATGCAGGGGTGCAGCCGGAAAGTAGCGGCGTCACATGCAGGGGGAGAGTAGCGGCGTCAGATGCAGGGGCGCAGCGGGAGAGCAGGGGCGAAGCACATGGAGCAGGGCAGCGGTGGATCGGGGGCTGTGACTCACAGATGGGCGCCCGCAGGGATCGCTCTCCTCAGATTCCACGGAGGGAGAAGCTAAGGAGAGCGATCTCCTACAGCGAGCTCACCCAGTCCCAGATGCACGGTACTGCTTGGAGAGATGAGTCACAAGGCCGATCTCTCCAATCAAAGCTGGGGGCGGGTGCAGTAAAGCACACTGAGCTCCAGCCAATGGCCAGTGCTGCACTGACATAGCTGGATTTCAATGCTTCAGCCATTTTCAATGGCTGAAACATAACACTGGCTGTGATTGGCTGACGAACGCCGCTCAGCCAATCACAGCCTCCGTAGGTCCGGCAAGGAGACACCACCCCTCCTGAGGTCAGGTACAAGTCCTCTCCTTCCCGAATCTACCAGTTTTTTAAAACCAATGGCGGTGCCCGGTGCTCTGGTGCCGCGATTCCGCCATGACGGATGTATCCGTCATGGGTCTTTAAGTACCAGGGCACCATGACGGCTAGATCCATCAAAGGTCGTGAAGGGGTTAAAGCAGAACCATATTGAAGCAACACATATACCTGTAAAGTTTCAGAAACCGCTTCCATATTTTCAAGGAAAGGCAACAGCGAATGAAGGCAATCCAGGTCCCAGCATGTGCAGCGAACGCCACACACGCCGGGGCAATATCAGAACTGGCCCTCACAGTGCCAAACCATGGTCCATGAATGAAGGTGGAGCAGGTCCAAGTATAAGGTGCTTAATTAACAAAGCCTGTGGACAAGGGGGAGGTGGTTGAATGTGAACAGCCACCAATATATAATTTTGATAGACGCAGAAGGAATTTTCAAACCAAACCAGGCATGCATGGCATGGTGGGAGTCAGCCACCAAACCAGTAAACAACAAAAAGAGGGGGAGCCAGCACTGCTTGAAAATTGCATGCAAACAATTAAAAGTGAAAATTCACATATTATTCCAATTTTACTATAATGCAAAATGAGATTTTTAGCAAAAAATTGATCAATTTTTTGAGCCACCCCTGCTACGTCACGGCAAATCTCGATAGGGGGGTCCTACTCTATATTTAATATTACTTTGTGCCATGCGGCCTCCTAATTATGTTAAAAGCAGAACCATATTGAAGCAACACATTTACCTGTAAGATTTCAGAAACCGCTTCCATGTTTTCAAGGAAGGACAACTGCGAATGAAGGCAATCCAGGTCCCAGCATGTGCAGTGCTGGCTTCCCTCTTTTTGTTGTTTACTGGTCTGATGGCTGACTCTCACCATGCGTGCATGCCTGGTTTGGTTTAAAAATTCCTTCTGCTTCTATCAAAATTATATATTGGTGGCTGTTCACATTCAACCACCTCCCCCTTGTCCACAGGCTTTGTTAATTAAGCACCTTATACTTGGACCTGCTCCACCTTCATTCATGGACCCTTGTCTGGCACTGTGAGGGCCAGTTCTGATATTGTCCAGGCGTGTGTGGTGTTCGCTGCACATGCTGGGACCTGGACTTGCTTAATTCGCATTTGCCTTTCCTTGAAAACATGGAAGCGGTTTCTGAAATGTTACAGGTATATGTGTTGCTTCAATATGAGTCTGCTTTTAATGAATTTAGGAGGCCACATGGCACAATGTAAATATTAAATATAGAGTAGGACCCCTATAGAGATTTGCCGTGACGTGGCAGGGGTGGCTCAAAAAATTGATCAATTATTTGCTAAAAATCTCATTTTGCATTATAGTACAGTTGGAATATGTGAATTTTCATTTTTAATTGTGTGCATGCCATTGTCAAGCAGAGATGGCTCTCCCTCTTTTTGTTGTTTACTAGAAATGAGTGGATCTGTGGAAGTTCAGCGAGTTCAGACAGACTTTGGATAAAGTTCAGTTTGGGACCCGGACTTGAACTGAAACCCAATGAAAGTCACTAATTGGGCAAGTTTGGTCTCGGCCCCATGCAGCCAGTCGTAAACAAATCACTTCTGGGGTATGTAGGGTTTTTCCATATTAATTTTTTTTTTTTGGGGGTGGTACACACTATATCCAATCATGCACACCAGAAGAAAAAAAACGCGATCAACCGTCATATCTTTAATCTTTATAATGTTTTATTATAATAAGGGTGCAAAGTAGAAACAAGAAGAGCATACAAAAATGGGTGCACAAACCCGGTGGTGCCTAAACAGTTAATATTATACGAGGGAAATTGGCAGTAAATATAAATCAATAAATATATGATTTATGTCCACAATACATTTATTGCATTAAAGGTGGGATCCCATAAAAAAAAAATCAAGATTAATCACCTGTGTAAAATTCACTGACAATGTCCCTTAAGCAGAATATAATAGTCCCTACTTCAGTGCATGTTTCCCCACATAGTGAGGTACATTGTGAGATCAGACAACAACATAATAAGGCTTACCAGTAGCAGGCACACCGCACACACCGGGATGGCGCCCACCCGACGGATGTTCGTTTCGGCGACTGCCTGCGTCAGGGATGGCGTCTGTCAGGTTTCCATGTTTTCCAGTTCTCTTTTGACTGCCCTTGCCCTCGGTTAACATGGAGGTTACCGTTCTGTTGCCCTACTTCCTGTCCAGCAGCTTAAAAGGCCGCCTCCCAGCCCAGTCCAGTGCCTGAGTATACTGCCTGCTGTGTGCTCCTGCTGTGTTTGCTGCTTATTCCGGATTGCCTCGGGATTCCCCTAAAGGACTACCTACCGATTGTCTCAGGACTGTACCCGGCTCTTAAGGCTGTGCCCGGATTCCGTTTACCATCTTCGGTCAGCACTCCGCCTGGTTCTCTTTTGGTTCGTAACCATCCTGGATAAACATTTCCGTACGGACACTCATTGACTTTACCGCTTGCTCCTTATCCCGGCCGCTGCGCATTTAGGCCTTCCGGGGTAGATTGCCGGACAGTCCCTGTATAGGGGTTCGCTCCGGTGGTCTCCCTGGGGGAGTCCGGTGCGTGGTCCCGGGAATCCCCTGCGCGTCTATTCCGGAAAGTATTGTATGTGTTATTGTATTGTTGTGTTTGTTCTGTTTCTACCGTGGTGACATACTATAAAACATCTTGTACCCGGAACTCGTCTCTGATTGTCATTGCCCTACGCTATCGAAATCCTCAGAATATAGAATAAGTATTACATTATACTCAGGCCTTTAGAGGATTTCGCTGGGGCAATGACTGAGACACGAGTAGATCAGCTGTTCTCCATGATTAACTCCCTGCAGCAGGAGATGGAGGTGGTGCAGACTAAGCTTAGAGATGTGGAAACGCAGCTGGGCCATGATCACCAGGTACTGGGTCCGGCTATACAGGATTTGCAAGTCAGAGTGGAGGCTCAGGAAGCCGTCCCCACTACGTCCGTACCAGCTGCCGGTATGCCTAGGTTACCCCCATTCCGTTTTAATGGTGATCGTAGTCAGTTCCGTGGATTTATTAACCAATGTATACTGTTTTTCGATGTACATGCTGAATATTACCGTTCTGACCGGTCAAAGGTGTTATGTATCATCATGTTATTAACCTCACGAGCACTGGCTTGGGCTAATCCGATGATAGAAAACCGGGACATCCGTTTAAATCACCTAGATGACTTTCTGAACGCAATGGCGCAGATGTTTGATGATCCGAATCGCCGTGCTACCGCTGAATCTGCTCTCCTTACCTTACGTCAGGGAAAGCGCTCTGTCATTGAATACGCCACTGAGTTCAGGAGGTTAGTGGTAGACACCGACTGGGGAAACAATGCATTATTGTCCGTTTTCAGAAAGGGTTTGTCCGGTACCATCAAGGACGAGTTAGCCCGTTCCGAATCCCCAGGGGATTTTGACCTGTTTCTCCAGCACTGTGTGCGCATAGATACCCGTTTAACGGAACGTAGACAGGAAAAATGGGCAGCTATAAACCGTATAAATAATAATACATTTCCTTCCAGAGAACCGGCTTTCAGGACGCCACGGGAGGCTGAGGACGTTCCTATGCAAGTGGACTCTCTACAAAAGCGAGAGACCAACGAACGTCGTGAACACCGGCTCCGTGAGCGTTTGTGTTTCTACTGCGGTCAATCGGACCATTTTTTAATCGACTGCCCGAAACGTCCGAATCGCCCAAATAAGGTATTGGCAGCCATGGCAGAGTGTGATAACACGGACGCAGAGTCTGATATCTCTGAGGCAAGTGGACACTTGGATGCGATATTTCCCTTGACGGTAATGTCTACCTCACCGAAGGACTCAGAAGGGAAATATACCCATTGTTCACTCCCCATTCAGATCCGGTGGGAGGGACAGCTAATTCCTACCTCTGCAATGATAGACTCTGGGGCAGGGGGAAATTTCATGGACTTTTCTTTTGCTAGTAAACACGGTATCCGGACTCAGCAAAGATCCTTACCGGTTACCATGGAGACGGTAGACGGATCTCCGTTAACATCTGGACCAGTGGATCGGGAAACAGTACCGCTAGAATGCGTGATGAAACCAGGTCAGCAGGAGACTCTTGTTTTCATGATGATCTCTTCTCCACATTTTCCGATTATTCTAGGTATTCCGTGGCTACGGTCTACAAATCCGGTCATCAATTGGGAAACTAAGGAGATATCCTTCCCACCGCAGAGTGATCCGGCCATTTGTCCAACTGTTCCGGTTCCGGTAACACCACATGCAGAAGGCACGGTACAGGTACCCGTTTTACCCTCGGTTTATCGTGACTTCGCTGACATATGCGACAAAAGAAAGGCCGATCGGCTTCCTCCGCATAGACCGTATGATTGCCCCATAGACTTACTCCCAGGGGCAGAAATCCCGTTTGGTCATGTTTACCCGTTGGCGGCACCTGAGCTAGAAGCCCTAAAGGAGTATATTGATGAAAGCCTGGCCAAGGGATTTATTCGCCCGTCTACCTCGCCCGCAGGGGCACCCATCTTTTTTGTGAAAAAGAAGGAGGGGACTCTGAGACCCTGTATTGACTACCGGGAACTGAATAAAATAACCATCCGGAACCGGTATCCGTTACCGTTGATTCCGGAGCTATTGGAGAGAGTCCAACAGGCAAAGATATTCACCAAATTGGACCTCCGTGGGGCATATAATCTGCTTCGTATACGTCCCGGAGACGAGTGGAAGACCGCGTTCCGATGTCGGTACGGACATTTTGAGTATTTAGTGATGCCTTTTGGACTTTGTAACGCTCCTGCGGCATTTCAACATCTAGTTAATGATATTTTCAGGGATATCATGGACCAATTCATGGTGATCTATCTGGATGATATTCTAATCTTTTCTGATTCTCTCCAGGAACACCAGGAGCACGTCAAGACCGTACTTACCCGGCTGAGGGACAACCACCTGTACATTAAACTGGAGAAATGTGAGTTCCACTGCTCACAAATACAATTCTTAGGTTATGTCATCTCTCCTCAGGGACTGAACATGGAATCTAGCAAGATACAAGCCATTCTCGACTGGCCGGAACCGGGAAACATCAAAGAGGTACAACGCTTTGTCGGTTTTGCCAACTTTTACCGACGCTTTATCCGTAACTTTTCAGAGATTGTTCGTCCCATCACCCTGTTGACTAAGAAAGGACAGAAGTTTGTATGGTCCGCCCAGGCTCAGGAAGCGTTCCATCGTCTCAAGGGATGTTTTACCTCAGCACCCATACTAGTGCATCCGAATCCCGCACTTCCCTTCATCGTGGAGGTCGACGCTTCCGACTACGCATTAGGGGCCATTCTTTCTCAAAGGACCGGGGACAAGAGTCTCCTGCATCCGTGTGCCTTCTTCTCCCGCAGGTTGTCCCCTGCGGAAAGGAACTACGACATTGCGGATAAGGAATTATTGGCGATTATTGCCGCCTTCAAGGAATGGAGACACCACTTACAGGGAGCCGCGCAGCAAGTGATAGTACTCACAGATCACCGTAATCTGGAATTTCTCAAGTCTGCCAGGTGCCTGTCTCCACGACAAGCCCGTTGGAGCCTATTTCTTAACCAATTCAATTTTGTTGTTACATACCGTCCAGGTTCACGTAATGGGAAAGCCGATGCCTTGTCCCGAATCCCTGCCGTGGACTCCGTGCCTGGAACCCCGTCGCAGACCGTGTTAACAGATGCCAATTTCGTTGGAGTAATCCAGGACCAGGACTTGTGGAAGGACATCAAGCTGGCCTATGATGGTGATGTATTGCTTGCTGCCCCCCCGAATGATGTAACACTTGTTCTTCGGAATGGTGTGTGGTTAAGAGAACGACGCATTTATGTCCCGGAGGCCGTAAGACTTCGGGTTCTCAAGTTGGTTCATGACTCCGTGTTGGCCGGTCATAGGGGGGTACAGAAGACGCAGGAATTTCTGAGCCGGTTTTTCTGGTGGCCTACCTGTTTAAAGGACGTGAAGGACTATGTCCACTCATGTGTGGTTTGTGCCCGGTGCAAGGTCCCTCGTGTGGCTCCTACGGGACTCCTCCAACCGTTACCCGTGCCATCTCGCCCTTGGGGGTCTATCTCCATGGATTTTATTGTGGAGTTGCCGGTCTCAGGCGGGCATAATACCATTTTAGTGGTGGTGGATCGATTGACTAAAGCTGCTCACTTCATTCCGTGTACCGGTCTTCCCTCAGCCGCAGAGACAGTGGATTTGGTTGTCCAGAACGTATTCCGATTGCATGGGGTACCGGATGAGATCATCTCCGATCGGGGCGTGCAGTTCACGTCGAGATTCTGGAAGGGGTTTTGTACGGCACTCCAGATTGATGTCTGTTTGTCTTCTGCATACCATCCTCAGACAAATGGACAAACCGAACGGACGAATCAAACCCTGGAACAATATCTTCGCTGTTATGTCAGCCATCTCCAAGACGATTGGTTGAAGATGCTTCCGTTGGCGGAGTTCTCCTACAACAACACTCAGAGCAGCTCCACTAAGGTAACGCCCTTTTTCGCTAACCTGGGTTACCATCCGACTATTTTGCCTAGGTCACCGGTTGCGGTTTCGGTACCAGCGGTGGAGGACAGAGTGACAGAACTACGACAAAATCTGGAGGTTTTAAGGAACACCGTAGCTACGGCCCAGGAGCGTTACAAGAGGTCGGCGGACACTCACCGGAAACCGGCACCCATGTACAAGGTAGGGGACTCTGTATGGTTATCCACCAAAAACCTGAGATTGGGTGTTCCTTCGCAGAAACTGGGACAAAAATTCATCGGTCCGTTCAAAATCACCGGGATCGTGAGCCCTGTGGCCTGTCGGCTACGGTTACCGCACCATCTAAAGGTACACCCGGTCTTTCATGTGTCTCTCCTCAAACCCGTTTCCCCTAATACTTTTCATGGTCGTATTGTGCCTCCTCCTCCGCCTGTGATGGTCGACGGCGAGGAGCAGTTCGTGGTTGAGGACATTATTGACTCCCGGCTCCATCGTCGTCGGCTTCAGTATCTGGTACGTTGGCAGGGGTACGCCCCCGAGGACGATTCCTGGGAACCGGTGGGTAACATTCGGGCTCCCCGGAAGATTGCTCAGTTTCATCGCCGGTACCCGGACAAACCTGGCCCTGATCCGTCCTGAGGCCGTCTCTGGGGGGGGGAGTCATGTCAGGTTTCCAGGTTTTCCAGTTCTCTTTTGACTGCCCTTGCCCTCGGTTAACATGGAGGTTACCGTTCTGTTGCCCTACTTCCTGTCCAGCAGCTTAAAAGGCCGCCTCCCAGCCCAGTCCAGTGCCTGAGTATACTGCCTGCTGTGTGCTCCTGCTGTGTTTGCTGCTTATTCCGGATTGCCTCGGGATTCCCCTAAAGGACTACCTACCGATTGTCTCAGGACTGTACCCGGCTCTTAAGGCTGTGCCCGGATTCCGTTTACCATCTTCGGTCAGCACTCCGCCTGGTTCTCTTTTGGTTCGTAACCATCCTGGATAAACATTTCCGTACGGACACTCATTGACTTTACCGCTTGCTCCTTATCCCGGCCGCTGCGCATTTAGGCCTTCCGGGGTAGATTGCCGGACAGTCCCTGTATAGGGGTTCGCTCCGGTGGTCTCCCTGGGGGAGTCCGGTGCGTGGTCCCGGGAATCCCCTGCGCGTCTATTCCGGAAAGTATTGTATGTGTTATTGTATTGTTGTGTTTGTTCTGTTTCTACCGTGGTGACATACTATAAAACATCTTGTACCCGGAACTCGTCTCTGATTGTCATTGCCCTACGCTATCGAAATCCTCAGAATATAGAATAAGTATTACAGCGTCATGCTGACAAACTCCGTGGTTTAAAAGTACCCCGGAATCAATCATACAATGGTTGCCATATGTGATGCATGAGCGTCCTTAGCAATAGATCCTCCAATCGGCGGCCGCATCAAGCGCCACGTCACGCCCACCAAATCATGTGAGTATCACATGACCCATGCAATGACGTAACACATAGAGATACGGCAGGCCGATACAGGGATGTACGCTGCGGACGCGCATGCGTGGTAGCACAATTTCGACAAATAGAGTCATAAAATCTTGTAGCCTCATTCCGGCAGATATTCAACCAGGTAAGCACCTAATTCTATTCTATTTCACAGCAAAACCGTATCCAAACATAATCTTACCGTGCCCTATTGTAAAAATCACCAATGGCAGCCGGTATACATATGTGAGTATCTCAGAACAGTTGCATAATGATACATATGGAAAACAAGAGAATTGCTCATATACATAAATATATAACAATATATCATCCAGAACATCTCTAAAATTGATCCATCACAAATTTTATTAGACCAACGGTCCTATAATATTTAGGATATATATTCCAGAATCTAAAAATAATTTCACATGATACAACTGATAATCCCGACGTATAGCCAATGGAAAGTTCTCCTTATTTTATTGTGTGCTTAAGTGCTATAATGTTTGATAGATGAATCAACAACACTTGTAGTACTTGAGGTTCAACGGGGAAGATGAAACTATGAAAATATAAAATATACAAGTCAAGATAAATTCATAATTACAATTGCATGACAAGTGATCATAAAAATGAAGCGAAACTAATATTTTTATTTAGACCCCATGGTTGTATTGTTTTCAATGTCCAGATCCATCTGGATTCCAGATGTGCCAGATTAACACTAACCTTGCCCCCACGAATATTAGATTGATTCTATTCAATGCCACGGATCTTCAACAATGCCCCATTCGATTGATGAAAAAGTCTAAAATGTTTTGGTAATGTTTTCAAGGTTGATACATCACTCATCGGCCGCTGCATTAATTCCATTTACATGTTCCCTTATACGAAGTTTTAATGGGCGAGTTGTTAATCCAACGTATATTTTGGGACAAGGACAAACTGCAAGTTATAGATTTTTTAATTTTAAACATCTTTGTCCCAGCAGAATTAGAGAAACAATCTGTGCGTTCCATGTTCGGACATGCGACGCATTGTCCACATGGTCTGGATCCACACTTAGGGTTACCACCATCCAAAAATGACGGCATCCTGTCTCCCATGCCATAGTGACTTGACACCAAAATATCACGTAGATTCTACGATCTCCCCACAGAGATTAATGGTCTATCAGGTAAAATCTTAGATAGCATGGAATCAGCCATTAAAATGGGCCATGCTTTTTCCAAACACTTCCTCATTTATGAGAAGCGGGAGTGATAGTTGGTGACAAATCTAAGTGGCTCCAGACCTGATGTTTTATTTTTCGGGGTTGTAGCGGGGTGGGGGTCCCCCAAGACGACAAAGACGCCGTGACTCAAATAGTCCGATCCAAACAGCTTTATTGTCCTTGCTGTACATGTAAATTTATCCGGAACAGAGCCGGGTTATGCACAGTCCATATGGGTCCCCGTCACACAGGCACCCCTTGCCGTAGGAGACGGTCTTACGATGCCCCGTTCGGCTGTTCCAGGAGGGTCCACAAACTTATAAGCGCTCCACGCTGGCCTGGAGCTTTTCCAGGCTTCCGGCTCTGCAGCTTACAGAGCAGACTCTATTACAAGTTCATAGTGGAAGTTAACCACTTTCCTTACTCTCTGGCCCCTGCCAGCAGACACCTCTAGCTGAGGTTCCCTCGCGGCCCCAGGGCCCTCTGCAGACCACTGGGTCTCCTCCAGGATAGGCTCGGCCTTACAGCCCTCGTCTGGCTGCACTCACCTCAGTCTTAATAACGGAGTCCTGTTCTCAGCCTCCACACAGGTTGCTCCATGCAGAGCTCTCGGCTCTGCTCTCACTCTCTCCCAGCACACACGCTGGAAGTCTAGAGCTAGTCTCTATCTAGACTGCCCTAGACACACTCCACCCAGGTTCTGAGACTGGATTGCTTTAACCCCTCGAGCCACACCGACAGGTGGAGGTCTGTGAATCTCAGCCCTGCAGAGCACCTTGGGATTATTAAAGATAACCTGACCCTTATGTGTAGCAAGAAGCCTTTGTGGACTACAAGTCCCATAGCAACCTTTTTCGTCTAGATATCGCAGATACCTTCTCCACTGTGACATATAGCGACCATTTACCACGTTGGTGGTCGCTACGTCACATATCCCCCCCTCTGTTCAAACTTGTAGGGTTGAACACTCGATACCCTACAGGGGCCCGGAGACAGGGCATCCGGGCCACAGTGCGCTAACAGGCAAGAGGGCCCTTCAGGACCCCCTCGAGCTTCTGGTCTCGCCGGACCGTCCGTCACCAAACCCTGCGCAGGAATCCCACTATTCAGACACGGTCCCCGGCCAGACCCATCCCACCAAGGCTGTCGCCGAAGGCGCAACAGGCGCACAAAGGCGAAGCAAGCTACAACCTCAGAAAATAAGGACCAGGTAGAGACAGTGTCGTGTATGTCTGCCCACCGTGCGGATTCCCTTCCAGATTCTGAGTGTGCAGAGAAGGTTGAGAAAGGCACGTTGCCGATAGCAACCGCTAATGTAGAGTCGGACAGCAAAATCATGCAAAAGAAAGATGTGTCTGTGCTGGAACTGACACATTGTAACGACGGAATTCAGCAGGGTGAAATTGCAGGGAAAGAACCGACCAAAGGAGTAATGGCGGTGTCTTCTATAATTTCCAAGCATGAATCTGGTGGTCTGTCGGATGAAGGCGCTGTAGGAGATGACATACTACAGAGTAATCTAGGAGAAGTAAACCTAGACAGTGTTGACGGAGCACAAATCCATAAAGGTCCTGGTGAGTGGACCGGCAAAATCCCCCGCGCTGGCTACCAGTACGTCACAATCGGGGGGTAACAAGTGGGGTCACCCCTCCTTTATACCTCCCGACCGACAGACAGAGCACGTTGACGCGCTCTCTAGCGCCCCTCTTATAGTCAGGCCAATTATGGAATTGCCCGACAATAAGCAAGGAGGCCGCTATACTACTTATGCCGATTATTGAAGGGCCCCCGGCGAGAGAAGGGTATATATTCCCCCGACCTCCGCGGGCGGAATATATAAACTCTCCCCGAATCTCACTGGCCTCCCCACAATAATCCTTGGCACAACTCGCTGCCACCAACCGATTTACGGTAACTATTAGCCGAACACAGAGACGTGGGATTCAAGATCGAGATAACAGAACAGCCCAAGATTAATTATATAATTTAATCAGCCTAAAGCACACTAGAACTACAATATATACAATAGGGAATCTACAGAATATACATATGTCAGAGTACAGTTACAGATAAAGCATGGGTTACAAACAGGTATACAATTACATCAGTTACCTTGTGTGTCTGGCCACAGGGGGGCGCTGTAGACCAGGTTTCTAGGATTCTTCCTCACAGGTCTTTCCCAACCAGGCCCCCGAGCAGAAGAACGCTGGAAAATGGCCGAAGTAGGGTTATCAACCTGGGCAGATCCAGGTCCCCTCCTACCTTAGTGACCTCACAGGGAAGCACTGCCACTCCCCCTGCATAGATCAGAATTATCCAGCAAAGGGGATTTTGGCTATAACTTTGCCTGGGAGCGTCGTAGGCAGACGCCAATGCTCTCATTGTGACAGTTATGAATTTAGCTGCAGAACGAGGGGACTCATGACCTGTCTACGAGTTCCCATATGGCTGATATCACGTTTGGTGTGTTTCCCAATGTCCTACTTCCATAAAAAGGGTGTGCCAGCATCGTCCACATGCGGAGACACCATTGTTATGGTTGCCATATTTATCGGAGATATGGCTTGCGAGATATGAACCATTTTTTACTGGAGTCGTTCTGTCTGGCTATTTCCATAGCCTTGCTAACTAGCTAGCAGCTCCTACTACAGGGTGACGGCAGGGAGTCATCCTGTATCCATTGTCCTAAAGCCACCTAATTTCCATATCACAGGACATGGCCATGGATTTGTTGCTAAACCAGTTGTGTGAAGGGAAGGGGGTAGTGACACCAGGAGAGGGCTTCCTGACATGACTTGAATGTCATGATTTATCGTCATATCTCCGGATTTACCTCACACCTCCCCCCTTTTGAGGGCGCTAGGGGGCAGCACACTCCGGTGTTCCCCCGTGCGCCCGTCCGCGACCTCTCCTTGTCGGGACAGCCCGTCTGCGTTACCGTGGTCACGGCCCCTTTTGTGGCGAATGGTGAAGTTGTATTGCTGGAGCGCAAGGCTCCATCGCAACAATCGCCCATTCGTCCCAGAGACGGTGTGCAACCAGCTGAGGGGATTGTGGTCCGTCTCCACGATGAAGTGGCGCCCGTATAGATAGGGTTGCAGACGCTGCAGGGCCCACACTATGGCCAGGCACTCCTTCTCCATTGTAGAATAGGCCACTTCCCTTGGTAACAGCTTCCTGCTCAGGTACAAGACTGGGTGCTCTTGGCTCGCAGAGTCCACCTGGCTGAGCACCGCACCGAGGCCGAAGTCACTGGCGTCGGTCTGTACTACAAACGGCCGCGTGAAGTCGGCTGCCTGTAGCACGGGCGGGCTGGACAGGGCGTCCTTTAGGGCCCGGAAGGCTGTCTCGCAGTCCACTGTCCAATCGACTGCAGAGGGCAGCTTCTTCTTGGTGAGGTCCGTCAAGGGCTTTGCCAGGCTACTATAGCATGGAACAAACCTCCTATAGTACCCAGCGGTCCCCAAGAAGGACATCACCTGCTTCTTGGTCCTGGGGGTGGGCCAGGATGCGATGGCTTCCACCTTCTCAGGCTCGGGCTTCAGGGTTCTCCCACCTACCCGGTGACCGAGGTACTGGACCTCGCTCATGGCCAGCTGACACTTTCCCGGCTTGATGGTCAAACCTGCCCGGTGGATCCGCCTGAGCACCTGTGCTAGATGCTCTAGGTGGTCCTCCCAGGTGGGACTGAAGACGGCAATGTCATCCAGGTACGCGGCCGCGTACCCTTCAAGTCCCTTGAGCAGGGTGTTGACCATCCGCTGGAAAGTGGCAGGGGCATTCCTCATCCCGAATGGCATCACCGTGGACTCGTACAGTCCAAATGGGGTAATAAAGGCAGAGCGTTCCCTGGCCTTGCGAGTCAGGGGGATCTGCCAATATCCCCGGCTCAGATCCATGATGGTCAGGTACTGAGCCCCGGCCAACTGATCGAGCAGGTCATCGATGCGTGGCATTGGGTACGCATCGGCGACCGTGACAGCATTGAGCCCCCTGTAGTCCACGCAGAACCGAGTGGTTCGGTCCTTCTTAGGGACGAGGACTACAGGCGAGGCCCAAGCGCTGTTGGATGCCT